>NC_035445.2:158974175-159293523 GCF_002127325.2 Helianthus annuus | reverse complement strand
TCTAGCCCCTTAACCTCCACATTATTCTCCTTATATATGCACCCAGGAGGAAACCCTAATTAGTTAATAAGGGTAATTAGGCCCATCAACAATTACCAACTAATTATTTAATAGGATTGTTATATATTTTGATCCATATAATGTAAATGATTATAATGGCTACTAGATTAAATATAAAATAATATATTTAATCTTACATTCTCCCACTTAGCCGAGTAATCATTTACTATGAGTATTAGATAAGCCTGATCAGGAGTTAATACTCATTTTAGCCTTAAACAAGTACTATAGCAGAGAAATACAGCCGTTGAATCATTATGCGACTCAGGACCCCCATTAATCATACTATAGCCTTAATTTAAAACCTAATCGTTATGATCAAAATACGCATAAGCCCTTTGTTTGATTTGTAACTTTATTTGTCTATATGCCATTATGTCGACTTGACATATTCTTAGAGACGTACAAAATCAAACTGATGAGGAAAATTAACTAATACTTAGTCATTCATAGTAAAATTTGCAGTTGCACATGGCCATTAATTAATACCCGTCTATGAGCTCTCTTAATAAGACTTATGGGTAATAGCCCTTCAGTTATAGGATCCTTAAGTATATCATGAATGTATTCGATACAAAACTTAGTTTCCTCAATTCGTTCATAAACGAACAATTAATTGTGTATCGAAACTTAATGCAGCACCTCTTGAACTGTTACTGTTCAAGGAGTTATGGTAGCTGACTTTATCACACTAATTCTTCAAAACATTAATTATATGGAGTTAATAAACTTATGAGTCCACTGATAAATTTCCAACAACATTTAGTGACTATATTATGTCGTTATAACTTAGGTTGTTAATATCAGTGCATTATGACTCCTCCATGAAATAGGTTTTGTCTGTTGACATAAAGATATACCCGAAATTACATTCTATGATCTTTGAATATCACAAAGTTAGAGTAATAAACCGGTTTTAATTCTCAATTCTTCTTTAAATTGTAGTCTCTCGTTTCTTTTAAAGATATTGTAATACTCCATCAGATGCTACACATTAATCTAGACATATCTAGTGTGTTGCAATGTGAGTAATATCTAAACGAGTATAGACTTAAGCTTACATAAGGCTTCCAATTAATGAAGCGTAAATAAATAATCCCATTTATCCTATTATCCTCTAAAGGAGAGCAGTATTTTGTTACATATGTAAGGACCCATTTAATGTTAAACTTATGGAACGAAACTATTGTTGTGACACCCCGTTGAAACACGCTAGCTTGGCAGTGGCTGCTTCAACTTTCGGGACGAAAGTTCTTAAAACTTGGGGATAATGTGACACTCGAGGTTTTTCCGAACGATCACCTTGTAATATTTTGTGTATATACATATATTAGTAAATGAAAACGTGATTTTTACTTGATATGTGACGTATGTATGTATTATATATGTAAATATGAGAGCCGAAACCACGACCCGAGACCATGACTCGCAACCGGGCGGTTGCGAGTGGGTCACTCGGTTGCGAGTGGGCCTTTGGGCCGTAACCGGTTTGGGTCGAAACCCCCAAGCCCAACCCGAAACACCCTATGAATATATATCCCACCTCCTCCTCATTTCCTTCATTTGTTACACCAAACAAACACACACCTCTTCTATTTTCTCTCAACTAAAAACCCCAAGCCAACAACATCCAAACTCTTCCAAACTTTCGGTTCAAGCTCAAGGATCTCGGACAAGGAAACTCGGTCAAGACCAATTCGGACACTCCATCTTCTCGGTTCTCTTTTCTTTGTTTTCGGCTCCTCCTTTCATAACCGGTTAGTGATTATTATGTGCATAGGGTTTATATTGTTGTATGAACTAGAAAAATATTTTGTTAGTAATTTTATGCATGATCTTTAGGTTGTTTTGTAAAGATTGAATATATATGATGACATGTTTGAAAATGACTTGATAATGGTAGTTTACAAGTGTTCATGGCCAACTATACTATGCTTTAAAGTTCTTGCTAAGATGATGTTGTTAAACATAAGTTTCGGCTATATATATATATATATTGTATGTTCTTTGTTCTTGCCATGATAATCTTGTCATAAAAATGTGATTTTTGGTTCATAAAAGGGTATGATTTGTTATGATGAAAACCCTAGAAACTATGAACTTGATGAACTTGTTTGAATATGGTTTGAAGATGCAAAAATGGCAAAGTTTGATCTATCTTTACTAGTATTCAGATTAGGAAAAGTGTTAGTGAAATATTATTGGTTGTTTCCTATTATGGGCCTGAATTCTTGGTACTATTTGGACTGTCATATCTGCATCATCACGTGTATATGAAGGTGACAGATTACGACTCGCAACGACGGCATTACGACTCGCAACCACAGCATTCCGACTCGAAACCACACCGTTGCGACTCGCAACCAAAGCATGACAAGTCGAAACCACGTGATTGCGACTCGAGACTACGTCGGTTGCGACTCGCAACCACAGCCTTCCGACTCGAGACCACGGTTACGACTCGCAACCACAGCGTGACAAGCCGAAACCACCTGGTTGCGACTCGAGACCAGCTGGTTGCGAGTGGGCTGTCCATTTTAGTTATTGGGCCATTCTGTGTTAACTTGGGCTATCTGTTATGTGGACTATGTGTTGCTGTGTTCTGTTTGACGGTGTTACTATTAGGGCCGGCCCAATAACCCATGACTATTACTTGTATGCATGTTATGTGCCTGTATATGTTCTTACGTGATTACTTGTACACCGAACCTGACCTATACCGGTAACCATGTTAGGACGTGGTGACCAACGTGATTGACAAGTAACCTAAACCTACCGAGCAACCCAAGGTGAGTTCACAACTTAAAAGCATGCGTCCCGGTGGTTTGGGACACGAGACTAACAACCCTATCCCCTGGTAAAAGGGGATACTATTTACATATCTTCCCTAGTTATCGGGAACAAAACTTACTTTTCCTTCCCGGGTATTGGGAAACCTTTTGGTTAATTACTGTTTATACGGATTGCAACTAACGGCACTAAACGAAACTCTATCACTCAAGTCCCTACTACAAATACCGATTAGTCGCCGGGTTAGGCGAACGGGTTATTAGTTGATAGCGCTATTTAGGTGTTTACCAGCCTCACACCGTGCCCTGGTTTGGGACGGGCGTGAACTAATGAACTCAGAAATCCGTCAATGATGATAGAACATTGACATCGGGGCATCCTGCGGATACGCAACGGTTACCTAGTGTTCGGTATTGGAAAAACAGTTTAGTCGCTAACTTTTGGGGTAGCTCCCCATGGCATGTATAAACGGATAAATTAACCGGTGAAACAAAGTTTTTGGTAATTAAAACTGGACAACTAGTGAACTCACTCAGCATTATTGTTGACCCCTTACTGCATGCTTTGCAGGTAACCAGTGACGAAGGAGCTTGCAGCTTGGGAACGTGTAGTGTCTGTTCACCCTTGTGTTGGGTGTTACCTTATTTTGAACTATGAACATGTTTAAACTGCTTTACTTATGCTTCCGCTACTTGTTAACTGTTTGAACTTAAAACCTTAAACTCTGAACTTGATATTTGCTAATCTGATGGTTAGTAAGTATTACTTTTGTTGTCAACTTAATTATTCAGTATAATTGGTGGCTGGATCCTGGTCAGTCACGCCCTCGAAGCGGGTGTTATCCGCAGGTGGATTTTGGGGGTGTGACAGATTGGTATCAGAGCCATTGGTTATAGTGAACTTGGTTTTAAAAAGGGAAAAATCTTTTTGGGGAAAACCAGACTATAACCCGTGACTCGCGACGACACTACACTCCAAGTGCAAGGCTCGACACATTTGACTTCATAGCTCGGACCAGTGTTTACTTGTTTGCTTTATGTTTCCTGTTATGATATACGTACTAGTGTGCCTAAACTAGATAGATACGCCTCTCTCTTCTATCTCATTCTCGCTACACTACGACATCACACTCATACTGTGTTTTCTGGTTATGAAGACAATGAGTGGACGCGGAAGAGGAAACATTAACATGACGCAGGCTCAGTTCACTAACCTGCTCAACACAGTGGCTGCGGCTTTTGCAGCTCACCCTATAGGTAAGCTCGTTGTTTTAGGATGTATAGATCCTACCGCCACATCGACTTTTCGCCTCTAAACCTATACGCTTCGCTTCTCACGAACAGGTCAGCATGCACCTGCGCAACCACCAGTGTGTACTTTCAAAACTTTCATGGATTGCAAGCCTCTCCCTTTCAACGGCACTGAGGGTGCCATAGGTCTTCTGCATTGGATTGAGAAAATTGAAGCTGTTTTTGCTGTTTGCGAGTGTCCCCCTGCAAATTGGGTGAAATTTGCTACTGCTACACTTGAAGGAAGCGCGCTTTCTTGGTGGAAGGCGCAGATTCAGATGTTTGGTTTGGAAACTGCTAATGCTACCGCATGGGAGGATTTCAAGGATATGATTAAGGATGAATACTGTCACCGGGATGACATCCACAAGCTTGAGAACGAGTACTACGAGCTCAAGATGGTTGGGTCGGAAATTGAAGCTTACACCAAGCTGTCTAACGACTATGCTGCTCTTTGCCCAAACATGTCACGACCAATGTACCGAAGGATCGAACTGTACATCAAGGGTTTGGCTCCAGAAATTCGAAGCCATGTCACTTCAGCCAACCACACTACCATTCAGCCGATTGTTCGACTTGCTCACAAACTCACTGATCAGGCCGTAGAGGAGGGTAGGTTGCCCAAAAGGATCGGTGCTACTGTCGGAACTTCTAGTGACAGCAAGCGTAAGTGGGAAGGAAGTCAAAGCAAGGATGCTAACCCCACTCAGGCCCCAGCGCAGCAAAGGAAAACTGAAAACAACAAAGGCACCCAGCAACAGGGTGGCTACCGGGGAAGCTACCCTAAGTGCAACAAGTGTAACAAGCACCACAATGGGGCATGTAACAAGGGCCAGTGTCAGCGATGCCACAAGATTTGGCACGACGCCAAGGATTGTAGAAGCCAGTTCCCAATAAGACAGAATCCGCAACAACCCCAACAGCAACAGCAGCAGGGAAACAACCGGGCATGTTTTAAGTGTGGAGCTGAGGGGCACTTTAAGAAGGATTGCCCTGAACTGAATCAGAATCGCAACAATAATCAGGGAGCTGGGAACAACAATCAGAACAACAATGCTGGGAATGGTGCTAGGGGAAGAGCTTTCGTGATTGGAGCTGGTGAAGCAAGGAATGACCCCAATGTCGTGGCGGGTAAGTTCCTACTCGATGATCGTTATGTTTCTGTGTTATTTGATTCCGGTGCCGATGCTAGTTATGTATCCCTACGTATTAGTAAGAAGCTTAAGCGTCCGCTTTCGTTACTAAGTTCTCCTCATATCGTCGAGTTAGCTAATGGTAGAAACATCGAGGCCTCACATGTTGTCAAAGGTTGCAAACTAGAGTTGTCTGGTCAGACATTTAGTATCGATCTTTTCCCTGTTACTCTTGGAAGCTTCGACGTCGTTATTGGTATGGATTGGTTATCCAAGCATCGCGCTGAGATCCTCTGTCAAGAGAAAGCCGTTCGTATTCCTCGCCGTTCTGGCAAACCCCTCATTGTACAAGGTGGCAAAAGTGGAGAAATCTCCGGCGTTATTTCCTTCTTGAAGGCCCAGAAGTGTTTACGAAAAGGGCACACCGCCATCCTAGCACTTGTCACCAACACGCAGGAAAAGGAAAAGAGGATTGAAGACTTTCCAGTAGTACGCGACTATCCCGAGGTATTTCCTGAGGAATTACCTGGACTCCCTCCCCATCGTCAGGTCGAATTCCAAATCGAGCTAGCTCCCGGAGCAGCGCCTATAGCTCGTGCGCCTTATCGACTAGCCCCCGCAGAATTGAAGGAACTCTCGACGCAACTACAAGAACTATTGGATAAAGGATTTATCCGCCCTAGTTCATCACCCTGGGGAGCACCGGTACTCTTTGTTAAGAAGAAGGATGGCACGTTCCGAATGTGCATAGACTATCGTGAGTTGAACAAGGTTACCATCAAGAATCGTTACCCCCTCCCGCGAATCGACGATTTGTTTGATCAACTGCAAGGATCGAGCTACTACTCTAAGATTGACCTGCGATCAGGCTACCATCAGTTAAGGGTCCGTAACGAAGACATCTCCAAAACTGCATTCAGAACTCGTTATGGTCATTATGAATTCCTCGTTATGCCCTTCGGAATGACCAACGCCCCTGCAGTGTTCATGGATCTTATGAACCGAGTATGCAAACCCTACCTCGACAAATTTGTGATCGTGTTTATAGACGACATCTTGATCTACTCGAAGAGTCAGGAAGAGCATGAACAACACCTACGCCTTATCCTCGAACTCCTTCGCAATGAGCAACTGTATGCCAAGTTCTCGAAATGCGACTTCTGGCTTCGAGAAGTCCATTTCCTTGGGCACGTGGTTAACAAGGACGGAATCCACGTCGACCCTGCAAAGATCGACTCTATAAAGAATTGGCCTACCCCTAAGACTCCCACTGAAGTTCGCCAATTCTTAGGATTGGCAGGTTACTACCGCAGATTTATTCAGGGATTCTCTAAGATTGCACAACCTCTCACGACACTCACTCAGAAAGGCGTCACCTACAAGTGGAATGAAGCACAGGAATCTGCTTTTCAGAGGCTTAAGGATAACCTCTGCAGTGCTCCAATTCTCTCGTTACCTGAAGGAACGGACGACTTTGTGGTTTACTGTGATGCGTCTATTCATGGGCTCGGTTGCGTGTTGATGCAACGCGAGAAAGTCATTGCTTACGCCTCTCGACAACTTAAGACACATGAAAGGAACTACACAACGCATGATTTGGAACTGGGAGCGGTAATATTTGCGCTTAAGATATGGAGACATTACCTGTACGGTACCAAGTGCACCATTTACACCGATCACAGGAGTCTCGAGCATATCTTCAAGCAGAAGGAGTTAAACATGCGACAACGTCGATGGGTCGAACTTCTGAATGATTATGAATGCGCCATCAAGTACCATCCGGGCAAGGCCAATGTCGTGGCAGACGCCCTCAGCCGAAAGGACACTATACCACGGCGCGTGCGAGCGTTACAACTTACCATCCAGTCTAGTCTCCCTACCCAGATCCGAAATGCTCAGGTTGAAGCTCTGAAACCGGAAAATATCAGGGCTGAGTCCCTGCGAGGATCGAGGCAGCAACTAGAACAGAAAGAGGACGGCGCCTACTATGTGGCAGGGCGCATTTGGGTCCCACTTTACGGAGATCTACGAGAGCTTGTGATGGACGAAGCCCATAAGTCCCGTTATTCAGTACATCCTGGTGCAGATAAGATGTACCACGACTTGAAAACCACATACTGGTGGCCTGGCATGAAAGCCCACATAGCAGCCTACGTTGGCAAATGTTTGACCTGCGCAAGAGTCAAGATCGAGTATCAGAAACCAGCAGGCTTACTCCAGCAACCAGAAATCCCGAAGTGGAAATGGGAGCAGATTTCCATGGATTTTGTTACAGGGCTACCTAGATCTCAACGCGGGAATGACACTATTTGGGTGATAGTAGATCGATTGACTAAGTCTGCACACTTTCTGGCCATTAAGGAAACAGACAAGTTTTCTACCTTGGCAGAAATCTATTTGAAGGAAGTAGTCTCCAGGCACGGGGTGCCAACTTCTATTATTTCTGACCGAGACGCTCGTTTTACTTCCGAGTTGTGGCAAGCTATGCACAAATCCTTTGGCTCACGTTTGGACATGAGCACCGCTTATCATCCGCAAACGGATGGGCAGTCTGAACGCACCATCCAAACCCTGGAAGACATGCTTAGAGCATGTGTGATCGATTTTGGCAAGAACTGGGAGAAGCATCTACCGTTGGTGGAATTCTCCTACAACAACAGCTACCACACTAGTATTCAGGCGGCACCTTTTGAGGCATTGTACGGTCGTAAATGCCGATCACCTCTTTGCTGGGCGGAAATAGGTGACAGTCAACTCACAGGCCCAGAACTAGTGGTAGATACAACGGAAAAGATTTCGCAGATCAGGCAACGCATGGCGGCAGCTCGTGACCGTCAGAAAAGCTACGCTGACAAGCGTAGGAAGCCACTAGAATTCCAGGTCGGGGACCGGGTTCTACTAAAAGTCTCACCCTGGAAGGGTGTGGTCCGTTTCGGTAAACGGGGCAAGCTGAATCCACGGTATGTTGGACCATTCGAAATTACCGAGAAAATCGGTAAGGTTGCTTATAGATTAAACCTGCCTGCAGAGCTGAGTGCAGTGCACAACGTTTTTCACGTATCTAACCTGAAGAAGTGTTTGTCGGATGAAACACTTGTAATTCCTTTTAAGGAACTGACTATTGATGAACAGCTACACTTTACTGAGGAACCGATTGAGATCACGGATCGAGAGATCAAAACCCTCAAACGTAGCCAGATACCCCTTGTGCGAGTTCGTTGGAACTCACGACGCGGCCCAGAGTTTACCTGGGAGCGGGAGGACCAGATGAAGTCCAAGTATCCCCAGTTATTCCCAAACGAAAACCCCAGCACTGAAGCTACAGCCGAATTTCGGGACGAAATTCCAAACTAACGGGGGGATGATGTGACACCCCGTTGAAACACGCTAGCTTGGCAGTGGCTGCTTCAACTTTCGAGACGAAAGTTCTTAAAACTTGGGGATAATGTGACACTCGAGGTTTTTCCGAACGATCACCTTGTAATATTTTGTGTATATACATATATTAGTAAATGAAAACGTGATTTTTACTTGATATGTGACGTATGTATGTATTATATATGTAAATATGAGAGCCGAAACCACGACCCGAGACCATGACTCGCAACCGGGCGGTTGCGAGTGGGTCACTCGGTTGCGAGTGGGCCTTTGGGCCGTAACCGGTTTGGGTCGAAACCCCCAAGCCCAACCCGAAACACCCTATGAATATATATCCCACCTCCTCCTCATTTCCTTCATTTGTTACACCAAACAAACACACACCTCTTCTATTTTCTCTCAACTAAAAACCCCAAGCCAACAACATCCAAACTCTTCCAAACTTTCGGTTCAAGCTCAAGGATCTCGGACAAGGAAACTCGGTCAAGACCAATTCGGACACTCCATCTTCTCGGTTCTCTTTTCTTTGTTTTCGGCTCCTCCTTTCATAACCGGTTAGTGATTATTATGTGCATAGGGTTTATATTGTTGTATGAACTAGAAAAATATTTTGTTAGTAATTTTATGCATGATCTTTAGGTTGTTTTGTAAAGATTGAATATATATGATGACATGTTTGAAAATGACTTGATAATGGTAGTTTACAAGTGTTCATGGCCAACTATACTATGCTTTAAAGTTCTTGCTAAGATGATGTTGTTAAACATAAGTTTCGGCTATATATATATATATATTGTATGTTCTTTGTTCTTGCCATGATAATCTTGTCATAAAAATGTGATTTTTGGTTCATAAAAGGGTATGATTTGTTATGATGAAAACCCTAGAAACTATGAACTTGATGAACTTGTTTGAATATGGTTTGAAGATGCAAAAATGGCAAAGTTTGATCTATCTTTACTAGTATTCAGATTAGGAAAAGTGTTAGTGAAATATTATTGGTTGTTTCCTATTATGGGCCTGAATTCTTGGTACTATTTGGACTGTCATATCTGCATCATCACGTGTATATGAAGGTGACAGATTACGACTCGCAACGACGGCATTACGACTCGCAACCACAGCATTCCGACTCGAAACCACACCGTTGCGACTCGCAACCAAAGCATGACAAGTCGAAACCACGTGATTGCGACTCGAGACTACGTCGGTTGCGACTCGCAACCACAGCCTTCCGACTCGAGACCACGGTTACGACTCGCAACCACAGCGTGACAAGCCGAAACCACCTGGTTGCAACTCGAGACCAGCTGGTTGCGAGTGGGCTGTCCATTTTAGTTATTGGGCCATTCTGTGTTAACTTGGGCTATCTGTTATGTGGACTATGTGTTGCTGTGTTCTGTTTGACGGTGTTACTATTAGGGCCGGCCCAATAACCCATGACTATTACTTGTATGCATGTTATGTGCCTGTATATGTTCTTACGTGATTACTTGTACACCGAACCTGACCTATACCGGTAACCATGTTAGGACGTGGTGACCAACGTGATTGACAAGTAACCTAAACCTACCGAGCAACCCAAGGTGAGTTCACAACTTAAAAGCATGCGTCCCGGTGGTTTGGGACACGAGACTAACAACCCTATCCCCTGGTAAAAGGGGATACTATTTACATATCTTCCCTAGTTATCGGGAACAAAACTTACTTTTCCTTCCCGGGTATTGGGAAACCTTTTGGTTAATTACTGTTTATACGGATTGCAACTAACGGCACTAAACGAAACTCTATCACTCAAGTCCCTACTACAAATACCGATTAGTCGCCGGGTTAGGCGAACGGGTTATTAGTTGATAGCGCTATTTAGGTGTTTACCAGCCTCACACCGTGCCCTGGTTTGGGACGGGCGTGAACTAATGAACTCAGAAATCCGTCAATGATGATAGAACATTGACATCGGGGCATCCTGCGGATACGCAACGGTTACCTAGTGTTCGGTATTGGAAAAACAGTTTAGTCGCTAACTTTTGGGGTAGCTCCCCATGGCATGTATAAACGGATAAATTAACCGGTGAAACAAAGTTTTTGGTAATTAAAACTGGACAACTAGTGAACTCACTCAGCATTATTGTTGACCCCTTACTGCATGCTTTGCAGGTAACCAGTGACGAAGGAGCTTGCAGCTTGGGAACGTGTAGTGTCTGTTCACCCTTGTGTTGGGTGTTACCTTATTTTGAACTATGAACATGTTTAAACTGCTTTACTTATGCTTCCGCTACTTGTTAACTGTTTGAACTTAAAACCTTAAACTCTGAACTTGATATTTGCTAATCTGATGGTTAGTAAGTATTACTTTTGTTGTCAACTTAATTATTCAGTATAATTGGTGGCTGGATCCTGGTCAGTCACGCCCTCGAAGCGGGTGTTATCCGCAGGTGGATTTTGGGGGTGTGACAATTGTCCCATTGGGTCTATCTCGGTATGTCATGATATCAATCACGTAAGAGATATCTCTGAGATCTATTATATCAAAGTTTGTGTTAACAATGCTTTGACTTATGTAACATATACTTGTCAAAAGAATATCATCTATATAGACAAGTTTATCTTAGTTGCTCCCACTCATTTTGAGGTAGGTTCATTAATCCACTTGATTCTTGATGAAAATAATTACGTTAGCTTTTCATCACATTATGATGTTTGCATTAACCCATACATGGATATTATTGGCTTACAAATAAAGCGTTCTTTAACCTTCAGTTCGAAACTTTAGGTTGTTATCTAATGAACATGTAAATGTGTCAGCCATTTGTTAGGGAAAATCGTCTTAATGTTCATCTAATGTAGCTTAAAACTATTATAAGCTACTAGAACAGTGATGATCCTCAAAGAAATCTTTTGTTAGATATGTAATAAAGATTTTTTAATAATTTATCTCTTCTTGAGTACAACCTTTGACAACCAATCATGCCTCTTTGTGTCTTAACGCTTATATCAGGATTTGGTTTAGTTATGAACACTCTTAGGTAATTCAATCAAATCCCAAACGTTATAAAAACACATAAAATCAGTTTTACTAGAAAACAGTTTTATTTCATTCAGATGATTGATTTACACTAATGGCTTAATTTTAAGAGATAGGATCATTAAACATTTCCAAAATCCATTTCAACTTCATTAGGGAGGGTATGTGATCATCAAAGTTAGTAGGCTTTTAAACCTAGATGACCTCCTGAGTTGATTATTGGGTTCATTAGAAGTTTAAGTTTTATGGATTAGCTCTTGGTTAGGTTGCTATCATTTTCATTCTAAGTTTGTAAGGGTTGGTGCAGTATGGTATACAAGAGGTGTAATCGGAGTTAAATTAATTTAATGACACTCTTCCCCCCGTCTCTTGTATTCCTTGCAAGTCATGATAAGGACTTTGACTGCTCCCACCGACTTTAGAAATCTTTAGGAACTCAGCATGCGTAAGGTCAATATGTAACGACCAACAAATTCTAATAGAGAAACAAGTTAATGACATTAGTTGTTGTAGTTTCTCTTGTTGAGGATTATGTTAGTTTAGGCAAGAAATCTAAATGTGCCCACAATTAAGCAACAATGAAACTTTTGTAAGAGTAGCATTAGATTTTAAGGAGACAAGTATTGATGATAGAACAGTGTCATGATGGAGCGGTGTCTTGTACAAGAGGTGCAAACTTATGAGGTAATGTAAAACTTTCACTCCCCCACCTCTTGCAACTATTGCATGTTATTATTAAGACACCTAATGCTCCCACTGATCTTTAATATCTCTAAAATGCTACAAGAAAAGTTTCAATGAGCTACGTGATGTAGGAACCTATCACATATACGTTAGACTTTATTTGATTTCTTTAACGTCCAGACGTCATAAGAAACTTAGGGACATATTTAATAGAAATCTTATAAAGTATATGTATGAATAAATTTCTTCTAAGACCGTGTGCCATATGCGACAAAAGTTAGATATAAGTTGATAGTCTTTCAAATGATAAATGAATTATGTCTGAATATTCCATTTGGAATAAGTTCCACGAATGTCAATGAATGACTTATGATGGACCCATGCTTATTCCTTAAGCCAAGTCATATTTTAGGGCTTTAACGTCATGATTTAAAATCACTTAAAATGAGATTAGATGAAAAAATCATCCTCATTAACCATGTTATGATTTCTCATGAATTTTGGTTCTAATGGATGAAATTTATAAGTCTCATTTTCCTTTTGTCAAATTCTCATTAGCATGATGACAAAAGTTGTGAAAAAGTAAGGCATCATCTAGTTTCATCTTAGTAATGTTTCTATCCAGATATTTAGAACAAATAAGAGAGTTTAAAATAAGTGTGACTTTATGATGACCATGAAAACCTCACAACCTTCATAACATTGCTTAACTATGATACTATATTCTGATTAATCTTTAGAATATATAAGGTATCGAAAAGCGTTGTTGGAAGACTGTTCATTATGGTTCTTATAGTCTTAACATTTAATTTTGTCACTAACTCTCATGTTAGTTATTTGTCGAGTTCTGGTAAGGAAACGTATGGAACTAGAGTCAACTAATCATGTGTTAATTGGGATATTAAAAAAAATTATCAGACTTAAATATCATTAGGAAGTTACTATCTAATTAATTTATCCAACTGTTCTTTAGAATAATGGATAGTCTCGTTGCTTATGCCTAATTTAATGACATAATTATGCAATGAGATTTTCCCTTGAAGAATCTTAACGTTGGGATTAGCACTTGTAATTTGTCTATGGACCTTAGAACAATCCTCTTTTAAAGTTTTAGTGGTTGTAAGGTGAATAACATCTTATTTTCCAGTTTCAAACATTTATTTCTATGTACATATGTTGCTTATCAACACACTCGTTATACTTTGGTACTTTTGAGTGTTATAGCTGATTTATAATGCATCAAGTTGTACAAATGAAAACTTAGTATGTAATGTACTGGAAAAATGTACTTATTTCCATGCGTAAGCCCTTAACTTTATGGGTCATGGTATTGTACATTATAATATATTCACATATACCACTTAACCTTATAATTTATAATTTTAAATGAAGACATGCGCCTTAGGAGTTCTTGTGATTATTCCACAATTATAGATTAGTCTTAGGAAAAACTTAATCTGGAATAACGTTAGTGACAGCACTTATGTTACAGAGTTCTTGATTATCATAAGAGACATCATGTTCGATTTATCCTAATCATCATGCTCTACTTTTCTTCTGTAGTGCCTTATCAGAAGAGAGCAATAGGATCATCGTGTCTTAAGAGATAATCAAGGATTTAATTTAAGAGCTAATTCTTATAGAAACTTTAAATAAAGCAAAACATTTTAGGCTTAGGAATTAGAGTGGATGAGATATAGATTTATAGAAGAAAATTATAGTGAGTAAAAAATTATGGGTACTAAGAATAAGGCAGACAAAATGATCACAAAAAAATAATTGAGGATCATTAATATAAGGATCATTATGTGAAGAGGTTGTGATATGTCTATTACTAACATCAAAATAATAGACCACTTAAAGTTCTACTTAAACGAAGACAAAACAGCTTTGGCCAGAAGTGTAATCATTTAAGCATATGTGCAAAGTGGTTGTAACAAATCAGCTTTGGCCAGAAATTGAGACAATCACTTTAGTTATGCACTTGTTAAGTATGCCATCTATGAATGAATTAAATCAACTTTGGCCAGATATTAAAACATTCATGCTTATGATGTATACTTAACATAGCTTTCGTAATACTTGAACGATAAATAGATGTATCAAGTCAGCTTTGGCCAGAAGTGATACATCAGAAGCTCATTCAAGTTAAGCTATTTTGGTTTTGTAAAACATTATTTGATCCTCATTAATTAACTAAATAATTACAAAACCAATTGTTTAATAGCAAACCACCCGTTAGCGCGGATCGAACATTATTTTAGTCTTGTGTGATCAGTAAGGCCCAAGCAAACTTGTGCGATCAATAAGACCTTGTGCGATCCGTAAGGCCCAAGTAAACTTGTGCGATCTGTTATGACTTGTGCGATCCATTATGCCTTGTGCGATCCATAAGGCCCAAGTAAACTTGTGCGATCAGTAAGGCCCAAGTAAACTTGTGCGATCAGTAAGGCCCAAGTAAACTTGTGCGATCAGTAAGGCCCAAGTAAACTTGTGCGATTATTAAGGCCTTGTGCGATTATCTTATGCGATCAGATCATCTCTTATGTGATCTGATCTTGTGCGATTATCTTATGTGATCAGATCATCTCTTATGTGATCTTGTGCGATCCAGTTGTTGTTTATGGTTATAACAACTGAAAATTCGAAATTTATGAATTGTGATAGAGTTTCCTATTATAATATTGATCTATTTTTATCATAAAATTTTGAAAATCATAATTGTTTATCTTATTAACATATTTCGAAAATCCTTATTAGAAAAAATAGATCAAAATCAGGAAAACATATAACAATTCAAATCATAATCCAAAACTTATAGGATATATCGAATTTTAACTAAGAACATGATGAACCCTAAATAATTAAAACATGAATTCTGGAACCCGAAACCTGAATTTTAAGGTTTTTCTAAAACAGATTTCGGTCATAAAAACATAACCCATTAGATTTCGAGTAAACATATGATTAATATTTTCCGAAAACAGGGATTTCGAACATATAACCACTCGAAACCGGCTGTTAGTTCATAAGATTTCAAAAAAATTCCGTTTTCCAAGCTTCAATCCCAGAATTATGGATACGAAAACATAACTGACTAATCAACATATGCTCTGATACCACATGTTGGTCAGTTCTGTTTTAGGCATAATGGAAAACATGAATTCATACCTTTGATTGCATCAGTACAGGGTAGCAGAGAATCCAGATGTAGTCGCAGCATTAGTGTTCGACATGATTGTCAGCTTGATCTGGTTCCTCCTTAGGGTGCAATCTAATGATGGTGGTGATGAGAACCGATAAAAGGGGTAATCGGCTATGGAGAGGAGGCGATTTGATGTTATGTGCTATTAGGGTTTGTGAAATTGTCTAACCCCTTAACCTCCACATTATTCTCCTTACATATGCACCCAGGAGGAAACCCTAATTAGTTAATAAGGGTAATTAGGCCCATCAACAATTACCAACTAATTATTTAATAGGATTGTTATATATTTTGATCCATATAATGTAAATGATTATAATGGCTACTAGATTAAATATAAAATAATATATTTAATCTCACAGAAAAAGGATAAACCAAACCATGACAATTTTTATTCACACCAAACTACCTAGAACTTTGGGTTATTTCCAACCCATGACTACCAAAAAGCCACAAATTTCTCGTAGTTATTCAATTTCACACATTTAAATACATAGAATCACTTTTCCTCCAATTGTTTACAACTTCATTTTAGTAATTCGTAGTTTAATCAAATTCTCAAACAACCAAAGTTTACATTTTTGCAAGTAGTTAATCAACACTTAATTCATAACGCTTTCCACCAGACTCCTCTGGATTCGATACTCTGCTTACCCTAGCTACTTAGGTTAAATAGGTTTTTGCATGACCTGTTAACACTCATCACTTTGCCCTCTAACGGAACAGTGAACTTGTCCACAATATATGAATGGAAAACCGAAGTCTCTGACTTGGTCTTCCTTCTGTAGGGCCAGTTAGTGAATGTGTTGTTATGGGCTTGGGTCCAATATCTAGTTGAGGACAACAAGCCCAAACGAGGAAGCCCACTTGATGACCCTCGTTGTCAGCTACCTTTTTATATGTCTATTCAAGTAATCGACCCTTGATGTTGTTAGGTGAATGGTCATGTTCTAAAAACGATAATAATAAATATATATTTGGCTGTTTTTATGGGTGATACTATACACACCCCCCCTAATTCCTGATTACACCCCCCTATAAAAACATCACATCCATCAATCATTTGGTTTTTGTTTTTAGTCTTTTTTTGTTTTTTTGTTGTCTTTTTTATTTTATTTTATTGTCTTTTTTATATTTTTGTTGTTATTATTATTATTATTATTATTATTATTTACTATTAGTAATGAATTATTATTATTATTATTATTATTATTATTAAAATTGATAAAAAAAACGTGGTGGTTTCAAATTATTACTTCTTTTTACTTTTTTTATATTAAATCCAAACATGGTCAAACATGGTCATTTTTTTTTTACCTTTTTAGTGCTCAAACATGGTCACATTGTCGTTTCTGCTATGTGGTGATATTAAATATTTGAGATTTTACACATTGAACACTTATAGTTGATATTTGGTGATATTAACTGAAGTTGAGAACTTAGTTGAGAACTTACTTCAGAAAGCTCTGCTATGTGGTGATATTAAATAGTTGATATTTCCTCCAAAATATCACCAGTTTCCTCTAAAATTGAGAACTTCAGTGCATTCGCTTCATATACTTCAGAAAGCTATTCAAAGAGCTGCATAAATTTACTTGTTCAAAGAGTGATCTATTTATGTTTCATCATAGCATTCAGAAAAGTTAAAGAGATGTCTGGATTTTCAACAGATCAGGTATATTATTTAAATCCCATGTTTCAAGTTTCAACTTAGTTATATAATCAAGCTAGGTTAAGAGTCTTGTTTTAGTTTAAATGAGTTTGTTTGGATAATATATATTTTGTAACTACTCAAGCTTGTTCACCTAATATTTTGTAACTAATATTAGTTCACTTTTAGGTGTTCAAGTCTCGTGAAGAGTTGATGGAATGGGTTAGAAACACCGGACGTAGTCTTGGTTACGCTATTGTGACTAAAAGATCGAAAGCTAAAAATGGCTACGTGTCTAAAGTTGTACTTATGTGTGATCGTGGTGGTGTGTATAAATCAGATAAAGATTCAAGTAGAGAGACCGGCACTAGAAAGATAAATTGCCCGTTTGAAATGGTAGGGAAATTTTCAAAAAAGAATGGTTCTTGGACGTTAAAAGTAAAACCTGGTGAGCATAATCATCCACCCGGAGAATATATGGAGGGACACCCAATCCTCAAATGATTGACACCTAATGAACACCAATTGGTGGCAGAGTTGACGGGGAAGGGTGTGTTCCCAAAAGATATTTTAGGTGTTATTAAGGAGCGTGATGAAAATAATGTCTCTACAATTAAAAACATATATAACGCACGTGATAAAATTCGAGCAACGGATCATAAAGGGAAATCTTTGATGGAGGTGCTAATGTCTCATTTAAATGATAAAGGGTATACTTTTGAAATTTCTACCAATAGAGTTTCAAACATGTTGGAAGACTTATTCTTTGTTCCTAAAATCTCATACAAGTACTTCCTTGATTTTCCACATGTGTTGCTTATGGATGTCACATACAATACGAACAAGTATAAATTGCCTTTTCTTGAAATTGTTGGTGTAACTTCTACCAACAAGACAATCTCCATAGCTTTTGCAGTTATGCGTAAAGAAACAGAGGAGAAATATCTTTGGGCATTAAACTGTTTAAAATCAACTCTAGATGAGAGGAGCATGCAACAACCACGTGTTATAGTTACGGACAGGGAGTTAGCTCTGATGAATGCATGCGAGAAAGTTTTTCCGAATGCTACCCGATTACTTTGTAGGTGGCACGTTTCTCAAAGTATATTTAGAAACTGCAAATCATTTTTCACCACGGATCATGATTGGAAAATCTTCAATACAATGTGGAATGCACTCGTTGAATCTCAAACGTGGACATCATTCCTCCAAAATTACAAGCAACTTCAGTCAATGTTAATCCATCATCAAGGTATGTATTATTACTATAATTCTGTTAGTATTATTGTTACCATCGTTATCATCATTATTATCTTTGCAGATGTTTTGGATTACTTGAATAGTACTTGGTTAAACAAGTATAAAGAAATGTTCGTGTCCGTATGGACTAACGAATGCTTACATCTCGGGTACGGTGAAGATGAATGGTTATTTATCCGGAGATCACTGATGGAAGAGCTACTCGAGTTTAGAAATAAGTACACTAAGGCTTTCTTAGGCTCATTCAAAGATGTGTTCACGTCCTTGGCTTGGTCAGGATCGGGGTTTGCACCTGAAAAACACTGGATGATTATGCCAGAGGCAGGATTCTTGATTGCGAACAAGTTTAATGTGATCGTTCATTTTTTATCTCAAGAAAAAAGAAACAGTTCTACTTGTTTTTCGCTTTGGAGAGGCCCTCACGAGTTCCCAGAAAAAAAATAATTACAATTGCACACGTGAATGGTAACCATTTTATAATGGTAGAATTGCAAGGAGAGTATCCAATTGCCAGCACAAACAACC
Source organism: Helianthus annuus (assembly GCF_002127325.2). NCBI lineage: Eukaryota > Viridiplantae > Streptophyta > Magnoliopsida > Asterales > Asteraceae > Helianthus > Helianthus annuus. The sequence continues at coordinate 159,274,523 of NC_035445.2, read as the reverse complement.
TATGGAAATTAATGAGAGAAAATGATGCAGCTGGCTGGGAGAATATATTTGAATCACGTCAAAATATGTATAAGTCTTGGATAGCACAACCTGCTACATTTGGGGGGAGTATAGATTAAACCTCGGTATGTAAATTATTAAATGATAATAATTTTGTAAAAAAGTACTTATTTTTATATAACTTTTTGTTACAGCTATAAATATAACTAGTGGGTAACCCGCGCGTTGCGGCGGAGTAGACATCAATACCGGGCGATAATTTAAACATTAAAATGATAAAAAATCATATATTTATTATTGTTAGTTTAGCAATCTTCTTGTGAATCATGATATATTGTACAATAGTTATGTTAGTTTTTTTATTCGCATTTGTACTATCTTTTTCTTATAGTTTTCAAGTTAGTAGCCTCGATATGGTACACATAATAGGAGTTACGTATCTCAGTTAAATAACAATGCAAGAAATAGGAACATAAGTACTTTATAAATTTGTTACACAACTTATGATTAGTTTTAAAACTATAAAAAACAGTGAGCTACAAAAGATCCATAGCAAACAATTAATGAGAACCGTGTGCAAATTACAACGGAAAAAAGAATTTGAATTAGAACAACTTGTATTAACAAGTTTTCGTGGCCTATTCATAGTATGTGGATTAGTTTGTTTAAATGGAACTGGCTCTATTCTTTGTAGGTTGTAAGTGTTTACTATATTTATTAATTTAATAGCTTAACTTTTAAGAATATATATATAAAAAAACTACAAGACCGTATAAATAATTTGATCATCGACACTTCCAAACACAGAAATAACATAGTCTCACCAATTGGAACGTCCTACATGACTAACTCAATAATAACTCCAATCTACACATAAGTTAAAGAAAAGGAAATAGAATCAGATTTTTTTTCTTTTGAAAGGCCAACATAAATTTTATTACCAAAACCCAGCAAGTTGCTAGAAGATAAAAACATCCACCAAATGAAAAGAAATAATGAGTACAAAGCACATTAACTCAATTGCCACCACAAAAACAGAACTTAACAGGTTTCAAAGACCATAAAAGATCGATACTTGTTCCATGTGATCGACTAAGTTAACCGGTTTCAAAGCCCATAAAAGATCACTACTTGTTCCATGTGATCGACTACTCTTTGGCTCTGTGTTTCACCTAAAGCATGCTCATGGCCATTGTTTCTTCAACCGCCTTCGCTAATGACACCAGCGCCCGATTAAACACTACATCATTGTGCATTCGCCAAACACACCAGATTGCTGTCAAAATAATGGAATGAAAAGCTTTCCTCTTCTTTTTTGACTCGTTGATGGAGTCATGTAATCCCAGGAGATCCCGTAAACTAAAGGCATAAATCCCTTGCACTTTGCACCATTGACCAATAACCTACCACAAGGATTGTACGAAGAAACATGAAACAAAAGTATGCTCGCATGACTCTTCAACCTCCCCACAGAAAGCACGTAGATCTGAGATGCAATATATACTCCTGGCTAGAACATCCATTGTCGGTAGGCGATTCTTCTCAGCTCTTCATGCCACTATCGATATCTTCTTGGGGACCTAGTTATTCCAACTAAATTTGTAATCCGGGACCGGTAATCTGATCCTTTGCAGCTGCCTTTTGATACTATCCACCGTGAACACGTCTGACCTGTCTAACTTTTTTTACGACTTTACGCTAAGAAGCCTTCCACTTAAATCATGTTTCAAAACATCTTCAAATCATAGTTTGCTCATTAAAAAAACTGGTCAAATCTAAAAAAGGTTCACAACAACAGGATTCGTGTTAAATAATTCCAATTTCAGCGAGTGAAACCAAAGGTAACAGGCCAGATCTCACACCTACAGATTGTTAATCACATGCCAAACCCCTTTTTTAACCTTAAGTTTCTGATGTCCTAAATCGTCTTGGCTTTTAACGAAACTATATTAGCCTTAGTCTCATTGGGGACCTCTTAATTGGGATTTTAAGTTCTCAGATAAGATCTTGTGCCTGTGGTTAGCTACCCAACTTTTTTATCCATCGTTTTAAACGTGTTTCCGTTTGGGATCGAACCCGAAAGATCGTTATACGACAGATTAAGAAACTTCAACTTCATCAAGCTTCCTAACTTCACTGGTATCTCACCGGATAAATTATTTTCCAACGAAATTTAACGTTTCGAGATTCTCACAAACCGAAATGCTTTCCGGGATACTTCCCGATAAGTGATTCCCATTCAAATCGATAAACGATAACGACTTACAGAACGAAAACTCAGGGAAATTCCCGGAAATATTGCATGATGAGGCCGAAAAATTGCGAAGAACCGGCAATGACCATGCTTTTTCAGTAAGTATCCCTCCAAGATTCGGATTATTTGACACGCTAAAATGCTCAAGACATAAAGCATGAAATATATCATAAGGAATCCCACCAGTAAACCTATTTCCAGATAAATCAACATAAGAAATATCACTAAGAATCCTAAAATACAAATCAATATCACCTGAAAACAAATTATCTTCAAGTCGAATTCGAAAAAGCAAGGAACAATTTGAGATAGACGAAAGCCCACCCAAAAAATAATTCGAAAACAGCATTAACCTACTCACCTTCCCCCTGAATAAATACCTGGTGGAATCACACCCACAAAAGTACTAATTTACTCTGTTTTCATAAGGCCAAAATAGCGCGTGCACAAAATCAGTACTCGAATATTTATGTTCAACAAACTATTGCTAAAAGGAAGCACAAATTAACATGCTCTATAATTTAGTGATTTTCTTATCAGTAAGCGTGAGAACCAATCAATAAAGCTGGTTAAAAAGATCCCTGTAACGCAAAAGTTAAGGTTCATCGCATCGCAAAAAGAAATGACACAAACAAACTATTAATAAGAAAAGATTAAACCATGAATAACTAACGACAAAATGATGAAATAATAAAGATAAACTGTACCGAAGATCATTTGTTAAAGATTAACCTAATCCAGTTTAGCGAATCAAGATCAAAAGAATAAACCTCCTCGACCTGCATAACCAATTTAGATTAAGAATTATTACCAAGAGATATCAAAACAACCAACACCTAACTAACACTCCCTATGCTTCCTCAAAAAACATAAAAAAATTATTTCATTTATACAGATGTATAACAACATGAACATTATAAGAAAAATTGCAAACAAAATACTAAGATAGGAATTTAGATTCATTTAGTGTTTGGTTCAGAAAATACAGGGTTCGACTGTAGAACAATTAGGACTATTCACTAATGATGATGGAAATAGAATCACAGAAAACGAAGGAACAGGTATATACTTCAAGTTTGCACTCCTTTTACATGCATCTGAGGAACGGTTACCGAAAAGAAAATAAAGATTCGACCAGATTGCAACTCAAAAACAACAAATAATGAAACGAAAATTACCTGGCAAACGCTTCTGCTTATAAAATCACAACTGCAAAATAATCTAAATTTCTTCCTCCATAGCCTAATTCCAAATCAATCTTGCTTCGAAACGCCAATTGCTTGAAGGACGAATGGTACAACACACAAAAATAGGCTTAAAGTGGCTTCAATTTATAGGGATAGGGGGATTCAATTGCCGGTAAATGGAGGGGGTAGGGTAATCTGAAGCGACGCAGGTGAAACTTTCAATCTCGTATTGATTTCAATATTAATTGTTCCCACAGTTACATCTGCGTCATCAATTTCACATATTGTGTTCGATGGAATCACTGACCTTTGGATGAGCGTCTTAAAAAATCGTGGGGAAATTACAATTCAGGACATGGGAAATGCTTATATATAGTATATAGATTTGATAAATTATAACAATAAAAACTAATAATAAATACTATATCATTACTACTACTTATAATAAATATAATAATAATAATAATAATAATAATAATAATAATAATAATAATAACTAATTAAATAATAAACAAATACAAACAAATACTAAATAACTAATAATTAAATAAATGAATAAAAAAAAGACAACAAAAAGACAAAACAGGCTAAAAACAAAAACCAAATAATTGATGGATGTGATGTTTTTGATAGGGGGGTGTAATCAGGAATTAGGGAGGTGGGAATAGAATGAGCCGTTTTTATTCATCAAATCAATCATTTTCAGCGTTAGCACGGCTCCGGCTCCATCTTTTAAAAATGAGAAAAGAAAATTCAAAACCTATAACTCTAAATCTTCAAATGATTGAATATATTTTCAAATCATCTTTTCTAAATCAAATAAAGGAGTCCAAAGGGGCCTCGCAAATTTTCAAATTTGTCGGCCTTTTAAGGTTTAATCTTTGATAATCAATTCAAAATCAATTTAATCTTTATTAAAGCATATAAATTATAATCAATTCAAAATCATTTAATTTTATTAAAGCATTTCAATGCATTAGACCATATCTTATGGGTTAACTAAAAAGTGCATAATCCTCTACCACGTAAGAGGTGCACTTTAACTAACTTAGCTTTCAACAAGCGTGTTATAGTCTAACTAAAAAAATCAAACAAAAGAAGAAAAATAAATGATGTGTTTGTGCATCGTCTCTCCTTTGTGTTAAGTGTTAACCAGCGTTATGGGGTTGGCGATCCACCCTTTGACGGCCTCGTTTTGGTGATGGGGGCGGGATTAGGTGAGCTGGCATGCAGATAACACTCGCAACGGAGAGTTCTAAAAACGTTGTGGTTTGCACTTTAATTAATACCATTTTACCTGACTTAACTTCACAATATTATATGTGTTGAGACAACAAAATATAGACCGAGGATAGTAGCAAGGGTGGTTAGGCAGAAGGGTTAAAGGGTTTAACCTTGCCTAACGCAGGTCGTGAGGTCCCCCCACGTTTGCAAGACGTGGAAGGAGGTTCACTAGTTTATGTTTCTTGTTTGAAGATCCAATTCTGAAGTGTTATTCAGAAAAGGATTGAGGAACAGAAAGAATAAGCGTAATGTGAATGTGAGTGAGGGACACTTGAGTGAAGTAAGTGTACGATGTGAAGGACCGGAGTTTGAGAGAACAAATCTGGTCTGAGATGTCTTTGTTTAATGAATGAAGTGTCATTATATAGGAGAAGACATGTCCCAAAGAAGTATTCATTTGACTAGTGAACCAGCTTGCAGTGAGGGGCTTACCCTTTCGGGGGTTGAAGCCTTTTGACCCCTGGATAATAGCATGTATTCTGTGGACTTGCATTGCTTTTACGGCTGTGGTTGGTGAGACTGTTTGGGGATGTGACTTGTTCACTGTTCCCGTGTTACTTTACTCCATCTCCTCAGCTTTTTCAACCATTGAACCTTTTGGACGTTTACATACTTGGTCATTTTATTTGGTCTCGGGCTACCCCCGTCATCAATATGTATTTTTGTACCTAATCAATGGGCAGAGTTTTATCTTTAGTAGATTAGAGTTTGCAATTCAGAAAGGGTTGGCGGTGGAGCTTGTTGCCCGTCTACCTTCTGGTTTGATGTAACTTGGCAAGTATGAATGAAAATCTGGAGTTTGTTTTTTTTAATTATAACTAAAACACTCATATCAATCAGCTTTTTGAGATATTATTTCGAAGAGTATTCACATTTGGTTCTCTATGGTCAAATAAGTTTCTGATTGTTTCTTATAACTTTGAAAGTTCGAGGGGCATTTGTGTCAAGTTGAAAGATGGTTTGTTCTCGAACCGTTAATAATTTCTGGTTCATTGAATAAAGCCCTAATTCAACCTGTCCATTGATTCATTCTTTGTCATTAATCTAATTGACTTGTTCTTTGGTGGTGTTGTACGATTGATTTTCGCTTAATCTTCAATAATTGGTATCAAAGCTACCATCTCATGGACTCATGTAGTTAGTGGCGAAGATTTTCGCTTAATCTTCAATAATTGGTATCAAAGCTACCATCTCATGGACTCATGTAGTTAGTGGCGAAGCTTGAGATTTCTGACCGGTGGTCGAAAACATATATATCAAAAATTTCTATAAAACCAGAGGTCAAAAACGTATATACCAAAAAATTTCTATACGAAAACTACCTACTCTCCACTAACGAGCGAAAAGTTTGGGGGGTCGGCCGCCCCCTTCCGCCCCCACAAAGCTACGCCGCCCTTGCGTGCAATGCTATATATATCATCATCTCACCAGCATATGCAACCTTGATCTTTTGTGATTTATAAATTTAAGTGTGTATCTTTAGTTGAGTAAATGAGCAAATGAAGAGAATTATAGAAACACTAAATTTTTTTGAGTTTTGAATAGATTGTATTGTAAATTTGTAATAGAAGGAAATTTTGGTGGTAATTAGAGTGCAAGTGAGCCGAGCCCAAGCTCGACTAAGCTCAAGGTCAGTTCGGTTCGAGCTTTGTTAGTACAGCTCGGCCTTGGCTCATCTTGTATCTATTAATTATAGTTATTATTTTTTTATAAATTTATGTATAACATAATAAATATAATTTAGTTATCTTTTCATAGTTTTATAGATAATAATTATTATTTAATTTTTTTTAACGGTAAATTTGGATTACTGACGGATCACTGGAGTATCATCACGCCACCAGCGGAACCACCTGATCATATCCATCTCCACTAGGTTATGATGCCTATACACAATAAATCTAGAAAAACCCCCCTTGTGACAACCGAACGCAGGATCTAATGATCCCTAAATCTTATCCAACCCCTAGAATGTCACTAGGCTATATTGCCTATATTTAAATGCAATGAATTTGTTTTGTTTACCTGGGTGTATCTTTTGTAAATTGGGGTTATTTGTTGTGTTCTGATATTTCTTTTAAGTATTTTTATGAGTTGAAATTATTTGTAGTATTTAAGGGTGTTTTTTAATGTATTTTAGGGGCTGTTTGGTAGTCTCTGAATGGTCATTAAGAGGCTACCTCTTAATGGAACCATTAAGAATTTTACCAATGAGAAGGTAGAAGAATGTGACATGTGATGATTTACCATTCAGAGGTTACCTCTTAACCATTCAGACTTGAGGTTACCTCTTATTCATTCAGAGGCTTTAAACCATTAAGAGATAGCATCTGAATGGTCATTAAGGTGCTGTTTGTTTTTTCAGAGGTAAAAGGTCTGCAGTCTGCGGACCACATCTGCAGGAGAAGGGGTGGACCAAATGTCTGCAGTCTGCAAGGAGAAGATGGTTTGTTTTTTTTCTACAAAAACCACTTCACACACACACAACAGTTCTCTCTCCGCCTTGAACTCTCTCTCTACAAACTCTCTCTCTCTACAATCTGTCACCACCACTGCCCATAGCACCACGCCACCACCACCACCGCACCACCTCCGCCATCACACCACCGCCTCTCTCTCTCTACGGTCTCTCTCTCTCACCAATCTCTCTCGCTCTCACCGATCTCTCTTTGTACGGTCTCTCTCTCTCTCTCACCGATCTCTCTCTCTACGGTCTCTCTCTCATCGATCTGGGTTTTGTTTTAATTGATGGGTTTGGTGGTGGTGGGTTTTGACGATGGTGGTGGTGGAGGTGGTGGCTGAGATGTGGTGGTGGAGGTGGTGTCGGCAGGTGGAGGTGGAGCCGTGGAGGTGGTGTCGGAGGTGGAGGTGGAGCTATGGTTTTGGAGCAGATGGATGTTTTGAAGAGGGAGAGAGGGAGAAGAGGTTGGCAGAGGTTTGAAGACATGGGGAAGGATCTGCTTGGGGAAGAGGTGAGGCAGAGGTAAAACCTTTGCAGATCTTCAAGAATACAAACAAGTTGCAGGACCCTTATGTCTACGCGCATGAAGAGCTTTTGGCCAAAAAACAATCATCGACGTAGTCGATGATGAAAACGCTGGTGACGAACAAAATCGTAACAAACCCGTGGAATTAATGATTGTAGAAAAGTTAATCGAAGGTTAAAACCACCATTTATCTCCATTATAAACCACCAACACTCCACCCCATTACACCTTAAACTACCACTCTATCACCTTTGTCTAGCTGCACCAACAACCACCACCACCATCGTTCTATCCTCTATCGTCACTCAAACCCTGAGTTAAACAACCACCACAAACCGCCGCACCATACTTCGCACCTCACTACTTCCACTAACCACCATATTGTCACCACCCATCACCAATACATCTGATTAACCGCCACTAGTCACCGCACTCCACAACCATCACATCCTCCCACGACAATCATCACCCACCACAAACCATACCTTCTATTATGGTTGCGTAAGAAAAACGAGAGAGAATGAAGGTGACAGCTGAACATGTTCAAGGAACCCTAACGTGTGCTTCTTATTTATTTACTTTGTGAAAAGACTATAATGCCCCTAACAATTAACATAAAAGGACCAATATACCCTAGTTGACTAACAGTCAATAGACAGAACGTCAGTCAAGGGATTTGCGGTTCATGATTGTTTGAGATTTGCGGTTCATGATTGTTTGAGACACCTATTTTATCGTCTTCTCCGTCATTTCTTTTGCAGAGATTCTCATAATCAAAACCATTCGCGAGTACAGTGTAAGTTTAAACCATTAATTCTGTTTCTTAACTTGTGCACAAACTGAAACACAGTCTAAATTAGCACAATTTCCGTTTCAACCTCCAATCTTTTCAGCTTTTAGAACATTAGATTGGATTAATTCAATTGGGTTAGTTTAAAAATTGGATTTTTAGGATGAAAGTTTCCTTCTTGCACTTAATTTCTGTAGAATGCCCCTGTATGCAGTTGAATTTTGATAATTTTGATATTCTGGGCTAGTGAATTACATTTTTTTTTTTAAATTGATGTGAATATCTTGTGTTTTTTGATATTCTAATTGAGTTTTAGGCAATTATGGTGGGAAAACCTTATTTTTTTATACAACATGATATTAGGGTTGTATGTTAAAATAAGGCTCCCACTGTTGTTCCCGCACCCCTGAAATCTTATTTTTACACCCCCTACAGCTATACGCCCTGTATAGTTATAGGGGTTGAATAAGAGAATCTTGCACAAAAAAAATGTCAAAGAATGTTTTTTGTCTCCATGTATACGCGCCATATAACAGTATACGACCCGTGTACAATGTTATACGACCCGTGTATAATGTTATACGACTCGAACCTCATATAATGTTATACGACCTAATATTTTCTCCATCTATATGAGCCGTATATCATTATACGACCCAATATTTGTCATGTCAGATTATTCTATACGGGCCGTATAACCCCATACGACCCGTATAGAGGGTGTGAAAATAAGATTTTGAGGTGTGGCTTTATTAACACCCTAAAATAATGGTTTGAGTTAATTACTGTTTTCGTCCCTGTGGTTTGTCGAAAATCACTATTTCCGTCCATTAGTTTAAAACTTGCGATTTCAGTCCCTGTGGTTTCGCTTTCGTAACCATTTCAGACTTTCAGTCCACCTCGAAACTATTTTAGTCCCTGTACTAACAGAATAAATGGATTGAAATTGTTACGAAAGTGAAACCACAGGGACTGAAATGGTTACGAAAGTGAAACCACAGGGACTGAAATCGCAGTTTTTAAACTAATGGACTGAAATAGTGATTTTTGACAAACCACAGGGACGAAAACAGTAATTAACTCTAATGGTTTTATGTTGTTTTTTTATATAACGATACTTTGAAGGTATTTCTGTAATGAGGGGTTGATTGGTTGGAGGGTTTTATGGTGTTTAAGCAGCAAGAACAGGTGATTACTAGTTCAAAAATACACAAAAGAGGGGAAGAAAAGCAATGGCATTAGTTCCAACAACCGAGACCGATGGTGCTGCTGTATTCACCGAAGTCAACATGGTTTCTTCCGACTCCGGCCCAACGGTTCGGGCCACTGTTGTACAGGCTGCAACCGTCTTCTATGATACCCCTGCTACCCTTGGTTTGGTTCACTTTGTTACTGTTATAACTTCGATTCAAGCGTGTGCTTTTTTGTCATGCTGGTGTCAACTAATCAGTTGTTTTTAATTTGAGTAAAATGTCATTTTCGTCCTGAGGTTTGGCTAGTTTTGCGACTTTCGTCCAAAGGTTTGCTTTTTCACATCTAGATCCAAAAGGTTTAAAATCTTGCCATTTTCATCTGGCTCGTTACTTAACTCCATCTATTTTCCTCCATTAAGTCAGAGGTATTTCCGTCTTTTTTTGTTAACTTAAAGGGTAATTCGGTCTTTTACACTTTATGTAAAAAGACCAAATACCCTGAAAAAGACCGAATTGCCCTTTAAGTTAACAAAAAAAAAAAAGACGGAAATACCCCTGACTTAACGGAGAAAATGGATGGAGTTAAGATTTCAAACCTTTTGGGTCCAGCTGCGGAAAAACAAACTTTTGGACGGAAGTCGCAAAACTGGCCAAACCTCAGGGACGAAAATTGCATTTTACTCTTTTAATTTATAATAGTTTTTGTGTTGATGGATAGTTATTGATTGTAGTAACTTAAGTAGCTAATTGTGTGTTTCATCAGATAAGGCTGAGAGATTACTAGCTGAAGCTGCTTCATATGGATCACAGTTAGTTGTCTTCCCCGAAGCGTTTATTGGTGGATATCCTCGTGGGTCGAATTTCGGTGTGACAATCGGTAACCGTACACTCAAGGGTAAAGAAGAATTCCGGAAGTATCATGCTGCAGCCATAAATGTACCTGGTAAAAAAACTATGTGATGTTAGAAATAAATAGGGTTGAGCAGAAACCGAACCGTTAACTGTAATAATTGACCGGCCCGTTCAATTAATCGATGGTTCAATTTTGACTTTTCCAAAAGTCAAAATTTCCGGTTCGGTATCGGTTTGTTATGGAAAGCCAGGCAGTAACCAACCTGTGACATGTTGTATTAGGGCGAATAAAGCTACCGGGCCAATAGTTTTTATATATGTTTCAGTTATATTTTTGTTGGGCTTTTCTTTAATAATGTCATCACACTACTGGACTGAATCAACTAGTTTGCTTGCTGTTGGGCCCAAGCCCAATAAAAACTGGCCCAAACTAATTAACGAAAAAACATACCTATTTGTGACCCATAAGTTCATAACTGAATTAACTGAACCAACATAATAAAATGGTCGTTTTCATTGTTAGATAACTGACATTTCAGTTTTTGTTCATAAACGACCTAAACCGACCCATGCTCACCCCTACAAATAAGTACCGTCAACTCGTCAAGAAAATAATTTTAGATTAAAGTACACAGATGGTCCCTGTGGTTGACCAAAATTTTGGATTTGGTCCCTAGCTTTCCAAAAGTGCACGGATGGTCCCTATGGTTTGCACTTTGCAACGCATTTAGTCCCCAACTTTTGCCAAAAATACATGGATGGTCCCTGTGGTTTACACATTGTAGCACATTTAGCCCCTAATTTGGACATGTTAAAACCTTTAGATTTGTTAGCTGGGGACTAAATACGTTACAAATTGCAAACCACAGGTACCATCCGTGTACTTTTGAAAAGCTATGGACCAAATCCAAAATTTTGGTTAACCACAGGGACCGTCCGTGTACCTTCCTCATAATTTTATTTCTTAATGTGTTGAAGTGTGTTTTTGATTACATGCAGGTCCTGAAGTTGATCGATTGGCGGCAATGGCGGGAAAATACAAAGTTGTTTTAGTGATGGGAGTTATAGAGAGAGATGGATACACTCTTTATTGTACGGTTTTATTTTTCGATAATCAAGGGTGTTACCTTGGCAAGCACAGGAAGCTTATGCCAACAGCTTTGGAGCGCATCATTTGGGGCTTTGGCGACGGGTCACATATACCCGTTTTTGATACTCCCGTTGGAAAAATCGGTGCGGCTATTTGTTGGGAGAATAAAATGCCATTGTTAAGGACTGCAATGTATGCTAAAGGTTTGTTATACATTATCCCAACTTAGAAGTAGCGATTTCTACGTGTTTATTTATGGATGAGTCGATTTTGGTTATGATTATGTCAAACAGGTCAAATGGTCCAAATCAAATGATTATCAGAAAAGAAAATGGGCCGATCAAATGGGCCAAAAGTCCCTAAAAGTGTATTTAAATTAGGGTTGTAATCGAGCCGAGCTGAGCTAGGTTGGGCTCAAGCTCGAGTCAGGCTGGGCTCGAGCTTGAACTTAAACGAGCCAACACGACTCGGCTCGTTTATTTTTTCAAGCTGAAAAGTCGAGCTCGAGCTCAGCTTGTAAAAACTTCGAGCCAGCTCAAGCCCAATCAAACTGGCTCGTTAATTTTTTTATAATTTTTACAAATATTGATAAGATAAAAGAAGGTTATTGGATTTTATCATCCCCAACTATTGGCTCTTGGCCGCTGCCACCCTCAACTATCACTTTGACGCCCGTCACCCCCAACTTAACACTTAGTGTGTTCTGTCACCACGTCGTTAACTAATCACTAACTTTTGATTTTGTTACTATACTTTTGGGGTGTCCTAAGATCCCTATAACACCCCCAAAAGTATAGTACCAAGATCAAAAGTTGGTGATCAGTTAACGACGTGGTGACAAAATACACTAAGTGTTAAGTTGGGGGTGACAGGCGTCAAAGTGATAGTTAGGGGTGGCAGCGGCAAATAGCCAATAGTTAGGGGTGATAAAATCCAATAACCCGATAAAAAAATAAAACACATTTCTAAGATACACACACATACATACATATGAGCCATCGAGTCGAGCCACAGAGCCAAGCCATCGAGTTGAGCCCACAAGCTGAGAACCCCTGGCTCGAGCTCGGCTCGAAAACAAATCGAGCTTTTTTCGAGCGTACCTCGAGCTGCGGGCTTTTTGAACACCCCTAATTTTAATACATACAAAAGCTATAGCATTTATATTCTGACATTTAAATTATCATTGTAATTATATAGATTTTATCATTGTCGCGCTCTCGTTATTTAAACTGGTCGATTCGATTTGGATTATGACTGATCTCAAATCATTGTCGAGCTCTCGTTTTAACATGTGCAACGTACCATTTTTATAGTCAAATCTTTTAACATTATTGTAACAATACACCTTTTATCACACGTCAAGCATTAATTATTTATAAAAATCAACGAAGTAAACGATTTTTTTTTTTTTTTTGTAGTTCTACCCAATCCGGATGTTTTGACCTAAGAAAAAAATATACCGTTTTAACCCGCACAAGAAATAGTGTTAACTTATGGGATTATGTAATTATCCTAGTTATCTATCATGTTTTTGGTTGAACAGGAATAGAAATATATTGTGCACCAACAGCTGATTCAAGGGACGTATGGCAGGCATCAATGACACATATAGCGTTGGAGGGTGGATGTTTTGTCTTATCGGCAAACCAGTTTTGTCGAAGAAAAGATTACCCCGCTCCCCCGGAATATGATTTTACTGGAACCGATGAAGAACTCACACCAGAATCTGTAGTTTGTGCTGGTGGCAGTGTTATCATTTCACCCTCAGGGGTTGTTCTTGCGGGACCGAATTATGACGGTGAAGCACTCATTACAGCTGATTTAGGTATGTACCCTCTCCTTTTGCTCAAAAGATCCATTAGAGGTGGTAAAATGTGCGGGTCAGGCGGGTTGGGTATGTGGTTCCTGTCAAAACGGGTTACTTTTAGTAGGGATGACAACAGAATCCGAACCCGATGGGTAAACCCGAAACCCGGCATATTTGGCACGGGAATGGGGTTATTTTTTTTTTCCGCGGGTTTGGGACGGGTATTGGATTCAGTGATATACCCGTTTACCTGACCCGATAACGTATACCCATTTACCAGATTAAATTCCCGAAATAATAGTTTTTTATTTTTTAAATATCTATATATATTTACTTATTTTCAATGGCATCTTTTATATATATTAATCACAATTGCGAAATGTAATTTTGATTAATAGTTACCCGATAGATACCTGATGAGTTTTGGGTCGGTATACCCAACGAATATATTTAACAAACTAACAGGTACATGTTTACGGTTTACCTGATGCCCAACGGGTAATTACCCGATACATCCCTGACGGGTTTTGGGCCGGGTTTGGGACAAACTTTTATAATCGGGTATGGGGCATTGCCATCCTCTCTTTTTGTGATGGGCCTGGTCAATACGACCGTAAACGTTTTTTAATCAATTTATTACAACTAAACGCACTGTTTTTAAAGAATATTGACGATTTAATGGCTAAAATTTGGTATAGATCTTGGAGAAATTGCTCGAGCAAAGTTTGATTTCGATGTGGTCGGCCATTATGCAAGACCCGAAGTGCTTAGCCTGATTGTGAGAGACGATCCAGCAACCCCAGTTTCGTTCACATCAGATGGTTCTCACAAATAATCTCCCCTTGTTATGCATTTGATGAAAATGAATGTCGTTTACGCGCTTTTTCAATGATAACAAATGAAAACTTTTGTATTGATTTAGACGCTTTACCGACCAACTTACATATAAGATCGAAAGTCGAGTGTATCTCAAGAAAGATCCGAACCGGATACTATACGGTCTCTTAGATCTTTGATCATTTTGTATCTCTTCATTTCATCTTCATACTCCTTCATCGTAGACAAGCCCGATAACCCTAAAACTCTCTCTTCCAAACACTCGTTTAACTCTCCGCTATCATTTTTCATGTCGAGCCCGAATTCCCACTCGATACAATCGGAGTTACGCCCGGCGACCTCATTGTTCGTGTTTGTCGTATCGTCATTTATAACTTCACCCTTGTTGTTCTCAAACCATGATAAGCTTCCAACTTCCCCTCCAAGGGTGTTTCCGTCATTGACCACTTTTCGCGTGTCATTCTCGTTTTTGTTTTCGCCCTTGTAATCAGTGCTTTGATACCATGATAAAACTCTAGGTGTTATATGGTGTATGCCATTATCGAATTCCAAAAGCTCTTCGAGGTCACGTGCTAGAATGTCCACTTGTTTATGTTTGTCCTCGTACTCGTGTTTTGCGTCAACAAGCTTCATGTGAACCCGTTCCTCACGTAACATATCAGCAACACGAAGCATTTCTCTCTCTTCTTCTATTTCTTTGCGTACCCGTTCAGATTCTTTCTTTAGTTCTTCAAGCTCGACTCTTTGTTCTTCGATACTTTGAACCATCTTTTGGCATAACCCATCCAAAACCGCGGTCACTTGTTTCTCAGATTCGGCTTCTTTTACGGCTTTAGCTAAAGACGACTTCGTATTCACTAGTTCTCGGCCGAGTTTCTTGTTCATCCGCTCAGCTTGTCGTCGGAGCTTCCTTTCGGTCTCTAGCTCTCGTGATATGGTCTTGACTGCAAAACGGATCTTGTCTTGCTCCTTGGACTTGTGTGCACATGTTTGGTTGGACCGTTGTTCTTGGATTAACTTGTTGACATGAGACCGAGCCTTGTTGAGCTCGTGGTTCAATGTCGAGGCTAGGGAAATGCTTGTTGGATGGTGGGGACCATGGTTCGTGTCAGTGGTCCAAACGTGAGCTAGAAGTTTGAGTATTTCTTTCGACACTGTGAGCGCGTGCTTGATTTCGTCCAACCCATGGGTCGATTTTGGTTGACCACGATCTTTGGTTACGGTTTCCATCTCATCATAAGTTCTTGATTTTGCCTGACCAAAAGAAAAAAATAATCTTACTTTAACATACTAACAAATATTTTACCACAATAGTTCGACACGTTAAAACCGACTGAACCATCCAAAGCGAAGCCATTCAACCGGTTTGAGATTCAAACGTGTTGGTGCATATTTTGACGGTTAGCTCGATTGGTTACACTTTGGTTATTGTTGTAATTAATTGTAATTAAGAGGTATGGGCTCCAACTTGTAATTAGGGCCTTAATGGTGATTAAAATCCATTAGGAAACCTAAGCTTATGGGCCCAAACCTATATAAATAAAGGAATTTGAAAGAGGAAAGTAGGTAATGGTTTTAATTGGGTTTTAAAGAGAGAGAATCATCAAAGATTGTTGTGTTTGGGTTTGTTTATGAAATACAAATCCTATGAATGTGTTTAGTGATTGTGTGATTTCCGTTTCATCTCGTTTCTTGTACCCACGATCAGTGGTGAAGCTTAACAATGAAGACGGAGGGGTCGAAAACGTATATACCCAAAAAATTTTATAGAACCGAGGGGTCGAAAACGTATATACCCAAAACTTTCTATACGAAAACTACATATATAACACTACTGAGCAAAAAGTTCGGGGGTTTGCACCTATAAATCAAACCTTTTAACCTCCAAATGGGCAACCTACATGTCTGGCTAAACCAAAACCACCAACCCAACTCGTTTGGTTTATCATCACCTGATACCATACTTAGATATATTTGTTTTAACGATTATGTAATTATGTATATGTATTATATTCATGAATCATTTTATTATCTTAATATACTTAATACAAACTAACGATTTTTTATATGAAAATATTGGTTCACACCGATAAAACTAAGTTGTTCAACCGCTAATCCGGTAACCCTATAGATCTGGCCGAAACACCAACCTAGCCGATTTGATTTGTCATTTTCTGAAACCGTAGTTAGTGGGTGACCCCTGTAATTTTTTTAGTAAGCTGAATCTGACCCTCAACTTGCTTGACACATGATGTAAAAAGGGCAATAGTTATTACTTACAAGTTGGATGGAGTGGTGTAAATATCCCCTGTATATGTTGTAATTTGGTCATTTGTCCGTTTGGGTCGGGGGCGTTTGTTTGTTTGGCCTTTTGCCCGTTTGGGTCGGAGGTTATTTTTATTGAAGTTTAATTTTCAAAAAAAAAAAAAAAAATTATTACTTACAAGTTACAACACAATATATTAAATACTATTGAATGTAATTGAATGAAATGGGGAACATCATTCTTATGTGGAGACTGGCCCAACCCTTGGGAGACAAAATTACAAAATAATTGAACAAATTTGCTGTATGTTAACAGATAATCATTTATTGATTATAAAATATATTATCCTTCTAAATTCTACTTAAAAATCATTTAACATAGGTCTAGCTCAACGTATCCTAAATGAATATATTAATAATATTAATATAAGTGTCCATTATAGTGTGTCAAACGGCTATTTTGATAGTAACAAAATAGTTGTGATTATCAATAAAATGTATAATCTTTGAATTCAACTAATATTAGCAAAAACTAATAACAATATTAACACTTTGACATGATTTACACAATTAAGTATAATTACGTGCTTTTAGTAAATATCGCATCCAAAAAGTAACATGTCGATAGAAACTTTACACGTTTTAAGCTTGTTTTATCAAAGAATTGTGTAAAAAGAATTCAAATTCGTGTAAAACATGAAAATCGTATAGATATGTGATCCAACTCATATCGTAGCACGCAAAAGCATTAGCTTTAAAAGGTCAGAATCACGTAAAAGTTTTAACCGTATAAGTTTTTTGTGAATGTGTCGGTTTTATAAATGTTGCTTTTTCAATTATGTGATTTTTGTTAAGAAAAAAAAGGACTATTTTATTAAAAGTAGTTAAAATAACCAATCTAAAGATTTTTCGTTCATGTAATCTTTTGAAGTTTGAACTCCATACTTAGGTTAGCTAAAAATTCAACAATGAATACAGAGTGTGACCCCACTATTTGCTGTCTTTCTGACTTATAGTGAAAGGGGTATGCACAAAAACATCAAATAATTAACATCCTTTAAAATATATATATTAAGATTCTAATTTGTTTAAAAATATGTATTAAATAATGTTTCGTTTATAATTTTAAGGTATTTTATGATTCTGTAACAAGGACCAAACGTGAGATCTCGAAAAGAGCGTTAAATGTGTTGTGTTCGTGGGTGGTCATATTAAACCCGACATAAACCAAAACATATCGTGAACTCAAAATTCATGTCAGGCACGGGAACCTAAACACGACACATGCATTCACGAGTTGGCACAAATGTGTCTCGTTTAGCTAAACGTGTTCCTTATTTCGATGTAGAATTGAGCCGAACATGTTTAGACTAAACGCAACTTGCGAATTTCATGTTATGTTGTTGTGTTTGTGGGTTGTCATATCAAACCTGACACGGACCAAAACACAACATGAACCCAAAAATCATGTTAGACACGGAAACCCAAACACGACACATGCAATCACGAGTTGGCACAAATATGGGTCGTTTAGCTAAACGTGTTCCTGAGTTTGATGTTGAATTGAGCCCAACATGTTTAAACTAAACCCAACATGTGAACTTTGTGTCATGTTGTTGTGTTTGTGGGTTGTCATATCAAACCTAACACGGACCAAAGCATAACATGAACCCAAAAATCATGTTAGACACGGAAACCCAAACACGACACATGTATTCATTATTCACGAGTTGACACAAACACGTCTCGTTAACTAAGCGTGAGTCTAATATAGATTTGAGCTGACAACGTTTAGACTAAATCCAAACCCGTAAATTTCACGTCTTGGTGTTTTCGTGTCAAACATCCACCCTCCTAGACGTCGAGTTAAATAAAACACAAAAGTTTTTATGTAAATATATAAACTGATATTGATATTTACATATGAAAAAAAAAAAAAAGTAAAATGTACCTCAAATTGTTTTGTATTGTAAGTCAAGGGAGTCCCTCCAAAGATATTATCTTTCTCCATAAAGTCACAAGATTGTCTGTAGTGTGGATTTATTACCTGCAAAGCGCCAAAACGTTACAGACACATGGTCATGATGTGTAGTAATTTTTAAACATTTGTATGAAATTTATAAGTCAATTCTGTAACTTTTGTAACGACTCAACTCAGTAAAATAATACAAAAAGCTGAATTTGTCAAAACGAGTAAAAAAGGTGTAAAAATAATATACATTTTTTGTATGTATTTAATTTATTTTCAAACTAACCGAAATGATATAATATTTTTTGAACGGAAAACTATTAGCACCCTACATTGTAGAATAAGCGAATGAGCTGAGTTGAACCAAAGACATTATAAGCTGATCGAGCTGGCTCAGCTCATAATCGTTAATCCAAGCTGTAAGCTACTCTCGTCTTCGGCTCATATTTTAATGATTTTGTATGTTTGTGTTTATACAAGCATCACTAATAAAATAAAAACAATCTCAAGTTATACAAATATCAAACTACAACTACTTTTTTGTACAATTGAAAACACTAATTGCACCAGCCAAATTAACTTGAGCTATTTCTAATCGAATTTTTAGCAAGCTAACTACAGAACGACAAATTTGGACCACTGTAGCATCATCGTGTCACCAGATTATATCCATCTCTAGTAGGATATAATGACTACCCACCAATTCAGAAGAAAATCCAATAATTCGGGGAAAATCCCCTTGTGTCCTTAAGCTTTATCCCACACCTAAGATACCACTAATTACGAACAAGTTACGAGCCACAGGCTATTTTTATCGTTACTACTTACTATTTTAACCCTATCACCTTATTTTCCAAAATATTTTCATAAAATCCAATTTCCCATAAAATAACATATTAAACTTGTCACAAGTGTATCAATTAACTTGCTATTATAAAAGTAACTAACAACATAACTACAAAAATGTATGTAACAAAACTACAAATTCACAAAAAATCACCTCTTTCACTTGATCATCACTTCCTGATTTCGGCAATACCACCGTCGTCTCCGGTTCCAACTGATCAACACACTTCTCATTTCGACTCAAATCAGTTTTTTCGACGAGAAACTGCGCTAAATTGTTGTTCGCGAACGACGAAGAGGAAGCCGTCCGAAACCGCCGCTTTCTGATCTTGCATGGGGTCTCTGAGGTCCTAATATCCATTTGCAAATGGAAGATTTTGAAGAGAGAGAGAGAGAATGGGGGAGTAGGTGTTTGATGAAATGGTAAGAAGAAGAAGCAAATACATGAATATAAGTGAGTGAGTGTGGGAACATTGAACATGCATGTGGAAATGGACGGTTGGGATGTGGGATGTAACGAGGGTACCCATGTTTATGATTTATTGCTATTTTATATTCTTGCTAACATGTTATATTGTTTCATAGTTGTTGGATGTATGTATGTATGTATGTGATTTGTTTATGAAATAATATAAAGAAATTAATAAATGGAGTGCAGAAATATAATTTTGGATTGTTTATTTGTTTGTTTGTTTCATGATGAAGTCATATTGTATTGTTAAAAATAGGAGTGATTTTCAAAAACATATATGTATTTTAATATAGCTTAAGTTTATCTTGTTAAATTATTAGAGACAACTGGCAATCATAAATAATTATAAATTATGCTAAGAAAAATTTAACAAATGAAAAAGGTATTAACTAATTTACTCACTACATAAGAATATGGCTGCAAACGAATTATACGTTCAACAAACAGTTTGTGAATTGTTTGACGGAAAGTTCGTTTGTGTTCGTTCTTTTATTAAACAAACGAACACAAACAAGAAAATTTGTTCGTTTAGTTAGATGAACGAACATGACCAGATGCCACGTTTGTTCGTTTATGTTCGTGAACGTTCTTTAACGTGTTCGTTTATGTTCGACTGCGTTCGATAGTTCATTAGTGTTTTTAGCTATTATTTTTATTTAAATGCTTCAAAATTCCGACAAATAAAATATTTAGTAAGTGTAAGCGTATTATATATTCTGTTCATGAACGCTTGTTTGTGTTCGTTTGTTTCTATTGGTGTTCATGAACATCCGTTTGTTTTTATCAACATTCATTGCCGTTCATTGCTTATAAATCCACAAACAAACACAAACGAACACGAAAACGTTCATTTACTTAACAAACGAATATGAACATAAAATCTCATTCGCTAGGTGTTCATGAACAGTTCGCGAACACATATATTTCTTAACAAACGAACACAAACAAGATCTTGTTCGTGTTCGTTCGATTCGTTTACAACCCTTAATAATTTAATAATAAGACTATAAGACACTCTTCACTAACTAAAAGCTTAATTAGTTAGTACAACTCAAGGAGACAAGAAAAAAAGTGCATTTTGAGCTTTTTGAGTAGCTATAAAATAATAATGTAAAAACCAAATTTCTTAAATATTTAGCGTAGGAAGTGTCTTTGTCTGTAAAACCATTTTGTACTTAAAAAAAACTTTGTTGAAAAATAGCATCTTTAATTAATTTGGTTACATGTCCCGTTTGAGATTAACCCGTGTAAGATCATGCATCCAAAACCAACTAAACTTGTTTGTATGTGTTAGACTGTTAGTAATATATCAACTCATACCTTTTATGCCTTTATGATATATTTTTAAATCTCATTCCAATATCTTTTCATATATATAACACAAAACTATATGTGAAGACACCACCCCAAACATTGCGCATGTACTTTCCTGAGCTGTCAAGGTTTCGCGTATGCGGATATATCCCGCACAGGAACCTTGGAACAGGCTGAGTGTTTTGGCAGTTGAGTGTGGGTATGGCTCTGCGTGTGGGTGGCTTGTGCAGCATATAGGACCATACCCCTTTGATACGTAACTAACAAATTTAAATAATATATCAAGGCGTGAACTAACAATAAGTATGATACTTTTAGACCATAAATCGTCTCATGTTCTCGTGCTAAAGTAAAAAATCACTAGCATTGTCATTCAAAATGTTATTGTTATGTATGTGCAACGAATCAACACATGTAATGAAAATAAAATTTGTATTTTGAAAACTTTTGAAGATGGACATGACTATAGCTAATGGTGTGTCTATTCGTATAGTAAGTGACAATTCCTGTTTGTTTCAAATTTGTAATTGTCATTTCAAGATGTCGGGACCTAGTGTCACATGCATACAATATACATATAGACGGGTAACACATGTAGGTTAAAAAATCACTAAATACTTATACTCTTATACACTCCTTTAAGAACCGCCGTAACAATAATTAGCACCGTCACCATCGCCTCTATTGTAGTCATGCCCTACCACTGTAGTCATCACCGCCATCCCCATGGTCGCAAATTTTGAGGCTGACTTATTTTAATCGCAAAAATTATAAAAAATAATTAATCAAAATTAAATTATAAGGTGGTCACAACTGGTCGCAAGTCGTAAGGTAACACCATTCGCAAATGAGGTCGCAAAATTTGATTAGCGACAAAGTTTTTTGTGACCACATGTCTAGTCACAAAACGCCTTTTGCGACAGATCATCAATCGCAATTGGCTTGTTTTCTAGTAGGGAACTTTTCTACGCCAACTTCCATTATCACAATTGTCAGTACCATCATCTTCGTCATTGCAGCCGCCGCCACCACACACCATCGTCGTATAACCAACCATAGTGTGTTAACCTATTTTGATATATATTTTTTTGTTTTTTTCCAAATAAGTTTGTTTCAACCGAAACTCATTTCGATCAGTCCGGACTTCATATAAAATCAATAGTTGTGAATTCTTTTAGTATTTCTTATTAAATATGTAATGGTCCTTGTTGATTATTGGAGTTTAATGTCCCTAGTAACTAGTACCAGGAGTTAGGTAATAGTCATATAGTTAAAGAGGTCATAATTGTTTGTCATAGTCATATTCATCATAGGAGTATCAATAACATTGATAATTTTAATTACTAGTACAAAAACTATTCTATACACACACACATGTATATGCATACAATAGATATATATATGGATACAAACATACAAATATTGTAGGACATTGGATAGATTGAAGACCTTAGAAACACTTGGACCCTAACAAAACAGAATAGACAAGATCAAGTCCCACTATACACACACACACGTGTATATGTACACAATATATATGTATGGATACAAACATACAGATATTGTAGGACATTGGATAGATTGAAGACTGTGAAACACTTGCACGCTAACAGAAGAAAGTAGAAAAAATGTTAGATATTTTAGTGTAATCGAGATTGATTTGGTGATCAAAGCGAATAATAATACACATCAAGTAAGTTAGGAGGTGCGGGAGTGCACGCTTTTTTGAGTTATCATAATTCAAAGTGTACGGGCGGAGCCCGTATTCTACGGGGTTCCAACGCCCTCTTGACGGGGTCCGGGGGCAGCGCCCCTGAGAGCATGGTCCAAGGGGCGGAAAACCCGGGCGGTAGGGCTATTCATTTTTATCCAAAACCCAAAACCCGACCCGAATTCAAAGCCACCCGAACCGAAATTAGCGAATACCCGAAAAACCCGAACCCGACCAACCCGAACTTTAAATGGTTCGGTTATCAGGTCACTTTTTCCAGGCCAAAATCCCGAACAACCAAACCCGAAAAACCCGAAACACGAACCCTGAACATTTATTGTTTTTTTCTTATAAAAGTATTTAGATTTGGAGTCACTAAAAGATGGAACACTAAGTTTTGTGACTTTTAAATATTATAATAGCATATTGTTAACTAATCTTTGAACTTTGATGATATTTTTAAAGTAACAATATGAATTTTGATGATATTTTGTAAAAAAAAAAAACATTTATTTTCATTTTACATCTAAACCTGAAAACCGAATAACCCGACCCGTACTAACCCAAACCCGACTAACCCAAACCCGAACTTTAAAATGGGTTGGTTATCGGGTCAATTTTTCCCAGAGAAAAACCCGAACAACCCGAAACCCGAAGAGAAACCCGATGAACATCCCTACCTGGTGGGGTCCAAGGGACAGAGCCCCTGGCTGTGGTCGAGCTAAAATTGCAGTTTAGTGCCAGTTTTATTTAAAATTTTATTAATTAAATTGCATCAGAAAATTAATTTTCTGGAAAATGCTATATTTTCGAAACATGAAAATAATGGCAGTTTAGTGGCAGTTTTATTTAAAATTGAGATAACTGCCACTAGAGAGTTAATCATCCCCAACCCTAAAATTTGTAGATAGTTTTTTGATCATTTTTCCTGGTTCAGACGAATTCCATACACACATACACTTGTTCAATTTCTTGAAAATCAGAGTTGTATCTGATTAAATTATTTGGGAGAACCACCGAAATAATTTGATCTGAGAGTGATTACACGCCTCTCTGATCGTCCGGTTTTCTGAAAATTCCCCAACACATGATCGAGTCCCACTAGCTTTAACTTCCTTGAGGCCATACATCTTTGCATCCCCATCATCACATAGTTGCTTTGTCGGGTTCTTCGAGTTTGAAGAGTACAGTAAAACATGAAAAAGGGATAGTCTTATCCTTCTAGTTTCTTGTTTGCTTGGCAAATTATATATTCGTACTGTGGTATAGCATTTTCTAGCATGTGATGAATTATATATTAACTTTTTATTAGGACAATCTCAGAATCTAACGAAATCTTATTAATTTAGGTAGTAAATAACACTGTTATAAGCTTTATTATATAATATTTAACGATATTAAGATTTAAGTTAACAATAAGGATATGTGGTGTGGTCATGAACCAAATGATCACCATCACCCTCTACATCAGCGTTATATCGCCTTACCCTTATCCACCAACCTAAGACCGTTGGGTATGGTGGGGCGTGGGTTGGGGGCATGGTGCGACACGTGGAGTATGGGGCACCCAAGACCAAAAGCCAATTTCAAAGGGGTATGGTGGGGCGTGGCTGGGGTGGCGTGGAAAAAATGCCAATTTCAAATGGCTAGTGCTCTTGGCCAATGAGGTTCCTACATGTCATGTGGGTAGCCTCGCCCAACGCCGGGGCTGAAACCCCGCCCAAGAGGCCATGCCGAAACCCAAGCCCACCCGGGGTGGTGACGTGGGCGTTTGTACCCAACCCACGCCCCAACCCCCGCCCCATACCCCATAGTCTAATCCACCACCCTATATGGTGTGGACCACCCCCACTATCATCTCCTCCCCACCAATCAAAATCCTTTAATTAATTGAAAGAGAGTCATGGTATATGGCAGGGGCGGACTTGGCTTAGAACCAGCCGTAGCACGGGTTATGGCTCAACTTTTACCGGTAGTGTAAAATATTATTTTTTTTTCGATTTTTATACAAAGGACACCCTTAAACAACTATGAGGACACCCCTAAAAAAATTGTTTACAAACCAATAATAAGCCCAAATTGTTTACAAACTAAATAATAAGCCCAAATGAGATTCTTTACAAACTAAATAATAAGGCTAATTACAAACTAAATAATAAGCCCAAATTGTTTACAAACTAAATAACAGTCCAAGCCTTTGAAGTTTGAATGGGCCATTAGCAGGATACCAAAGCCTTTGAAGTTTGAATGGGCGGCACATTAGCAGGATACCAAACGTCGAGCATGTAACACCCCGAAAATGCAAATCATTTATTTTGAATATAATGTTGCTAAATAAACTAGTGAACTAACTAGGATTAAAATAACCTAGTTAGGTAAAGGCCTTGTAGTGACTTACAATGGGTTAAAACACTAAAAATTAGAACCAAATGACAGTTGAGGGGCTGAAAGTGTTTAAAATTGAAACTAATACTAATAAAACAAAAAAAATTAAAAACTCAAACACACTTAGTGTGCTGAGATCGAACCAGACAAGAGGGAGGGGGCGACCAGGTTCTCCAAAACCCTAATATCCACAAAACTCATCAATTGAAGGTTCAAATCTGATCCAAAACGAAATCCAAGCTAAGATTAGTGATCCTCACTGCAAGAGGGTTACAAGGTATGTAAAATTTGATAAAAAAAATCTCTGATTTGATTTCTCATGAATTTGGAAAATCTGAAATTAGATGTTGCATGTTTGTTATTTGGATAGAATAGGGATGATATAGTGTCTAGGAGTAAAACCTAGACAACATCATGTGGAATCATGTCTAAATTCAGGAAATTTCATGAACACATTGAAGGTGGTTCATGGGTTTTGTGAGAAAATGATAAACACTAGGGTTTAGAAGGCTATTCTAGTGTAAATTGATTCATAGAAACTGAATTCTGAAAAATAAGATGTTTAATTCTAATGTGATAGCTCAATGTTTGTTAATCTAGGCTAAGTGACAAGCCATGAATTAGAACATAAAAGATATAAAATTCTGCCCTTAAAGTGTTTGTATAAATGCCTCAAAGAAGGCTTAAAACTGAAATTTAAAGTTAAAACGCATATTTGAGATGTTTCGGCAAATTATGCGATGTATGATTTAAAAAGGAGTTCTAAACATAAAGTGATTGAACTCTATAGGAAAGGAAGTCGGAGCGTCGAGCGGGCAAACCGGTGTGGACGCACGTTTGAAGGGCTTGCTTTAAAGGTATGTAACTTGTTATATTACAACATGTAATTTGGATATGTTAATTGTTCATGATAGTGTTTTGGTATGAAGGTTAATAATAGTCGAAGTGATATTGTTCACTATTTGATTTAATAAGTCAAGATTTGACTAAGAAACGTCTGGTAGTCGTTATAATGGAGGATTCCATAAACGAGCCAAACGAGTCGAATAATTGTGTAGTGAGTAGTGTTAATGTTGAAACTTAGCTTTTTGGCATTGACAATCACAAGAGCATGAACCCATAGGATTGGTAATGAAATGCCGGTGATATAAAGCCACGGATGTTGGGTAAAACGACTTAAGGTTACTATTGTAATGGAAGAAAAGTTGTGTAAATATAGTGGGTCGAATATTTAATTAGATATTTTAGTGATTCAGCCCGTAAACCAAATTTTCGGTATAATAATTGTGGTAGGCACGTCGGTAATTTAAATACGGTCGTGTAGGAAAAAGAATCACTAAAAACGGACTTACGGATCATAAGTTATGGAAATTTTAAGTTGTGATTTGATAAAACATTGAGCTGGGTATGTGCAGCAACAGTTAAGCAACATTCTGTGAAAAAGGGGGCTAGGCGTCACGCGACGCCCCCCAGCTCCGGAAAAATTTTATTTTTTGTTGTTTTGGCCCATGGGACTTGTTTATACCCATTCTAACATTATCAAAACTAACATTTGATGTGGTTTTGACCTTAGGTGATATTGGGGACACTCCGGAGGGCGATCAAGCATGTTTGAAGAACCGAACACGTACTTTTGAAGCTTCCGCGAATACTTAAACATGTTTAAAACAACGTTTATGTAGTTAACACTTAAATATTTGTTTTGGGATTGTTAAACTAGTAGAACTTATCCATAATGTTATCTTGATGAAAATTTTCCTTATGTTTGATTCCCAATTCAAAGTTTTGGGTTTACAAATGTGTAGTTATGTTAAATTCATATAAAAATAAACGAATGGAGTGTTACAGAGCAGGACTGAAGGAGGGATGTATGTCGCATTGTCGCTGAAGTCTGAACTGCTGCTGTTGTGCTAATTGCTGCACCGAGTGGGCTGAACACTGAAGTCGCTGAACAACAAGGATACCAAGTTGCTGAACACGGGCTGAAGGTGTCGCTGATGATCATTGATCGTTGCTGATTGCTAAAACAGTTCAGAACAATAATCATCTAACAGGCTGATTGGCTGAAGTCGTTGCTATTGTGCTGATTGTGAGTTGTGTGTATTCTTTATTTCTTTTCTTCTTGAGTTCTTGAATTGTTTAATTTCGATCTAAAAATTAAAAATAAACCTAGCCCAATCTCAAATCTAAAAACTTATTGCCAATATTAATTCATAAAGCCTAACCAAAATGTGATATGCTCAATATTGATTCGTTAACCTAAATACTAATAACTTAAGAAAACTAGTTTATAAAATTTAATTCGGTAAGGCCTAAGGGCCTTTTTTTGGCTTGCTCAGGGCACTTGAATTTTCAGGATCGACCATGCCCCGTAATGTAGGTAAAAAAAATTTCGTTCTATAAATGCATCGTAAAAAAATTGGGATACCCCTGGATATTTCTTCTAGTTCCGCCATTGGTATATGGGGGAGTGCATGACTGATCTATATAAGACTCAGGGGGTGACTAGGGTGATAAACATAAAGACTCAGAGGGTTTGGACTTGGAAAAACTGTGGATGAGTAAGAAGGACACGAGACTCTTTTACTAGAATCTAGAGTTTACAATGAGAAAGTAGAGAGAAGGTAGAGAGAAATATAAAAGAAGATTTTATTTCTTTCCAATGATGATATTAGGGGATGGTGTAGCGGTGGTTCCATGATCCTACGTAGTAATTCGTGACCCAAACCACTATTACCGAACCCCATAGCCTAAGTATAGGCTATATGCTACAACAACCTGACTACTCATTCGGTTGTTCTGGTTATAGTATAACAAAAATCCTTATTTAAGGAGGAGGTGTGATACAACTCTTATTTACCACTTGATTCGATTAATCATTTGATACATGTTGTGGTATTTCATATACCTTTATATCCAGTTACATTGTTGCTTATTAGTACTTTTCATTTATGTTCAACGCTACTAACATGATTAAACAACATTAAACTCGAGGGGTATTTGATATACTTTTATATTTAGTTACGTTTTGCCAACGGGAAGTTCGACAAGCAAGAACCAAGCCTTGAGTCCGGAAAGAAGTTTTTGGTCCAAAAACGGGCCTCGAGTCCATAAAGAAGCATTCTAGCAAGAATTGGACCTTACGTCTGGAAAGAAGACTCATAAAAAGAATTGGACCTGCGGTTGAAAAGAAAAGAAAAGTCATGCCAATGCAAGCAAAACACTGTACTAAGTACCTTGAAAGTCTTACCTAAGAGTATGCAAAAGTATTTGACCACCTTGAGTTACTAAACTAATGTTCAAGACACTGACATGTGCTTATTCATAGACGAAAAAAATAGTTTGAATCTGGCGGTGTGTGTAGCACCACATCATACTAGACTCAAGGACTTGCATAGTATACCATATTTTGGGCCTAATCCAGCAAGCTAAAGCCCATACCGACCAAGCCCATCATCAAAACCCACTTTGGTTTAGTGAAAATTCATCCCCACTCTCCTCAATAAAGGTGAACATTTAGATATTTTAGTGGACCTTCACCTACTTGATAGTTACATATTATATCATGTTATACATAATATCATGTTTATAAAAATTCAGCCTAGGATTTGATTAGTTATTGATTAATCACTAATCGGAGGTTTACCGAGTAATTACTGGTTAATCGCTAGGCGGTCAACGGTGGTCCTCCTCCGGTCAGATTCCGATCAAATTACGATCAAACCTTATAAATTCTATCCAATTACTTAAAAAAATGAGGGGTTAAATTAAAACATGTCTACTTACAAAAATTACATATAAAAATATGTTAGTATATATAAAACTAAAAATTACATATAAAAATCCCAATCTGATTAATCCTGATTAATCTCTAATAATCTCGATTAATCACTAGTTGGTACCTCACTGACCGACTAACGTCTACCGATTCTTACAACACTGCATAATATCATTGCTCGTTTATACAAATATAATTATATGCTTATGATCTGAGACACCCCAATGAACTTGAGCATCGAGTGTCTATAAGGCTTCAAGTCCATGGAACATCTAACAGGCTTTTAGTGATTGTAGTTTCCACTTTGACCTAAGGAGAGGTAAAACAAAGCTACACTACAATCGAGACGGACCCAAACTGGGTCTCTTGACTCCTATAAAAGAAGTTGTCAACGATAGCCAAACAAGAATCCACTTCAATAAAGGTTTTGTTTTACCTTAACAATTAGATAAAACACAATAACCAAATCCAAAGTCTAAAGAAACCCGTAAAAATAGATTAAAATATAATTGTAAATGTAAATTGTAAATTGAAATCCTCACTTTCTCAAAACATTCATGAGCCAATAAACTCTAGGGATGTGTTTTTTAAATCAACCAAATTTGGGGGCTTCTTATTAACTGAAGTCACATGGGAAGGTGTAAATGCATTTTACACTGAAAGAGAATTCCACTTCCCCAACCGACACTGTGCCCGTGTTTTTTTAACTAACAAGTTGGACCTTATTCATACAAAAAGTAAATTCTGGAAATTGTTAAAAAAAAAAAAACTGAACTTGACAATAGTATCATTAGGGCTATAAAGGGTCTTCTTCGTATTCGTTTATTAAGAAATGAACTTGTTCATGAACTGTTCACGAACGATTATCGAATGAGATTTTTTGTTTATGCTCGTTCATTAAGGAAATGAACGTATTCATAAACATTTACCGAACGTAAACGAACACAAACACACGCAAGAACAAAAGAAAATGTTCATGAACATGCATGAACACAAATGAACGTTCATGCACAAAAACAAATACAAACAAACATATATTATTTTAGAATAAAATCTGCATTTCTCATCATAAAGATTAAGGAATCCACCAAAAATAAATAAGTATTTAACATAATTATCTGAACACAGTTGACAAAATTGTCATAAACATCACAAAAAATAAAAGAAGTTTCTTAAGCTTTAACACCTGAATTAAAATAATTTAATGAAGGATATTAGCGGAGGCATATAGTATAACTAATGTTTCAAAATTAAAAAAAAAAAAACCAATAAAATAAAAATAAAACATATATAAACCTTTAACTGAACAAACACAAATGAACATAAACGGACAAACATAAATGAACACATTACTAAACATTCACGAACATAAACAAACAAACGGATCCTCTGCCGTTCGTCTAGCTTAACAAACAAAATGTCCTGTTCATATTCGTTCATTTAACAAACAAATGAACATAAACAAACTTACCTCCGGAAACGAAACCTACTAACTTCTTCTTAACCCAAAGCAAGAGGGTTGTAAAAGTACGAAAAAGATAATAAATAATAAACCACCGCGTGCCAACAGTGTACTCTTGTGCATCTACTGTGAACCTCTCAGATCTACCCCTAGGCTACACTCCCCCTTTTATTCTGTTTATATGCCAACAATTTCCCACTCATTATCCACAAATCCAACACTCCGATTGCAAAATTCAGAGCTTAGATCCATTCTTCACACCACTGTAAGTTCAAATCCTCTGTATTCACTGCTCAATTCCTTAGATCTGATTCGAAATTGCAGTTTTATCACTTCGAATTTCATTAGGTTTTCGTTCATATTGTGATCGGATATTCTGATTGTGTGTGTTTAGATTTGACGGTGAAATTGCTCTGTGATTCTGTTATTCGATTAGGTTTTTGTCGGTAGTGTGAATGTGTGATTGAATCGTGTGTTTTGATTTAAACCTAGAGTAGGTATTGCATATGATATTGTTATTGTTATTGTTATTGTTATCGTTATCGTTATAATTTGTTGTTTTTGGATTAGTGTTGGCAATGTTTATGTTTCGTGTATTCGGATTGTAGCGCGAAGAAGTGCGAGTTAGTTCCGAGTGTTGTATAACTTTTACTATGAGTAGAGTGTTAGTTTTGTGAATGTGTTATTGAATGTATGGTTTACTGTGTCTTTAACATCATATATTGTGGAGAAATCATTAATATGTACTTATATAGTGAGTTTGTTGAGTAATTGTGGAATCTGTTTGTGTGACTGTGAAATTTGGTTATTTTTTGAGCTGGAAATGTGATGGTTTAGTTTGGACTTTAATTGATTAGATCTTGAAGTTATGATTCTAATTAATGACGTGTATAGTTATCATGTTTGATAATTCAAGTTAATATGAAGCGGATCTCGGGTTTAGATAGTTGAGTACTTGAGTAAGGAAACGTAGAAAGTTTTTTCGGATATGGAGACTTTTGACGTAACACGGTGTGAACAGCATATTTTATATTTTTTTATAGTTTTATTTTCTCAGTTCTATATAAGCTTAATAGGTTCAGTGATTAATCATAATATGCCTAGAATACTTTGCATATGATTATACGATACTGATAGGTTTTCCTTTTGCTTAACAGGTTGGTCGAACGATAAATCTGGTATCTGGAATAGTCTATCATCTTGAATTCTCCGGCAGTCGAGGAGCTGACAAAAATAAGCATAGTTTGGATAAACACAACAGGGATCAATCATCCGTTGCCAAAACTATGAGATCATTCTTGTGATCAGTAAATCATATTTGAGTTTAAAAGCGATTAACGTTGTGGGGTATCAAACATAACGTTAATTATGAGAGGAAGACCAGATGGATCTCAGAAGAAGCGTTTGCTCACTACTTTTGTTCTTGTGGGAGGCGCCCTCCTTTTCCTCTATTTGTATTTCGGTTCTCAGAGCGAAGGTGAATCCGCTATAGAGTACGGTAGCCGGTCTCTAAGAAAGCTCGGATCATCCTACTTAGGCGGTGATGACGAATCTGATCTCGGTGGCAAGCAAGATGAATTTAAGTTCGGGCTCGATGACGAGGATGGTATTGTACCAAAAAGCTTTCCCGTAAGTTATTCAACAGATAATATTACGTTTTTACCCGTCTTTAGTAATTATGTTTTAATTTTTTGTTTTTTTTTTCGTGCAGGTTTGTGATGATCGATACTCTGAACTGATACCCTGCCTTGACCGACACCTTATCTACCAGATGAGATTGAAGTTGGATTTGTCTTTGATGGAACACTATGAAAGACATTGCCCTCTGCCCGAAAGGCGTTTTAACTGCTTGATTCCTCCCCCAAATGGGTACAAGGTGCAGTTCTATTCAATAGAAGTGTAAAATGGACGTGTTGGGTACCGTGTCATACATGTGGCTTATGGTACCTTGTCAAACGGGTTGGATTGACAAGAAACGTTTTTTGTTCAATTTTTTTAATTATTATTTATAAGTAGTTACTAGTTATTGTGTCTATGTTCACAAAAAAACGTATTATTATATAGTAATCTAAGTTTTTAAACAAAATAGATATAACGTTCTGCACTTAAAAATATACTTTTGAGTGAATTTCGACCCGTTTGGCATGTTTAACTTTTTTAAGCTGATTTTTTTGGGTAATACACACTTTTCGTCCTTTATGTTTATACCAGATTTTAGTGGATGTCCTTTACCTTTTAAAATGTCAGGAATCATCCTTTACGTTTAAAAAACCTTCCACTGTTTGTCCTTTGACATTAACCCGGTTAAACTTTTCAGTCAAGTTTGGACAATTTAGTCATTTTATCCATTTATTATAAAAAGATATATTAAATAAAAAGAAAACAAATAAAGAAGTAAGAGATATAAACACTTCTTCTCTCTCTAAACACCATAAAAAAGACTAAACTACCCTTATGTGACCAGACTTAACTGAAAAATTTAACTGGGTTAATGTCAAAGGACAGACCGTGCAAGGTTTTTAAAACGTAAACGATGATTCCTAACATTTTTAAAGGTAAAGGACGTCCTCTTAAATTTGGTATAAACATAAAGGAAAAAGGCCGAAAAGTGTAATTTACCTTTTTTTTATATTGTTTTTCATAAGTAAATTGGTTGAAATTGCCTCCTTTACAATCTAACAACATTGGAAAATTGTGATGACTATTTCTTTCTAGTTTTCAGAGTTTAGGTGAAATGATATAATGATCGTATTGTTTTTCACTTCTTGGTTCATCTGTTAACGCAGGTCCCGATCAAGTGGCCAAAAAGCCGAGATGAAGTATGGAAAGCAAACATACCACATACGCACCTTGCACACGAGAAATCAGATCAAAACTGGATGGTTGTAAAAGGCGAAAAGATCGTATTCCCAGGTGGAGGAACACATTTCCACTACGGAGCTGATAAGTACATCAAATCACTTGCAAACGTAAATATTTTCGCACAAGTTCTTATATCACATCTAGGGCTGCAAATGAATACGAACAAGACCTTGTTCGTGTTCGTTTGTTAAGAAATATATGTGTTCACAAATGGTTCATGAACACTTACCGAAAGAGATTTTATGTTCGTGTTCGTTTCAAAGAAATGAACTTTTTCGTGTTCGTTTGTGTTTGTTTGTTAGTTTTAGGCGATGAACGAAAACGAACGTTCGTGAACACAAACTAATGTTCGTGAGCACAAATGGAAACAAACGAAAACAAAGAAGCGTACATGAACTTATTAAATATTTTATTTTTCATTTTGAAGTATTTGAATAAAATATAAAAACTAAAAACACTAATGAACTATAGAACACAATAAATGAACGAACGCGGTGTTCGTGTTCGTTTGTCTAATAAACGAACGAACACAGACGAACTTTCCGTCGAACGGTTCACAAACTGTTTGCTGAACGGGCTGAACGTTTGGTTCATTTGCAGCCCTAATCACATCTTATTAACATACTTTATTCTATTCTCTAATTCTAATAAACAATTTAATTTCTATTCTCTAATTCTAATAAACAATTTAATTAACAGATGCTCAACTTCTCAAAAGATAACATGAATAACGAAGGAAACTTACGAACCGTTCTCGACGTCGGTTGCGGTGTCGCAAGTTTTGGTGGTTATCTTCTATCATCCGACATCATCGCAATGTCGTTAGCACCTAACGATGTGCATCAGAATCAAATCCAGTTCGCGTTAGAACGAGGCATTCCCGCATATCTTGGTGTTCTCGGAACGAAAAGACTTCCGTACCCCAGCCGATCTTTCGAACTTGCGCATTGTTCGCGTTGTAGAATCGACTGGCTACAACGGGACGGTATTCTTTTACTTGAGTTAGATAGGTTGTTGAGACCAGGTGGCTACTTTGCTTACTCGTCTCCTGAAGCGTACGCGCAAGATGAAGAGGATCTTAGAATATGGAAAGAGATGAGTGCACTTGTTGAACGCATGTGCTGGAAAATAGCGGCGAAGAGAAACCAAACGGTCATTTGGGTCAAACCTTTGACTAATGATTGTTACTTGGAGAGAGCTCCTGGTACTCAACCTCCTCTTTGTCGATCGGATGATGATCCGGATGCTGTTTATGGAGTAAACATGGAAGCTTGCATCACGCCTTACTCTGACCGTAAGTTTTATCATTATCATTTATATCCGTTTTCTTTTGAAAGTGATTCTTTTGATGGAAAATCACGAAAATAGCCATCGACCCACACCAATTATGAAAATAGCCACCTGAAGCGTCTTTACAAACGCTACACCACCCGCTGAAGCGTCTCGGCCTTTTTTTTCTTTTTCACCACGATTTTTAAACGGGCATAACTTTTTCATACAACAATATTTTTTTTTAACTTGCACCAAATTAAAGAGAATTTTATAATCTTTAATTTGGTGTAATTGTTTTAAAAAATGGTATCGTATGAAAAAGTTATGTCTATTTAAAAACCGTAGTGGAAAAAAAAGGAAAAGGTTGAAGCGTCTAACTAGACACTAAAAAATGGTATCGTATGAAAAAGTTATGTCTATTTATAATCTTTAGCTTTTCTTTTTCTTTTTCTCCTTTCCACCACGATTTTTAAATGAGCATAACTTATTCATACAATAAATATTTTTCAAAAAAATTACACCAAATTAAAGATAAATTTATTCTCTTTAATTTGGTATTAATTTAAAAAAAAAATATTATTGTATGAAAAAGTTATACCCATTTAAATATCGTGATGGAAAAGAAAAAAAAGGAAAAGGTTGAAGCATCCAACGAGACGCTACAACAGGTGGTGTAGCGTCTGTAGAGATGCTTCAGGTGGCTATTTTCATAATTGGTGTGTGTCTACGGCTATTTTCGTGAATTTCCTTTCTTTTGACCCTTGAAAAGTCAAACAGGGACTTGTTTTTACAAAACACTAAAGTTTTTCGGGTTTTTTAGATGATCACTCAAGCAAAGGAAGCGGATTAGCTCCATGGCCAGCTAGGCTCACTTCTCCACCTCCTCGTCTTGCTGACTTTGGCTATTCAAGTGATATGTTTGAAAAGGATACGGTAAACGAAATACGGTTCTCTCTTATTATTTCATATTAAACGTTCATCTATTCTCAAAATTTTGCATAATTTTATAGGAGCTGTGGCGTAAGAGGGTTGAGAATTACTGGGATCTGTTAAGCCCCAAAATATCAGCAAACACTATACGGAATGTGATGGACATGAAGGCAAATTTGGGTTCATTCGGTGCTGCTTTGGGGAACAAAGACGTTTGGGTGATGAACGTTGTCCCTGAAGATGGACCTAACACATTGAAGCTTATTTATGATAGAGGCTTAATCGGCTCAATTCATAACTGGTACGTATAGTTGCTACCATCATTTCTGTCTTATAATATTTACAAGCACGTGCATCAGGCCCTAACTGGTAGGGGTTAGGAGAAAATCGAAAAACCGAACCAAAATTTACAGTTTGGTTACGATTTTTCATTTTATGAAAACCGAAAAAACCGAACTGAGCAACCTAAACAATCATTTTCTAAATTTTTTGTTATATATATTGATTTAGAAATTGTTAATTTAAGTCCTGAATGTTAAATATTTATAACAAAAACATTAGCATGTTTATTTATCTTTGAAATGATTTATACATTTCCTACAAGAAAAATAACAATATCTAACATAAAACTTAAATGATTTTCAAAGTATTATAAAAGCAAATGTCTTAATAAAAGCTTTGGAGACTAATAAAAATAGATTAGAAGCTTAGGTTTATCTGAACAATATTAACTAAAAAGGTTAAATATAATAACTTAACTGTAAACATATAAGAAAGATTCTTAAATGTTAAATTATACTTTCTATTTTTGAATCTTACGTAAATTTATTCCAAAAACCGAAGAAACCGATAAACCGAACCGAGCCGTTGCTAAAACTGAAAAAACCAAAACCGAATGGTTTTCAAAAACTGAAAACCAAACCAAACCGCGCACACCCCTACAAACTGGGACCGAGCTGAACAAAATAACTAGATTTCGACCCACACTAAATGACCCGTTTCAACCTGAACATGGTTTGTCATTTACTCAAACTGCTCACGGCGTGCATTTTTCAGGTGCGAAGCATACTCGACATACCCACGTACATACGATCTTCTCCACGCTAGCAACGTGTTCTCCGAAATAATCGAAAAGAAAGGTTGCAGTGGTGAAGATTTGTTGATCGAGATCGACCGTATTCTGAGGCCCACGGGCTTCCTAATCGTCCGGGACAAAAAGCCTGTTATCGATTTCGTGAAGAAATATTTACCCGCAATACACTGGGAGACGGTTGCGGTGGCGGATTCACCATCAGAATCAGATGGAGATGATGTTGTGCTCATAGTCCAAAAGAAACTATGGCTTACAAGTGAAAGCTTAAGGGAAACGGATTAAGTTTTGAACCTAAAAGACCACTCTTCTGTTTTGTAGCATCAAATTGTGACGATAGTTTCTACTTAAGGTTTAGTTGATTTATTTGTTATGATATTGATATACATTTGCATCTACAAACTCTTTATTTTCTATACTTGTTTGTATTTATTTTAATTGGATTTAATTTAAATAATTAATCCAAATATTTATACGATTTGAGAAACGGCCTTTATATACGTGTATGTGATTGACGACAAACAAGAATACAATGAAGTTTCTATGTTGCCATTCATATTAATGTGAGAAAATGATATTCTTATGATACTTGACTAATTTTATTTCAATTTTAATGTATGCATTGAATTTTTGTATCAGTTTTTTACATTAAATAATTTGGGTTTTGTAAATTAGTATGTAAGAGTTGAATTATTTTATATATAAAGTTAAAAGAAAAGGATTTTATTATAATTAAAAAAAGGGATGCATGTAATATTGATTAACTTATTGTGACAACTATGAATTAAATACAAAATTAATATTGAAAACTTTAGGCTATCTGGCGTGGAATCACGCGCCCATGTCATGTCATTTTGTTAACGCCCTAAACAAGTTTTCGCCATCCCCTTAACGGGCTTCAACCATTCCAAAGGTAAGGGTCACCAGAAATCCCAACTTGCAAACTATTTTCCTCCATCGAACCTTTTCTAACTGGGTCTAACACGTTTTTTTACTGATGTGACAGCTTAACTTTAGAGAATTAAGAGGCATTATTGTCATTAATTGACAATAATAAACCGACACCGATCCCGACTCGTTACAAGACGGTACTAGTGGGTTCCTGTTTATAGTCAACTTAGGTTTTGGGTCGGTTCTCAGTTCAAGACCCTGGAGAACCGAAACTGTAATACTCGGACCAAAGTAACATATCTGATATAGCGAATTGTTGGTTTTTAGACCATTTGATATTTCTAGAGTGAACATGATGGCTTCCGATAACTATATTCTATCATTTTTCTTGTAAAGAACATGTCTCAGAATGTCGTTTCCCTTATGCATAAAAATGTGAGTGTGAAAAAAAAGTGGTGTGGTGGTCCTTATCCCGAGGAGATAAACAAACCCACAATTTCTTTGCTTGGCCTAAGTGAATAAACTATGTATTAAAAAATTAGAGTTAAATGCCATTTTAGTTCCTTCATTTGTCAGTTTAGTCCAAAGGTTTCATTTTTCGTCTGTGGGTCCAAAAAGGTTTCACCGTTGCCATTTTAGTCCACTGGTTAACTTCTTCCATTAATTTTTTTTAATGAGAAGGGTAATTCGGTCATTTTATATGTATTTCTGTTAACTAGAAGAGCAATTCGGTCATATAAATGACCGAATTGCCCTTCTCTGTAACAAAAATAATGGATGGAGTTAACCAGTGGACTAAAATGACTAAAATGACAACGGTGAAACCTTTTTAGACACACAGACGAAAAATGAAACCTTTGTACTAAATTGATAAAATGGCTCAAACCCCATAGACTAAAATGGCATTTAACTCAAAAAATTATTAGATTTTTTTTTTGGTCAGTGTTCTAAAAGTTATGCTAGTGGTTCTAAAAGTTACGCAAATCATTTTCTTTTTTAAATATAGAAAAGGAAAACGGGATGCCTGATTATTTTACTATTTAATAACAAAGGGCACCTAATTTGAAAGAAAAAAAGATATAGAAAATATATTATATTTGTAGTGTGATTCCTTTAAACAAAAAAAAAAATCAAAAGTCTGCTCCTTTATTTGTAGTGGGTTTTCCTTTAGACAAAAAAAAAATCAAAAGTGTGCTCCTTTATTCGTAGTGGGTTTTCCTTTAGACAAAAAAAAATCAAAAGTTGAAAGAGTTGGTGCTCCTTTTACAATAATTGAAACGTTAACATACGAAACAACTCTTCTGAAGGAGTGAATCCACTGTAAACAACGCCTCACAACATCAACAGTTTCTTTCTATACCCCTCTACACTCTCATCAAACTCTCTATGGCTGAACTCGTGCTTTCTTCCCTCCTCCCGATGCTCTTTGAGAAGCTGTCCGATGCAGCTTTCAAAACCATTGCTCGCCACAAGGGAATTGATGCTGAGATCAAGAAATTGCAGAAGTCATTAACCCAGATCCAAGTTTATCTTACTCATGCTTCTCAGATGGAGATAACCGATCCATCTGTTAAACAACGCCTGAATGATCTCCAGCATCTGGCTTATGACATAGATGACGTCCTCGATGGTTGGCTGACTGAAGCCATGCAACGTGAGTCAACCCACGAGTCAGAAGGCATCACCAGCAAGGTAAGAAAGCTAATCACCCCAAGTTG
This sequence comes from Helianthus annuus, assembly GCF_002127325.2. Classification (NCBI taxonomy): domain Eukaryota; kingdom Viridiplantae; phylum Streptophyta; class Magnoliopsida; order Asterales; family Asteraceae; genus Helianthus; species Helianthus annuus. The sequence goes on along the minus strand of NC_035445.2, from coordinate 159,235,277 downwards.
TTGCACTAATTTCTCACGGACCACTACTATGATTGCCGAGTTAGATGATATTTCCACCAAACTACAAGATCTAGTTAAGGAGAAAGATAACCTTGGTTTAGATAATCTTGGTTTGAAAGCAGAAGAGGAAGCTAGGCCAAGAATTGTTAATAATAATAGAAGATTGCAAACCTCTGTTGTCAACCCATCTAGTATTTTTGGACGCCAAGCTGAGAAAGATGCACTGGTTCAACAGTTATTGTTACCGGCTGATGAACCATGTGATCTAAACTATAGCATTGTTCCCATAGTTGGTATGGGTGGGCTTGGAAAAACAACTCTAGCTGGGCTTTTGTATAATGATGTACAAGTCAAGGACCACTTCGAAGTCAAGGCGTGGATTTGCATCTCAGATGACTTTGATATCTCTGTTAGAAGCAAAGAGATCTTTATTGCTTTTGGAGGTGAGGTAAAGGAGGAACATAAAAATTTTAATAAACTTCAAGAAGCTCTTAGAGATCACCTAACACGAAAAAGATTTTTATTGGTGTTAGATGATGTGTGGAGTGAGAGTCGTGAGGATTGGGAAACCCTCGTCAGGCCATTTTATACATGTTCTCCAGGAAGTAAAATCATAGTAACAACACGAAAAGATGTATTGCTAAAAAAGCTGGGTTACAATTCTCTATACAAGCATCTGGAGAGCCTGTCAGATGATGATGCTTTATCTTTGTTTGCTCTACATGCATTAGGCGAAAGAAATTTTGATTCATGTTTGTCACTTAAACCACATGGTGAAGGCATTGTGAAGAAATGTAAAAAATTGCCTTTGGCATTGATCGCACTTGGTACATCACTGAGAACAAAAAAAGATGAAGATTCATGGAAGGGAGTGTTAGAAAGTGAGATATGGACATCACCAGTTGAAGGTGAAGTCATCCCAGCACTGAGACTTAGCTATCATGATCTTTCGGCACCTTTGAAGCGGTTATTTGCTTACTGCTCATTGTTTCCCAAGGACTTCCTATTTGACAAGGAGGATCTGGTTTTACTATGGATGGCAGAAGGGTTCTTGCAGCAGGCAACTCCAAATGGTTCAACAGAAGAACAATGCTTGGGTCGCAAATACTTTGGCGAGTTGTTGTCAAGGTCGTTTTTTCAACATGCACCTAATAATGAATCATTATTTGTGATGCATGACCTCATGAATGACTTGGCGACATCTGTTGCTACCGAGTTTTATTTAAGGTTAGACAACGAGTCAGAGAAGAATATTAAGAAGATGAAGCTAGACAAGTACCGCCATATGTCATTTGTTCGTGAGGAATATGTAACTTACAAGAAGCTCCAGGTACTTGAAAACACCAAATGTCTGAGGACATTCTTGGCAACATCTGTTTGGGAGGTGGAAAATTGGGTATATTCTTTATCTAATAAGGTTCTCACTGATTTGCTTCCTGAGTTACCATTATTAAGGGTTCTAAGTCTGAGTGGCTTTGAAATAAGTGAGTTACCAGAGTCCATTGATACATTGAGGCACTTGAGATATCTTAATCTATCTAAAACTCGTATCACACATTTACCGGAAAATGTTTGCAATCTTGTTAATTTACAAACATTGATCCTGTTTGGTTGTGATGAATTAACTGAGTTGCCCAACAACTTCCTAAATCTGAAGAACCTGCAACATCTTGACGTTAGGGACACCCTGCTTTCATTTCAGATGCTGTTAGAGATTAGCAAGTTGAAAAGCCTACAAATTACTCTCTCGAAAATCGATATCGAAAGTGAAAGGGGAATTGAAATAGCCAAACTTAAAGACTTTAAAAATATATATGGGAAAATTTCTGTTGTAGGTTTGGAAAAAGTGCAAAATGCAACCTATGCACATGAGGCGAACTTTTCACAAAAGAAGCTTAGTGAGTTAGAGCTTGTTTGGAGTGATGAGCTACATGATTCACGAAATGAAATGCTTGAAAAGGCGGTCCTAAATGAGTTGAAGCCTTGTGATGATAAGTTAATACAACTGCAAATCAGGTCATACGGGGGAAAAGAATTTCCAAATTGGGTTGGGGATCCCTCGTTTCTTCATTTGAAGCATGTGTCAATAAGTGGTTGTAAGAGATGTACATCTCTACCGCCACTTGGGCAGCTACCGTCTCTCAAGAAGTTGGTTATAGAAGACTTATATGGGGTGGAAGCTGTGGGTTCTGAGTTATTTGGGACTGGTCAAGCATTTCCTTCACTTGAAATTCTGAGTTTTGGTTGTATGGATGGATTGAAGAAATGGTCAGGGGGTGTGTTTCCACATTTGCAAAAGTTGTCAATAAGCATGTGTCGTAATTTGGTTGAAGTCACACTTGAAGCATTGCCTTCATTGAATATTCTTGAAATAAAAGGTTGTGATAATTTGGTTGAAGTCACACTTGAAGCATTACCTTCATTGAGTGCTCTTGAAATAACATATTGTCCTCAGTTGGTTGAAGTCACACTTGAAGCACCGCCTTCATTAAATGAGCTAAGCATAGTTAAGTGTGATAGTGGTGTGTTGAGAAGTCTGGTTGAAGTAGCATCAGCAGTCACCAAGTTGTATATATCATATATTTCAGGGCTTAGTGATGAGGTGTGGGGAGGTGTTATAGAGTATCTTGGGGCAGTGGAAGAATTAAAGATTGAGGGGTGTGATGAAGTAAGATACGTGGTGAAATCAGATGCAGATGCAAGTAAGATTCTTGTGACGCTGAGGAAACTGGTAGTGTTGTATTGTGATAATTTGGTTAGTATAGGAGAGAAAGAAGAGGAGGGGGATAATTGTAGGAGCAACCTCCTAACATCTCTTAGGATATTAGGTGTGTATGAATGTAAGAATATGGAGTATTGCAGTTGTCCAGATGGCATTGAGGAGTTGACTGTCTATGGTTGTAGTTCAATTGAAGTTGTCTCGTTTCCAAAAGGAGGACTGGAGAAGCTCAGGTCACTTACAATCTATAATTGCTGGGGAGGACAAAAAATGATCAGCAGATGCAGCATGCCAATGCTTGAATATGTCCACATATGTAATTGGCCAAATCTGAAATCAATGATTGAATTGAACTGCTTGGTTCACCTCACTGAATTGATAATAGAACATTGTAAAAACATTGAGTCATTTCCAGACACTTTAACATCGTTAAAGAAACTGGAAATATTCAATTGTCCCAAATTGGAGGTTTCCTTTCCTGGTGGCAATTTGACATCATTGAAGCAACTGAGCATAAGAGAGTGTCCAAGAATGGATGCTTCTTTACCTGGTTGGGTTTGGCCTCCTAATCTGTAATTCTTAAAAATTGGGGAGTTGAAGAAGCCCTTCTCCGAGTGGGGCCCACAAAATTTTCCAACCTCACTTGTGAAACTATCCTTATACGGTGGTGATGAAGATGGAGGTCGTAGTTGTAGTCAGTTTTCTCATATTCTTCCTTCATCTCTTACTTCTCTTCAAATAATGGGATTTTCCAACCTCACCTCTCTCCAATCTCTCTCTTTTGACGTATGCTTTAATCTGAAGAAAGTGTCTTCACATCCCCAATACCTCACCTCCCTCCACCATCTCTCTTTTTACAGATGCCCAAAGATGATGGATCTACCAGAAATGTTGTTGCCTTCACTCTTGAGTTTAAACATCTGGTTGGGTGATTACCCAGAAGGTTTGAAAGAAAGATGCAGTAAAAAGGGGAGTTACTGGCCCCTCATCTCCCATATCCCCTGTATTGACATACGATGAAGGTATCTCTCCCTCTGCCTTTGTCCTTTAATGCTTTTAAATTAAATTACTGATTTATAATATTTTTTTAACAAGCAATTGTTCAACTTAGTACAAATTAATGTTGGTACTCGTATGATAAGGCCAACTAATATTACTACCAGTGTTTGAGGTGTAATATTCTTAACCTTATACCCATCATAACCTATTTAAAACTAAATGGGTTTAATGGATTAAATTTTAAATTAAATTACTTATATATAATTTTATCGGCATAGAAGATTAACATATGAAGGTATCTCTCCCTCTGCCTTTAATAATTTTAAATTGAATTACTTATTATATATAATTGTTATATTCATGGCAGATTTGATGCTGCAGGGAGCAAAAAGTATGAGGAAACTGACCATAATTATTATATTCATGGCAGATTTGATGCTGCAGCCTGCAAACATTTTACAGCAGGGAGCAAAAAGTTAGGCTTGACTGGAAGACTATGATGCTGGCTACCTTTTTCCTTTATGGTGTCGATACCTATTAGCGATTTGTGCATAAAAGAACCAGTTGACTTGGATTCTATTTTGTTGGTAATGGTTCAGACTGCAGATTGTATTTTCTGTGTATACCTATTAGCGTTGGTCAGCGGTGTGTTTTGAATGAAAGATCAGCTTTTCATTGGTTTTCTAAAAATCTAATTTTTGATTCCAAAACATAAACGGTGGCAAATTTAGACTTGTGTGTGTCAAAACGAGTCAAGTCAAAATAAGTCTATGGCTGTTTAAAATTCATATCAAACTAGAAGATTTGAGTTATAATTTTATTTGAATTAAAGGGGTGGATTTGAAATTTGTCGATAAAGACTCAACCCATTATCATTTTCTGCAAGTGGGGATAATGTAAAGACAATGGTGCTTTTCAATTTAACAAAGTGCCTCCATTTAATGACAATAGTCCCTCCATTTTTACAATTCTTTTTTAAGTTGTGAAGGCAAGACTACCCCTCAACTCCGTCCCCATAGTGTACAAGCAGGGGTAGCATGGGCTACCCTACAACTCCGTCTTCGTAGTGTAAAAATACCCCTTAACTCCATCTACTTAGTGTAATTTTTTTTCGGTTTTATACAAAAGATACCCTGATCCCAAAAAAAATTTAAAAAACTGGGATTACCCTGAATTTTTGAGCTTGATCCCCCACTGGCAAGGGTGGTGGTTCTAATGAACATAACCCTAGACATCCATTATCAATGTGCTTATGAAAATGTAGATGCAAACCATTGGTTATACATTCTCCGGTCATTTCGGTTATGGTTCTATTAACCCGCTGTTTAGCTCCAATAACAGAAGAGTTAAGACAGAATGATTAAACATCAACCAGCAACTTAATATGACAACTAGATAAGTTGCACACAAATTGAAAGAAAGCAAAACTAAAACAGATATACAAAATCCCGGAAACCAATTTACAAGTGACCCCAAAAAAATAAAAGAAAACGAAAGCGCAACAATCAGTCATCCATATTTCAAACAACTCATTTTCGTCTGCAAATTGAACAAACTGAAAACCCATCTTTCATTCTATATACAATGAAAATTTGTATGGTTGTAAGGAACACATTTAATGCTTTAGATTTTGATTAAATTTATAACTATGCCTATGCGACTATTTATGAACAGATGAGTAATGCTTCATGTGGACTCATTTTCCTTTGGGACTTCTAGCTAGCGGGGTAGGAGGTTGAGAAAGCTTCCGTGAGTTTGTTGCGAGGAGGTCGAATCTGTTTCTTCTAGGGCTGTAAACGAGCCGATTCGAGCCGAGCTAGACCCAGCTTGAGCTCGGCTCGAATTCAATTCGAGCTGGCTCGGCTCCAATTCAATTCGAGCTGGCTCGGCTCGAGCTCGAATTTCGAATCGAGCTGAGATTTGAGGCTCGAGCTCGACTCGATTAGAATTCGAGCTAGCTCGGCTAGATCTAGCTCGAACTAACAAAGAACCGCAAAATTTACTACTTAAAAAACTCTTAAAATGAATTTCTTATTGCCATTTAATTTAACCATATGGCTAAATATGCAACTATAAATAGTTAATTCACTTTATACATTGTCTTTACCTTCTTTTATAGGGGAAATATTCTCTTAGTTTTTGTTTTCTAAGCGACGTGGGACAAAAAAATGAAGGATGTAAACCTTATCGAGCCAGCTCATGAGCTCAGGAGCCAAGCTAGGCCAAGCTCGAGCTCGGCTCGTTTACAAACCTAGCCGAGCAGAGTTGACTCGTTTACAACCGAGTCAATTTCGAGCCGAGATTTCTTCGAGCTTTTTTCAAGCGAGCTGCGAGCCACAAGTTTTTTGAACACCCCTAGTTTCTTTTGCAAGAAAACACACAGATTCAAGCACATAAGTACAGAGAATCAATTTAACACATTTACTTACTAATGGGTCAATACTGTTTATGCTTAATCTTGCGAGTCAAAGAGGTAATCACAAATAAAATTGCGAAGTTGACAAAAGTAAATAATTCTTATACATAAAAAAATCCTCTTGAATCATTTATATCAAATAATCACATTATTATGGAATAAGAGTTAACTGCCATTTTCGTCCCTGTGGTTTGGTCACTTTGGCCATTTCAGTCCATTTTTCAAAAATGCGCCATTTTCCTCCCTGACGTTCTGGAAAGGTGCCATTTCAGTCCAAAAATCATAACCCAGATAAGTCGGTTTGTAAATAAGGACTGATTGTGTAAATTTGTAACATAAAGGACCATTTAAGTAAAATCTATAAATATTTATATAATTATAATATATATATATATAATGTATACACACACTCTCTCTCTACTCTCTCTCTCTATGCTCTGCAATCACCACCACCACCGCCGGAACCGGAGCTCCGGTGGTCACCACCGCCGCCGCCGGAACCACCACCATCAACGTCATCATCGTCATCATCTGTTATCATCATCATCGATCATCATCAACCTTCATCATCAGCGGAGACTGAAACACGATAGAACCTGACCCGAGCCGCTGGCAGCGGCCCGCTGTCGTTACTGCGCTGAACCACCGTCACCATTAGTCGCCACTGTCGCCTGAAACCAACCCGAAACTGACCGAAAAAGAAGGATCGAACTGAAACGCAATGAAACAAGATGAAGAAAAGGATTCAGAAGCTTACCGGGGTTTTTGTCGGAGGTATGCCGGAGAACCGGACTCGAGACCTGAAACCAATCATAACCAACCATCGTTGCTGCCGCCGGACACGAACCAGAACTCGTCGGAGCAAAACGAAAAACCATCACCACCGCCGTCGCCGATCTCTCTCTACTCTCTCTCTCTCATGTTTTCTGCTTTGCCGCTGCCGCCGCCATGGTGGCGGAGTTGTTGTTGTTCTCCGCTGCAACCAGGAGACAGTGGTGGCTGGATAATCTCCGGAAAGCTGATAGATGTTTATCGGAGAGGGGGTGTAGATAGGAGATGACGAAAAGGGCGGAGGAGATGTGCGTGTGGCCGGAGAAGTCGCCGGAATTGGCGCCGGTCGTTGGAGAAGTGAGAGGGAACAGGAGTGCGGCCACCACTGTCTTATATATTTATAGATTTTACTTAAATGGTCCTTTATGTTACAAATTTACACAATCAGTCCTTATTTACAAACTGACTTAACTGGGTTACGATTTTTGGACTGAAATGGCACATTTCCAGAACGTCGGGGAGGAAAATGGCGCATTTTTTAAAAATGGACTGAAATGGCCAAAGTGACCAAACCACAGGGACGAAAATGGCAGTTAACTCATGGAATAATATATATTTGTAAACATTGACAAAACTAAATGTTTGATCAAAAAACGTTGGACAACAAGAAGTATGATGTGTCGTTTAATCCCAATCCATTCAATTTATGTATTTTCTCGGTCTTCATGCTTATGACATATTTAGAATGTAAACTCCCACATATGAAGAAAAAAACCCACAAAAATATACTCCTTTTGTCCTGTGAAAATTGCAAACTTTTCCATTTTAAGGCGTCCCATATCAGTTGCAACATCTCTTATCTTTTAGCAAAAACTTAAGCTAAACAACATATTTGCTGTTGGCTATGGTCACAACGTAACTAGATCCCACTATTTTGCAAGAAATGAAAGGTAGTTTCGACACCTATGACAGTATTGCAATTAACAAGAGAAAATACCAAATATATATATATAGGGGAAGGTTAACGTACAATAGCTCCATAACGTGCAATGATACGCGAGTTAATTACACATGTTCATTTGTAAATTACGCACGTAACAATTTCAAACCCTAATTACGCATGAAGAAGAAATCACACTTGGCCAAAACACAAAATCATGCACAGGTTGGTTTTTACCGTAATCACATGTTCATTTGTAAATTACGCACGTAACAATTTCAAACCCTAATTACGCATGAAGAAGAAATCACGCATAGCCAAAACACAAAATCACACATAGGTTGGTTTTTACCGTAATCACGCATGGCCAAAACACAACCACCATCTTCATCAAAGATCATCATTAGTGTTAACAACCACATTTACCTTTCCCATTAATGACCGCTGCTCACCACCAATGTTGTTTTCAACTACATCAATCAATGGCTCACCGCCTTTGTTTTACAACGGAACCAGACACCACCATTAGAACTGGACCGTCAGCTGCAGCTGCTGGTCATGGTCGACCTCCTTCTTCGATCTCTCTCTCTCTCTCTTTGATTCTCTTTCTCTTATATAACTCTATCTCTCTGATATATATATATATATATATATATATATATATATATATATATATATATATATATATATATATATATAGGGTAGGGTTCTAGAGTGAACAATGGTTCATTTGTGAACAAAATGAACAAATCTTGACCTTTGATTTAGGAGATGATGAGATCTAAGAGTAATGGCATTTTTGTAAATATTATATCATATTTAGTAATAAACGATGCATAAGGGTATTATCGTAATTTTCTTTCCCTAATCATAGCATATTTCAGTTTTTTAGGAGATCATATTAATCTCCTAAATAAAGAAACGTATTTTGAGTCTTTCTGTAGGTCCCTTTTGTCGGATGACGAACCTCAAACCTTGTTATACTAACCCACTAGCGAGTGCGGAATCCAAGCTAGCGAGCAAACCGGGATTAAGCAAGTATAAACACAAACACACACGGGTTCACCGATTAACACAACTTGTATTAATGCAAATGAAGGTTTCGGTTACAAGCACAATGTTTACAAACCTAATTTGTAAACTCTCAAAGTGTGTGTGTGAGTTCCGGACAGAAAGCTCTCAACTTATCTCTCTATCTCTCGGGTGTGCACTCTCTGAACTCAACACAATGCATGGGTATTTATACCCATACACAGCTGGTCTTGCTCGAAGGATTCGATAGATGGTCCGAAGGATCATCTTTCGAATGCAATGCTCTCGAAGGATCAGCAAGGACCTCGAAAGATTGTCTTTCGAGGTCTATCTATCGAAGCATATCTTTCGAGTACCTCGAAGGATCAACAGTATCCTTCGAGAAGCTATCCTTCGAGACAGACAACTACTTTCTAACTGTTTGACCAAGTCAAACCGGAGGATGGTTGACTTGGTCAACTTACAGACTTAGAACATCGTTTACATACAGACCGAATACAGACAAAGTACAGACACAAGTGCACCAACAAACTCCCCCTTGGCTGTAGCTTTGTCTTTATCTTCTATAATTGTAGACTCGTCTCGATCTTCGACGGTCCTTGGTCTTCGAGTTCTCAAGACTCTGATGTCCTTTCAAGTCTCGGAGGATCTTCAAAGTCTTCACGTCTTGAAAGCAGAGAGTGTATCAACAAACTACCCGTATCATGTAGGAAGTGTGTTGACAAACTCCCCCTTAACATAAGCTCCCCCTTGAGTTATGCTCGTGAAAAGACTTTATCTTTATGAAGTGAGATCCTTGTGGAGTTGATGATGGCCAGCGGCAACTCGATCATCTTCATCATTTGAGTGCCTTCACGTCGTGTCTTCATTCCGAAGCTTGTCATCGACCATGTTCTCCTAGCCTTTAGAATCTGCACATGCAAGAAATCTAAACGCATAATGAGAACAACTGCTTGGAATATAGTTAATCAAATGACACACGAATGACCATGTCATAATCAAACACCGTCCGACAGTTTGAAAGTTTAAAAATTTGCCAATTTTAGTTTTAACTTTCAAACATGCAAATTTTTGACCGTTTATGAAGATTTAGTCAATTCGGTTTTCGTTCAGGTTTCAGGTAACGAAGACTAGAGCTCCAACATCGTACGATCGAAAATAAAGTAGAAATAAAATCTTTTTGGCTTTTACAAAGTTTATATTAAAACACGCCTAAAATCTTTTTGGTATTTTTGAAATTAAAAGACAACAATTTAAAATCCTTTGAGTGTTATCAAACGACATCACCGCTAATGTCGTGCTGATATGCACCAAACGATGAAACTGTTTAAAAGAAAAATAATAAAAGTTAAACAGTAAATAAATATTTACAGACATTCTTTTTGTGAGTTTCGAGGGTAAGAGAATCATATCAGTGTACGGTCATGCCAAAACACTCTTGTTGTTCAGTTAGTTAATATTAAGATAAGCATCCTATAACAATTATCGGTATTGTTGTCCACTTAAGCTCAACTTATCAGATGTAATCATGGCGAGGGGATACGTTAAGGTATGATTTATACTTACCGACCGGTGTTCATCCACATCACGACACATTCCCGTATCAAGGTATGCACGAGTGTTCATCTTACTGGTGAGTATACCGATTATCATCTGTTTGACCGTATAAATTGTGAGATACTCACTTATTTTGATTTGAAAACAAGCCCTATGTGATATAATCACTTATTGATGAGGAACTTGATTTTCGTATGCATGAGGGCACAGGTGCAAGTCCGTGAACAGGTCAGTACTTCCGTACAGCAGAGAGACGAACTTGACACCCGGATAGATGTGATATTTTATCACTTATTTGAATGGACATGTGATTGTTTATCACTTATTGAGGTCGAATGCAGTATGCAATATGTACACGTATGTATAGTATCATGGAAGATCTAGACTTGCGTCCCCGTTATTTTTCGGTAAAAGATACAACCATGATACCCAGATGATAAGCAGCATAAAGACCGAATATCTCAGAACCTCGGCAATCTATCAAACGAAATTTCGGTACTAAGACCATATGCCAATGAATGGTTCCCACCTGGTCTTCAGTCGATTAAGATTTATATCACCCTGCACACTTTAAAATGATTGTGAGCCTACCGATACATCTTATATAGAGCTGCTTATCGTTTTTCATTTAAGGTCTAAAGAGGCTTGGATAGACCACTGATGTACTATCACTTTCTCTTTTGCTCGCCAGGAAACTCATTTTTGTTTTTCTATTGTTTTTGTGTTTTTGAAATTTTTCAATGTTTTTGGATTTTCAGATTTTTGGATTTACTCCCCCTAAAATCAATAAACTAAGAGAAATTTAAAAACACACAAAGATATTTACAAAAATGATTTTCCGATGTTGGTTTTACTCTTGCTTGACCTTAATGCCATTTACCAATAATAAGAAGTCAAATCTAGATTTGTCAAAAGCTTTGGTAAATAAGTCGGCACGTTGGTCATCGGTGTGGACCTTAACAACATCGATTAGCCGTTTCTCAAAGCAATCACGTATGAAGTGATATTTGATTTCGATGTGTTTGGTCTTCGAATGCTGCACAGGATTTCTAGTGATATCTAAAGCAGCAGAATTATCAACGTAAATAGGAGTAGTTAGGAATTCAAAACCGTAGTCCCGCATTTGTTGTTGGATCCAAAGAACTTGGGAGCAACAACTTGAGGCAGCAATGTATTCAGCTTCGCATGTTGATGTAGCGACGCACGTCTGCTTCTTGCACTGCCATGTGACTAGGCGATTTCCTAAAAACTGACATCCAGTCGTTGTGGATTTGCCGTCGATTGTGCATCCGCCAAAATCAGAATCACTGAAAGCTACCAATTCAAAGTTATTATCCCTAGGGTACCACAGACCGGTGTCAGGGTACGCCTTCAAATAACGAAAAATCCTTTTGACAGCAGCAAGATGAGAGGCCTTCGGGTTAACTTGATATCTAGCAAGCAGGCACGTTGGGTACATTATGTCTGGCCTTGATGCTGTGAGGTACATAAGAGATCCAATCATAGCGCGATAGTTTGAAGGGCTAACAGCTTCTCCCTTCAGGTCAGGAGTAATTCCGTGATTAGTTGGCAGTGGGGTACCAATGGGCGTTGCATCAGACATCTGGAACCGGCTCAAGATGTCACCAACATATTTAGTCTGATGGATGAATATCCCAGACTCAGTTTGTTGTACTTGTAGGCCCAAGAAGAAAGTCATTTCCCCCATAGCACTCATCTCGAATTTATCCTGCATGATGCGCTCGAATTCCCTACACAAGACATCATTAGTAGAACCAAAAATAATATCATCAACGTATACCTGTACCAGAAGAAGATCTCCATCTTGTTCTTTGATGAAAAGAGTACAGTCAATAAGACCTCTACGAAAACCGTTCTCCAGCAGATAGTGAGATAAGGTTGCATACCAAGCTCGCGGTGCTTGATGTAGACCATAAAGAGCTTTGTTGAGCAACCAAACCCGATCGGGATGGATAGGATCTTCAAAACCTGGAGGCTGTTCGACATATACCTCTTCTTCAACCACACCATGCAAAAATGCACTTTTCACGTCCATCTGATAAACCTTGAATCCTTTGAAGGACGCATAGGCTAGAAAGATTCGAATTGCTTCGAGACGTGCAACTGGTGCATACACTTCGTTGTAGTCAATCCCTTCAATCTGACGAAAACCTTGAACGACTAAACGAGCTTTGTTTCGGATAACAACTCCACGGTCATCCTTTTTGCATTTGAAAACCCAACGGGTACCAATCTTCTTGTATCCAGCAGGTTTCTCTACTAGTTTCCAGACACCCAGCTTCTGGAATTGTTGCAGTTCTTCCTGCATTGCTTCAACCCAAGCGTTATCTTTCAAGGCTTCTTTCCACGTTCTTGGTTCTTCCTGTGAGACATAACACGCGAAGGACCAGTCGTTTTGTTGCCCGGATTCTCGAATAGCCGCATACAAGCCTGCATTGTTGTTGTTTCGCAACATGTTTCTTGTTTGAACGCCACTTTGCACATTTCCAATGATGTTTTGTTGAGGATGGGTATTATGAATCCTTGTTTCTGGATTATCTGGAACTGGAACATTTATACCCAGGTTGTTGAGGTTAAGATCAACAACCAATTCAAGGCCCGGAATTGACGAAGAGGATGATGCAGTAGCCTCAGCTGTTCTATGGGCATCCACTGGAGGAGTACCCTCTGAAGTACCATGAACTGCTGTTGTAGGAGCTTCCTGATCTGCATCTAGAAATTCATCATCCTCTGAAGATTCGTTCAATTCGTTTGCATCATGAAAATCCTCATTGTTGAGAGTATTGTTGTTCACCGAAGAAGATGGTTCTTGATTAACAAGAATTGGACGAACCACCGGTGAAACTGTTGCATTGTCACTCTCGAAAAACATCCTAGCCGCAGCATTTTCTTCAACGGCTTCAACATTGATCGAATTGAAGAAGTCATCATACTCAAACATCCAAGGTTGACCCGGATTTTTGACTGGCAAGGTGTGCCGTTGTACTCTGACCTCAGACCATTCCTCGACCCTTTTAGTCTCTAGATTCCAGACTCGTAAGTTAGGGGTGGCATACCCAAGAAAGTATCCATCAATTGCTCTTGCCCCAAACTTCCCATTAGGATCGATGATTGTGCATGGAGCTCCAAACGGTTCGAGATAAGACAAATCTGGTTTCCGTTTTTGAAGAAGCTCAAAGCAGGTCTTGTTGTGCCTTTTGACTGTAAGGACTCTGTTCAATGTGTAACATGCAGAGGCCACAACTTCAGTCCAGAATGGAATGGGTAACTGTGACTCTACCAACATTGTCCTAGCAGTCTCGATCAATGTACGGTTCTTACGTTCAGCGACACCATTCTGTTGAGGAGTATAAGCTGCACTAAACTCATGTAGAATACCCTTTGAAGTGCAGAACTCCGCCATGGAATGATTTTTAAATTCAGTACCATTGTCGCTACGTATCCGCCTAACCTTCAACTTATACAAATTCTCAATCTGTATGATCAAGTTTTTGATAATACCAAAGGTTTCACTCTTGTGTGCCATGAACGCAACCCAAGAAAATCTTGAATAATCATCAGTAACCACGAGGCAGTATTGATCACCCCGAATACTCTTGTGCTTAACAGGACCGAACAAATCCATGTGCAAGCGTTCAAGAGGAACTGCCACCGTGTTGATCTTCTTTGTAGGGTGCTTCTTCTTTGTTTGCTTTCCTTTCTGGCACGAAACACAGACGTCTTGAAGATGGAAATTTTTGAGGGGAACACCATTCACCAATTCATTTGAAACCAAATGATTCATTTTTCGTAAGTGAATGTGACCCATTCGTCTGTGCCAAGAGATAGTGTCTTTTTCTGTGGCTTTGGAAACGAAACAAGTTGCTTGTGCAGACGTAGTAATAGCTTGGCTCATGTCAAGGACGTACAAATCATTTATCCTTGGAGCCGACAAGAGAATCCATTCTTTTGGAATTTTGAAGCCGGGTTTCAGCACATAACATCCATTAGCATCAAAGTGTACTGAGAATTGCTTGTCACAGATTTGAGAAACACTAAGAAGATTGTGATCAAGTTGTTGCACAAAGTTGATCTTGTCAAAGCTGACAATCCCGTTAGATATCATTCCTTCACCCGTTATATATCCACCTTTATCTCCAGCAAAAGCAACATAACCTCCTCTAATAGATTTAACGTCGTAGAGAAGCTTCATGTCGCCTGTCATGTGCCTGGATGCCCCACTATCAACAATCCAATGACTACTGATAGTTCCTCCTGAAGCACCCTGCACATGAACTCAAATGAATTAGTTGGAGATGGGGACCCAAGCCATTGTGGTCTTGGGTCTTCCATTTTCATCAATGACAATAACTTCTTGTCTTTGATGGTTGGTGAATTGTGATGGTCCCCCTGATTCAGTAACCGATTTAGGTTTCCATGTCTGTTTTGTTTTACCAGTGTCTTTCTTTAAAACTTTAACTTCTTGATTGTTTGAAGTTGTAGAATTGTCTGGTTTTACATCAACAGATTGTTTTTGAACCACATCGATTTTAATTGCTTTTTCAATTTTCTTGACCTGTTGCCTTTTCTGTTTCTTTACCCTTTCTTTTACAAGTCGGGGATCTTGTTTTGTGGAAACAGTTGGCTTACGGTCAGTTTTGCCACGGGGATCATCAACCTTTCCTTTTTGTTTATGAAGATATGGACAATTACGAATAATATGTCCAATGGTTCCACATTCAAAACATGATCTTCGTTCTACAAACCCCGAAGTATCATGTGATCGCTTAGCCGATGATGTTGAACTTTGTGAACCCGAGGTACTAGGTTTTGAACTGCTTGGTTCATTTCTTTTCTCGACAATAGTTTTCTTGACAAAATCTAAGTTAGATTGATTTTCAAACTTTTCAATTTTGTCTGTTCCCGTCGATTTCACAAAGTTAACATTTTTCTTCTTCTTTTGGTTCGGCTTCTTTTGGACTTGAGCCGGTGATTTTCCTTTGGGCTTGGTGTGATTTTGCTGCTTTGGCACTGTTGGTAATTTCTTGTTGCCAAATTGTTTTCGAATCTCAGCCTTTGGAATAGGAGGACACTGTGTAACTGTAACACGTGGTCCTGTCTTTCCCAAAAACTTACTTGTCGAATTTTCAAAGACTTTGCAGATTAAGGATTGATTAACATTCTTAATGGGAAAATCTTTGTCTGAGTAAATTTTATCATCACCAACTAGAGTGTACAGCAAATTCACACTCTCCGGCTCTTCTGCAGATGAGAACTCAGTTGCAACAGTCTTAGCGGGTTGTACAGGGGGATCACATAGAATGTGATTCTCAAGAGGTATGTCCTCATTTTTGACTACCGCATCAGACTTTGCTGGGACAGTATCATCAGATTCATCATCAGACGAATCAGCATCCTCAATCACAACTGGAGGATCTTGATTCTGTTCAGCACTCACAAATGTATTTGCTGACACATCTGAATCTGAGGATACTTCCTTTTGGTATCCGAGACCTGCAGCAAACTCCTTAACATCTAGAGGCACGGAAGGTTCAAAGAATACCCTGTCCTCCTCATCAGGCATGGCATCATAGTTATGTCTCACTGGTGGTGGACATTTCTTGTAGCCTATGCATGTGACATCTCTCTTTTCCTTCTGAACATCAATGATGTGATCTAACACATAGCTAGAGCTCAAATAACTGTCTAGCTTGAGTTGGATCGCATCACTTTCGGTTTTCACACAAGCCATCTCTTTTTGCATAATCTCAAGGCGAGATATATACAAATTAATATCAGTTTGTTTTCTTGAAACCATTTTAGTCAGTTCAGTTTTATCTTTCTTTAATGTTTCAATTACTGACTTAAATTCTTTTTCATGGTTTTCATAAAACATGTTGGCTTCTGTGCATTTAGAGAGATCCACAGTCAATTTCTGATTGTGGATGAATGTCACATCATATTTCTCTTGCAAAGCCTCATGCTTGCTTTGCAAGTCACACCACTCAGCACTCAAGGAACTATGTTTGTCTTGCAAGTCAAACAAACTAGCTTGTAAAGCATCATGTTTGGCTTGCAACTCAGACATGTTTCCTTCTAAATCAGCATACCTAGCATGCAACCTAGCACATTCATCACAGTTAACAGCAGTGGGTTCATCGACACATACCTGACTTGATGAACCGTCGACATTAGCCATAAAGGCTGAATGGAGAGAAGACGAAGAATAAGCAGCTTGATCCACCAGAATAGATCTTCTTTGAGTTTCTGCTGCAGCTTCCTCCAAAAGTTCATCAAAGTCAACATCATCCGAAACATTAGATGTCTCACCCACATGATCATCACCAGAATTGGATGATTCTTCATCAACACTTCTACTGTATCCAGACGAATCTTCATCTTCAGATGATTCACCACCACTGGCAGAAGATTCTCCACCACTGGTGTGAACTAACTTCTTCACAACCTGAGCAAAACATGCTGTTCCATCGGGAGCATCACCACCCAACTGGATTGACCAGTCACAACCTTCATCCACCTGAACCGCAAGTGCCCGGTTGGTTTGGTTGTTGACGGGTACCAATGTACGATCATTGTTTCTGTTCTGCTGGTTGCCTTGGTTTCTGAAGGGGTTTTGATTCCCGTGCTGGGCTGGCTTTGTGCACTCCCTTTTAAAGTGACCCCGTTCACCACAGTTGAAGCACTTAACAGCTTGTTTATCGAACCCATACTTGGTGTCTCGCTTACTTTCCAAGCTGGTTCTTCCAGTACTTTCCATCCAATCCTTTGCTCTTCTCACAGCACTCGCAAAGGCCCACTTGATGTCCATCAAGTCCATCTCCTCTTTATCAATCTGCCTGTAGTCTTCTTGTGTCAGATTAATGTTGCCAATCTGACCTTCTATTAATCCACAGTACGCGCTCACTACAGTGTTAAGCAGCTCCATGTGTTCCTTAGCTACTTCTACACTGATTTTAGAGAAGCTTGACGTGTCGAGCTGTACGGTACCTGACTTTGACTGTTGACCAGCAGATGATGTTCCTCCATAACATGCACGTTGTTGTTGAGCAGGAGGAGGAGGAGGAGGTGGTTCTATTGGATTTCCATACATGTCTGTGGTGGGAGGTGGCTTAACAGGAACTTGCACCGGATTGCCATACATATCAGTGGTTGTGACAAACGCTGTTTGCAAAGGAGCATGTGGACCTGTTCTTGCAGACGAAGTATTGGAAGTTCCACAGTACATTTCAGGATTTTGTGGCAATGGAACTCTCTTCGCCTTTAAGGTTTCCTCCTGATCCTTGTTTTCCAGAAGCTGCACGAAGTCGTTGATATTTGTAGTTTTCAACACTCCGTTATACTTCAGGATTTCCAAGAAGCTACTCCATTGTGGAGGCAAAGCATCAGCAAACTTTTTCACCACTTCTGCTTGAGTTGTTGTTACACCAAAATTATTCAGCTCAGTAAGCAAATGATAAAACCGACTTGTCATGTCTCCCAAAGACTCCTTATCTAAGCATGTAAAACAGTCGAATTCTTTCTTGAGCAGATCATGACGCAATTGACGTGTTGCTTCATTTCCTACTCCCGTGGTTTTCAAACCGTCCCATAGCTTCTTTGTAGTCTTGAAGCTGACAAATTGATGATAGATGTCTTTGCTTAGCGCCTGAGTGAGAATGGCGTAGGCTTTCTTCTCCAGATCATATATTTTCTTCTGATCCTCTGGAAGATCGGCAAAACTAGCAGTTGTTGAAGCAGCGACTTCGATAGCTTGATCAAAATCTGTGGTGAAACGTATCCACAACTCTGTATTCTGGCCCAAAACATATGTACGGAAACGATCAGCCCAACCTGGATACTCGTTTAAATGCATCAGCTTCGGAGGTCGATTCAAACTTCCTGTTTCGCTTTCGCTCAGTAAAATACTTTGGATACTTGGAGTTTGATTCGAGACTAACGCCCACTGATTTCCCTGAGAAGATGTCGATACCGGAGACTCGGCCCATGAAGGCGATAGACTTGTAGACGTGTATTTTCCACTGTCTGGCGCCGGTGTACGTGTACCCCACCATGAAGGAGTGACACCTGAACTTGTATATTTACCACTGTCTGGGGCAGGATTCCACCAACTCGGATTCATGATTGGAAAGCAAAATAAATGCTAAGTGAATAATCCGAAAGATAACACAGCCGAAGGATCCTGGTCGAAAGATCTGAAATCACAGAAATTTGTTAACAATAAACTGACCACAATCGAAAGATCGACTATTGTTCGAAGGATCAACAGTACTCGAAAGGTCACTGTTGAGTCTCGAACAATAATTTTGAAAGATTCAAGAACTCGAAGGATTCCCTTTTGAAAGATCCTTATCTTTCGAGTTAAATATCCTTACCTTTCGTATAGCTGACTTTCGAAAGATCACACTTGTTCGAATGATCAACAGTGTTCGAAGGATCACTGTTGACTTTCGAGCACTGGCTTCGTAAGATTCAAAATCTCGAAAGATTCACACTTGAAAGATCCTTATCTTTCGAGATAAATCCCTATCTTTCGGACACTGTCTTTCGAATAGATTCCTTTATCGAAAGATATGTTTCAGACTTCGAAGGATGGGTCGAAGGATGATGATCTTTCGAGCCTTCCTTGATCGAAAGATGGTCGAAAGATGATCTTTCGATGTCGAAAGATATCTTTCGAGAGAGTCTGACACACTGACGCTGATGTGACAGGTTGGTGAAAAGGTGATGGGTTGGTAAGTCAACTTTCGGCAAAAGGGTATGGCAGGCTGTACTTTCTCACCAACTAAGATTTTGAAAGATAATTTACCCAAAAAGGAAAACCCTATCTTCAAACCAGTCACCGGAATATTGACCGGAATATGGCCGGAAATTACCAACACACTCAAAAACAAGTTTTTAAGTTACCCAACCCAACCTTGAACACTCCCGAAGGTTTAGAGCTCGTTTTTCAGTTTAGAAGTCCAGTAAAACCAACAAAAACGGGTGCTAAACCAAGTGTTCAAACACACCAAGAACTTGAATAAAACCCGGTTTTAAACAAGGTAAAGAGCCTTAGCTCTGATACCACTTGTAGGTCCCTTTTGTCGGATGACGAACCTCAAACCTTGTTATACTAACCCACTAGCGAGTGCGGAATCCAAGCTAGCGAGCAAACCGGGATTAAGCAAGTATAAACACAAACACACACGGGTTCACCGATTAACACAACTTGTATTAATGCAAATGAAGGTTTCGGTTACAAGCACAATGTTTACAAACCTAATTTGTAAACTCTCAAAGTGTGTGTGTGAGTTCCGGACAGAAAGCTCTCAACTTATCTCTCTATCTCTCGGGTGTGCACTCTCTGAACTCAACACAATGCATGGGTATTTATACCCATACACAGCTGGTCTTGCTCGAAGGATTCGATAGATGGTCCGAAGGATCATCTTTCGAATGCAATGCTCTCGAAGGATCAGCAAGGACCTCGAAAGATTGTCTTTCGAGGTCTATCTATCGAAGCATATCTTTCGAGTACCTCGAAGGATCAACAGTATCCTTCGAGAAGCTATCCTTCGAGACAGACAACTACTTTCTAACTGTTTGACCAAGTCAAACCGGAGGATGGTTGACTTGGTCAACTTACAGACTTAGAACATCGTTTATATACAGACCGAATACAGACAAAGTACAGACACAAGTGCACCAACACTTTCCCCTCTTAATTCCACCGGAGATTCATTGCTTCCACCATCGATACACAAAGTTTGCTCAATATCAGTGATTTTAATCACCGGAATCCAAGCAAAGGTACGATTATTTGGTGTGTTCATATCTGATTGTAGTTTATTTATATTTAGGTTGATTATATGTAATCGAAAGCTAGGGTTTTGTTCTTTCTGTGTTTAAAGATTCTTCTAAAGTTCTAATAGTTGTGTAATAAAAAAATTGTGGTCTGATTCTTCTAAATTCTTGATGTTACTCTGTTTTTTATCATCAGCATCATCTTGAAAGTTTGCAACTTGTTATAATGATTTGTTATTACAGCGAGGTACACATGTGTATATTGATGTTACTCTGTTTTTTTATCATCAGCAACATCTTTTTAGTTGCTGGATGTTGTAAAGTTTGTTTAATAACATATTTATGGTTCGATGTTAATTTTTTGAATGCCAATGTATAAGTGTGTACACATGTGTATATTGATGTTAAGCTGATTTGAACTGGATAATTTCAGTAGACTGCACTTTTTTTGAACTATATGTTAATTTTGTCTGGTGTACACATGTGTATACACATTTAAAATGGCTAATGGAAAAACAGAGCATAACCGGTGTATACATGTGTATAGACATTTAAAATGGCTAATGAAAAACAGATCATAACCGGTGTATACATGTGTATAGACATTTAAAATGGCTAATGAAAAAACAGAGCATAACCGGTGTACACATGTGTATAGACATTTACAACGACCAATGAAAAAACATAGCATAACCTATGTACGCAGGTGTTAAAATGGCTAATGAATACACATCGGCTATATTAAGACTTTTCGGTCATTTAAGTTTACGGATAATGTGCAGGCAAATGGTGTTCCTAACATAGTCCGGAATAGGTCTAATGTACAAAAGGATGTTCTAATCTAAGTATTGTTCTTGCTATACTTTGCAACTAGTTGCTTAAAACATTGTGTTTTTTTCTAATAGAATATTAGAATTTCATAGGTTTCTTAATTTGCACCAGTTTGATGTGTTTATGTAATCGATGTATATGCAGCCAGCACGACTAATTGGAACTGGAACGTTTGGATGTGGTAGTACCATTGTTGAAGGAGAGGACTTCATTGCTAAAAATATCACGTTTGAGAACTATGCTCCCGAGGTTGTGTATCTTTTTCTTTCGTTGAAAATTAACGATGTTGTACTTCAGGTTGCTTATTCTTACTAACTCTTGTATTCAGGGCTCTGGGCAGGCTGTGGCTATAAGAGTGACGGTTGATCGATGTGCTTTCTACAATTGCAGATTTCTTGGGTGGCAGGTAACAACTGTCTTTATTTGATTTGTATTAGAAGCTGAAAAGTTAATTAAACTAATTGCATCATAGGAAACAATAAAAGTGACTAGTACGCCTGTTTTGTGGTACCTTTGATGCAGGCCGACGATTTGTTATCTAACACTGGATATGATGATGCTAAGCGTCTAGAAAAGTTCAGAAGGATTTAGAAGGCGTGTTTGACATGGTTACGAGAAAAATATGTTGTGAAGTTGTTTTTTTCAAAGGCAAACAAGCACCATGATCGAATAATGGCCTAAGTGGCTGCATTTGACAAGGCGAAAAAGACTTTTGTTTAGTTGACTGCATGGCAGACCATAAAATGCATACATAGACTCTAAATATTGTATGTGTAACGATCATTCGTAACTGTATAGAAGTACTATGTTTTAAAATACTAGATATATACAAGGTTGTGTACATATGTGAACAAGGTTGTACACCAGTGTATATTAGCTTTCTTTGGATGTAAATATGTGTACAAGGCTGTGTATACAACTGTTTTTTTTTCTTGTACACATGTGTACGTTTCATTTAAACACAGTATAACAAAATATTGCATCCATGGAGCCCATCACTCAGCAATCTGCAGAGGGGAACAACATAAGAATCATGCCTAACAGAAGTGTTTTTGAGCCTGATTTTGGTCGGTCTTCTAAGAAAACAATAGTCTTAACGTTACTATGCCAACTTTGAATTTCATCATACAACAACGGCCTTGACATTACTATGTCATCTTTGACTTTGAACATTACTATACACATCTTTGACTTTGAACATTACTATACACATGAACTTTACTCGTACAACCCTCGTACGTTATACACATGTGTATATATGGAAATCAATGGTCAAAAAATTACTCTGTGATCACACGAACTACTGCTACTAATTGTACATATGTGTATAACCATAGGGGGTAATCTAAACAACACGAACATCCTGGCTATTTGTATTCAATCTACTTCTGTGTATTAAAACAAACTGATTCATTAATCTGTACGAATTTTTTTTTTTTTTGGGATAAACAATCACATGAAACAAATTGTAGCAAACTATACGAATATAATAAAAAAATTTGTATACGTATATACATGGATCTTAATGATTTGCGTCGGCAATGATTGAAAGACGGGAGGAACTGATCAATGATGCATTCTGGGTTTATGAAAGTTTCGTGCAACTGATCAATGACGATGTCTGGTTCGGCCATGAATGAATGTTTTCAGATTAATGTTCGTCGGAATCTTATGTCGTCTCCGATTAATGTTCGCTGGAATACAACTACAATACCCAATCAACTACCGGCGACCATACAATTGACATCGATCTTCAGAAGAAATATGACGTGATGAACGATGAATTATGAATGTGATTTTTTGGGTTTATGAAACTAATGAACAACGAATCTGAAATCAAGTAAATCGCATGAGAATATGGTGATTTTGTTAAAGAGATAAATATGATAATCTTATAAAAATATAAAAGATGTTAAAGATTCGGAAGGAACCAGATTTGGAAATTCTAACTTGTTATGTAACTGAAATCAATTAAGCATATAATGATTTAAATTTAATAATAGTTTATATATACAATTACAATCATACCCCTTATCATCTTAAACAAAATCAAGGGCCAAGACTAGTTCACAAAAGGATGTTGTTCACTCATGATCCTAACCCTATATATATATATATATATATATATATATATATATGAATAGAGGGGAACGAAAGAAAGCTAGAGAGTAGAAAACATTCAGAAGTGCATGTATCTATTTATACTACCTCCAAGAACTTTGGAGGCTACACGTAGCTTTGTGTTGAAGACACGTAAGTTGCATGCATTGATTTCTATGTACAGCTCTTCAATGTCTATTATTACCATGCATACGTATACATAATGTTTAGATTATTTGATTTGATTTTTTTTATTATTTATATATTATAATTAATTCAGCTGCTTCACTTATTTGGCGCATATAACTTCTAAAATATGACGTTCTATAAAACAATCAATACGAAATTTTTATTCTGTGTATTCAATCTACTTCTGTGTATTAAAACAAACTGATTCATTAATCTCTACGAAATTTTTTTTTTGGGATAAACAATCACATGAAACAAATTGTAGCAAACGATACGAATATAATAAAAAAAAATCGTATACGTATATACATGGATCTTAATGATTTGCGTCGGCAATGATTGAAGGACGGGAGGAACTGATCAATGATGCATTCTGGGTTTATGAAAGTTTCGTGCAACTGATCAATGACGATGTCTGGGTCGGCCATGAATGAATGTTTTCATATTAATGTTCGCCGGAATTTTATGTCGTCTCCAATTAATGTTCGCTGGAATACAACTACAATACCCAATCAACTACCGGCGATGATACAATTGACATCGATCTTCAGAAGAAATATGACGTGATGAACGATGAATTATGAACGTGATTTTCTGGGTTTATGAAACTGATGAACAACGAATCTGAAATCAAGTAAATAGCATGAAAATATGGTGATTTTGTTAAAGAGATAAGTATGATAATCTTATAAAAATATAAAAGATGTTAAAGATTTGGAAGGAACCAGATTTAGAAATTCTAACTTGTTATGTAACTGAAATCAATTAAGCATATAATGATTTAAATTTAATTAATAGTTTATATATATAATTACAATCATACCCCTTATCATCTTAAACAAAATCAAGGGCCAAGATTAGTTCACACGGTTCACAAACAAGGATGTTGTTCACTCATGATCCTAACCCTATATATATATATATATATATGTATATATATATATATATATATATATATATATATATATATAGGGCTTGGCTATATAAGAAACTCTATCTTTTTTAAAAAACTATGCAAACCCATTGTCACCCATTGATTAACTTTCATCTAACTTGATCAATGGCTCTCATAATTTTGGTAACAATTAGATTTAAAAGAAATGTTATAATACACATTAGTCAACTGGAAGGGCATTTTCGGAAGTAAATTCCTTCTCTCTCCACTGTCCAATCATATCATCTCTCTTTAATGCACTGATCTTTCTCTCTCTTCATATTCATTTCAAAATCACAATCTCATCTCAACTCTCTCAATTCACTCTCTCTAAAATCACAGATCTCATTTTCTCCTCACCAAATCAAAACCCTAGCCCCCATGACTCTCCCTTCTCTCTACACAACACTTACAACCTGCAAAGCTAGAGAGAGAGTGAGAGCCGTGAGAGAGAGTACCAGAGAAATCGAAAGAGAAAGAGAGGTCCAGAGAAATCGAACAAGAGAGAGAAAACTGGTGGGTTTCCAGCCACCCACGGCAGCAGCAGCAGGGCTGTGGCAGTGGTGTTGTTGACCGTTATGGTTGGGGCAGGGGTGGTAGATGCACGATGAGTGAGGCACGATGGTGGTTGCAGATCTGGTGGTTGGTGGAAGGTGGTGGCTGGTTCATGTTTTGGTCAAAAATTACCTAAGCAATTTAGTGATCAAATTAGTTAAGTGAGGTAGTGTGCCAGAAAGTGTTGTTGAAAATGTGCTTGTTAAGTTGTTTATAAAATCAGTATTCAGGATACGGCTCAGGATACCGAGCTGTATTAATGATCAAACAATGAGCAGAAAGTAAAGTAAATGACACGAGATGTATGAGGAAAGCCCTTGATCAATCTAGATCGCCGGCATAAAACCTCGGGAGCTGACAATCGCAGCTGCCTTGTTCTTCTATTGCTTCAAATATCAGGATACAGTGCAGGATGTGATGCGGATCAACTAAGTGTTACAATATGATTTGGATTCAAGTGTAGTGATTGCTGTGAACTAGAGAGCAAGAGCGTACGGAAGTGTTGGTGAAAAGTGTGTGCCTTAAACTGATCCGCCACATCTTATTTATAGTTAAAATAAACCAACCAACTATCCTAAACTTGCGGGATTCACCGGATATTCCTTCATTGAACGTTGTAGACCTGGTCTTTCGGGCTCAACGTCTCTTCTTCAACAGATTCGTCCGAGTCTTGAGGAGAAGAAGTCCTTTCGACCGTTAGTAAGCCTTAATCTCCAACCTGCACATGGTTAATTAATAAATCTCAGGATATTACCCAAGATGTCAGCAATATCCTCTTCCAGCATCCTGGTCACAAGTGAACAAACAAAGGCAGGATATTGGTCAGGATATGTATGCTTAGAAAATGACCCATAACAATTGTCCCCAAATATATCTGTTGGTGTACCAATCCAACGGATATATTTTGAAAATCTTATCCCATAACTCATGGCATTTAAAACGAAGCGACGATCAAGATCACATCGTAACTTCCAACGCGTTTTTTACTCAATGGAGATTTACGATGCCCCTATATCTTCTCTCTTCTTGTTTGAAAAGCAGATATCTCCAACAGAACCTTCAGGTAATTTCTTCATTTCAAATTTTCTTCCTGTCAATTTATTTCATTTCGCTTGCAATGGATACCGAGATCTTCACTCAGCAGAATCTCCTTAAAAATCCCGAAAAGGAGGTCTGCGCTTTTGACAATGCAGACATCGCAGCTTTAAGAGCTTCCGGCGCTTTTCCCGACAGCACAGTCTTCAGACCATTCGATCGGTCAGTCCGATCGGATGTTTCTTCTACCGAATGGATTTGCTTTCCGGCATATCCCTTTTCACTGGGTCTTCGGTAGCCTTTTCCTGAGTTCATGATGCAATTCTTTCAAACCACCGGCATCTCCTTTGCCCAAACCATGCCCATGGTTTGGAGAGTACTGATTGTACTTAATCAAATCAAAAATCTCCACTGTTCCGACCTTCGCATCGAGGACTTGCCTATCGCTTATCGTCTCCGATCCCACGGCTCTAGCCGATTCTTGCTTTTCTCGACATCCAGCAAACCCTTGATTCTCAAAGCCACCAAAAACGAAGACGGATGGCAACGCAAATTTTTCTTTGTCAAACGAGATTCCATTGCCGAGGGCGCCAACCTTCCGGTGGAGTGGTTAACCACCGGTAGGATCATAAATATCCTCATAGACCATTTAATTGTTGTCTTCTATTAACACCCTTCTTTTTGATCTTTATGCAGTGAACTTTAAGGAAGTTGCTCCCCCTAGTGCTGACTCAGAAGAGAGAATCAATACCATTTCCCGGTTACCTGCAATAGATAGAACTTTCACCACACACGTCCCGAGTTCCAGCCAATACTCATCATCCGAGATGTCTGGTAAGAATTTCTTTCAGAATAATTAGTCACAATAGTATAATGATAAAAATAAAGATTAAGACTTTTCCATTTTATGCAGCGCCAGCTAAGATCCCTGAAGTTTTTGATCTTGACGAATTGGAGAGCTATTCTGATCAGATCCAGGTCAAGAAAGAGCCTAACCCCAAAACCACAGCTACATCCAAACCCAGCAGCTCCAAAGCCATCGTCATACCTAAACCTTCACCGGCCACCAAACCCCGGAGTTCAAGCTCCCGCAAAAGGAAAGAACCCGATTCCCCTGTCATTTCTGACACATTTCCTTACGAGAAGCACGGGTTCATTGAAGCTAGCGGGTTTATGACTTCTTTTCTTAATCAAGTCAGTATCCTCATACCGTATCCTGCGATTTACACTATTATCCAAGGTTTATCAGTATTAATGCCTATCTTTTTACCTTTGCAGGGCCTCGAGCGTTTGGTCAACCTATATCACGAATCCTGCAAACTTAACAAGACACTCGAATCTAGATTAAAGGAAGCAGAAGCCACGATCTCCGACCAAGGTATGATTGCGGCCGCCAAATCTCGTCATTACGAGGAGAAATACAAAGCTATGACCCAAGAACACCAAGCTGCTCTCAACCAAGCCACTCTTCAAGCCCAGGCCGATCTAGAAGCCGCCCATGTGCAGTACGAGAGGGATATGGTTAGCTACTGGGAGAGCCTCAAAAGTTCCGTTGTCATTTCTCTCCTTCAAGCCAGGTTGAAGATGGCTCACGAAGCCAAAACATTAGGCTTCGACTGTCCTTCCTGGGATGTTGGTGCTTGGGAGACCAAGCTAAAGAACCTCGGCGGCACCTTTTCCAAATCAAATGTCGACGAGTCTTCCAAAGCAGCCGAAAAAGCAACCGATGTTGAGAAGGATGCTGAGGCGGATCCCAAGATGGATGCCGCTGAAACAACAATGGAGCAAGAAGGCGCTACCCCCTAGAACTTATTTCCTTTGAATTATTCGAACAATTTTATGTTTCTAAGAACAATTTAGGTTTTCGTATCTAAACAATTCGATAGCCGAAGGTGGATGGGTCCTGGGTTTCAGGATGAAACCTTCGGTTATCAAAGAATAATTTCATCTCTTTATATTTCTAAGTATAAATTTTAGCTTTGCAAAAATTTCATACCGTTATCTTATTGTAACACCCCGTGTTTTCCTAAAGTCAAAGTCAAAGTCAAGTGTTGACTGTTATTGGAATTAAAGATCAATAAAGATTAATTTCATTTTAGTTTCATTTTGATTTTCGTATTATTTGGAGTAAGTGTTGTATAATCAAACTAATCGGCCGATAATCGAACTGTGAATCAACGATCGACTGTGAATGGTAGGAAGTAACAATGCAATAAAGCTAGTCAATCAATAATCAAGCTAATCAAATCAATCATCGAACTCAAGTGTGGGGGATTTTAGTACTTTTTATACGTGTGTGTGTGCCTTATGTGTTACTTGTGCATGTTTACTTTTATGTTAAAGTGTGTGGTGAATCAATCAAATCAATCAAGACTCAAAGGTGAATCAAACTCAATGGAAATCGAACCCGAAATGGTTGTAAGGATGCTTGTATGTTAGATATAGTAGTTGAGACTAAAAGTAATTTGATCATTCTCAAATCATCGTTCATCGAAGTCGAAATATCAAAAATCGTCGCGAAACACTCAAAACCAGGCAAGCCGATCGAACAGGGCAACCTGATCGAACAGGCTAGCCGATCGAACAGGCTGTTCGATCGGGCAGCTGCTCGATCAGGGATGCTGTTCGATCAGCTGACCCTTTCCTCTTTTGGAAGCCTATAAATAGGGCTGTCCTTGTCAAACTTTCCACTTTTGGAAAAGCTCTGACCGACCAGCCTCTTCTTCTCCCTAAATCTCAGATTTCTCTCAAACCGGTAAGTATTTTGCTCTAATCCTTGTACGTTTTTGTTCATTAATCGATTCTCCATCTTTCTATCTTTCAAAACTTGGATTTCATCCATGAAATCACCAAGATCTAGGTGTTCTTGGGTGATGTCATCATGTGTTCTTCAAGAACACTAAGTTTTGACATCATTCCACCATGAATAGCTTAGATCTAACCGATTTCCACATAAACAACTTAAAATCTTCCAAAGATCTTAACATTTCACGGTGGAAAAGGATTGAAAGATGGGTTTTCATCTATCTTTCAACTCTTTTACACTCAAAAAGGTGAAAACGAGACTTGAACCGATTTACAAACCATTCTAAACGAACACATGGTTCAAGATTCGGGTTTTACCAAGAGATTTACCGATCTCGGGTTAAACGTTAAACTTAGGTTCCAAACCGTCTCTGACCGAGTTTGGGTGATTCCTGCTCGAGTCAGTGGGCTAAGTAGGGACTTCAGCTTTGTGGTTCAACTCGTAGTCAAAATATCTCTAAAACATCAACAATTAACGGGAATAACCAAGTGTTAAGTGATAGGTTAACCAAATTGAGAAGCTGGCCGAACGGCTAGGCTGTTCGATCGAACAGCCCAACCGAACGACTATGCCAGCCGATCGACTAGGCTAACCGATCGACTAGCACTTAGACCCACCAACTCACAAAAGTGTAGTATTGACGAGGTACTGTTCGATCGACTACGCCACTCGATTGTAATCATTACTACTCGAATCATGAGATACTACACTTCAACACACTTAGACTTTTCGAAACATTGGAATGTCACCCGATCGAGCATGCCAGCCGATCGAGTGACATATTTGAAAACAATGAAGTGCTAGCCGATCGGTTGGGCTAACCGATCGAACAGCTGTTCGATCGGCCAACTTGAAAGGTAGTACAAACCATCATACACAAACACATCCTTCACATCAAAGAAAGAAACAATCCACTTGAAGGAACCAGCCGATCGAGCCAGCCGGCCGATCGAATGGATGTTCGAACGGACTTTCAAACCAATCGAACAGCCCACTCGATCGAACAGCTGTCCGATCGAATGGTCTATCCGATCCAAGTACATTGTTTACTTTTTCCGCGTTACTCATCGTTGTGTTATCGAACTATTCAGGCTAACCTATCCTCAGTGCTCCTTTCAATCCACGATCAACCACAGTGAGTATACTCGATCCCTTTTTGCTTTCAGCACTTTTGGGTGTTACATACGTAATCTATCAAATTCACAAACAACACAAACTATTTGAACGCTAACCTACTTGCATGTATTACTTGTCTAAATGATTGCTGTTTATTATGTTTACACGTGGAGTGCTATCTGCCTGCTTTAGCAACGTAGTACTATAGTTTGGACTCAGCACCCGTTCTCACGGGGGTTGCTAAGGACAATTACTTGCATGGATTACAGTGGTAATCATGTATTGCGAACTGTCTCGGACAGTCAACTTGAAGTCGTTGGTATCGATGGTCCCATGTTGATAATTTACATGCATCGTTTGCCCTTGTGTACGTGCTTGGTTATGCGTAAACTTTTCGAACTCTATATGCTATATCAAACTTGTGTACTCACCTTTACATTATATGTATTGACTTTTATTTTAACGTATGTGACAGGTGTTTAAGCTACTAGCGTGCTAGGGAAGCGAGGCAATAATAAGCTTCTAGGAGCCAGTGACCTTAGGACAGTGTCCATATACCTGCTCCAGGGCCATAATTATCTGTAGATCTTGTACTGGCACCTGTAGTCAGTAAGATCTATAGTTAGCCGTCTAGAAGTCTTAAAACAATATTTAAATTCGGTCTGTAATAATTAAGAATCTGAGTTGTCGGAACAGTTCCCATATTGTTTAGTTGATTTCTATGATGACTTGTTATTGTTTGGGACACGGTATGGGACGTGTTATATAACTGAATTGTATGGTAGTTGTTGTGGAAACTTCTGAACAATCTGTTTCGCTCAGTGCCGCGCCCCGATGATTCCGCCATCGGTTGGGGTGTGACAGATTGGTATCAGAGCCATAACTATAGGGAATTAGGTTAGACACGATCTAGTCCGGATCGCTGTCTTAGAGACCTAGACTATAGTTAGGAACCAAGAGACCAAGTTTATGTGCTTATCTTATGTTGTTTCCTTCTATTCTATCATTACATCCGAACTCCGAGCCAAATTTTGTAATTTGGACGGGATTAGGAGTGAAACCCGCGAATTCCTGCCTAAATTACAAATTTTTGTCAATTATTTTGTGTGATTTTCTACCAACAAACAGGGGAGAATTATACCAAATCAGGGCTGAAACCCATAATTTGATGAAAATTTTCCTCTAAATTTTCTTAAAACAAGGAAGAAATTGCTGAGCTAGGGGTGAAACCCTAACCTTGGCAGTTATTCCGACTTTATTTTATCTCGCCAAGGCAATTGACGGACTCCAACGACCTGAACTCACGAGTATGGTCTAGAATGCGCATGCATAATGCCCAAGAATCGAGGCAGAAACATGTCCCCTAGAGTCGAAAGTGACGACAAGTCAACTGTGAATAGTTAAATTGCCATGGTTAGTCAAAGTCTAGTAGCCGCAGACAATCCATTTTCCGATTTTGAGTGTTGCTTCGTTGATTTTATATGATTTACCTGTTTACGTGTTTTAAGATTTGTTGGTTACTCCATTTGTTATCGATCTGCGTAACCTTTGTTGCTATCCTATCTCGATTCAAACCCCTGTTGATGTGATCTAAACGAAACCAGTGTGCTATGCTACGCTATACGACTAAGTTAGACGATACAATGTGATGCTATCCGATATGCAAAACGAACGACACTCGATTTGTGGCTATAGGTTTCTGTTTTCTGACTGCTTCTGTGATAAAATTGCGTACGTGTTTAGGAAATTAAGTGCTCTATTTGCTTAATTGCTTATGTGCTCTAATTGCTTCTGTGCTTATGTGCCTCTATGATTATGTGCTTATGTGTTTATATGTGATACGTGATGTGAGGCGCGACGTGATTCTAAGCTTTAGTAAACTAAGACGTGCGAGATTCGAATTCGTTGTGTTGAGCCCTATGGCGATGTCTATTGCAGACCATGTCGACATCGTCAAGAATTCGCCAAAACCTTACCCGTCAGGAAAAGAGAGACCGACGTCTCGCCAAGCTCATCTCAAGGTCTGTAGCGAAAGCTGTCAGTGAGGTGTACGAAAACTCCAGCAAGTCGTCGGAAGAATCCCGAACCCTCACTGAACCCAGCAAAACTCCGTTCAGTTTCAAGCAATTCAAGGCGTGTGGACCGAAGGAGTTCACCGGTGAAGAGGGCCCTACAGGCTTATTTCACTGGTTTGACTCTGTGGAAGTTACCCTTCGTCAAAGCGGATGCCCGGATCATCTTCGAACTCTCAATGCTACCGGTGTCTTCCAGTCGCGGGCATTGGACTGGTGGACAGCCGAAAGGAATAAGCGCGGGAACGACGCTGCCTACGAGCTGACGTGGGAGGAACTGAAGGCTATCATGCTGGACGAGTTCTGTCCTCCCCACGAACGCCAAAAGTTGGAGGATGAGTTCTGGACCATCAAGCAGAAGGAGGGCGACAACGCTGGTCTCACCGCCCGTTTCAAACAACTGAGCATTATCTGTCCAGACCAGGTCAAGACTCCCGAGATGACCATCAAGAAATACATCCGTGCTCTTCCGGATTGTGTTGCAGATTATGTGTTCGCCGCCAAACCCGCATCAATCGAGGAAACCTACCTGCTCGCTGCCGAGATTAACGACAAGCGAGTTAAGGCTGGTGTCTGGGATAAGCCATCCAAGTCGTTGCATCAAGTTACTGCCACATCAACCGACAACCCTACTGCTCAAGCTTCCAAGTCCTCGAGAAGAAGGAAGAAGAACAAGAATTGCGCCGCCGCAACCAATGCTGCTCCTCTTCAGTCAGTACCGCCACAACAGCAGCAACCACAGCGCACTGCGCCAGTGATCAATGCGCCGCCGGCGAAGCGTGCGTACACCGGCCCCCACCCACTCTGTGCTACATGTTCTTATCATCACCCGGTGGGTGTGGCCTGCCGTTTCTGTGTCCACTGCAACGTTTACGGGCATTTCACTGCGAATTGCCGCTATGGTCCTCGTCAAACGCAAGCTCAAGCCGCTGTTAACCAAGCCCTGCTACCTGCTCCTCAAGCTCCTCAAGCTGCACAGGCCCCGGCAAACAATGTTCGGACCTGCTTTGCATGTGGTGACCCTAACCACTTCGCAAACCGGTGCCCGAACAGAGTGGTGAAACAAGAAGCCCAACAACCCCAGCAACAACAACAGCAGCCTCAACAACAAGCCGCTCACGCCAGAACTTTCAACATCAACGCACGCCAGGCTCAAGCTGATAACAACGTGGTCAATGGTACGTTCCTTGTGAATGGTATATATGCATCATGTTTGTTTGATACTGGAGCCGATAACTGCTTTGTGTCATTTGAATTTGAGAAGCTTCTTAGACGTAAGCGCTCTTATCTTTCGTCACCCTTCGAAGTAGAAATCGCTACCGGAAGAACCATTGCTGTTAATTCTGTGCTCCGTGATTGTACTCTCAAGCTCAACAATCATATATTCCCGATTAATCTCATTCCAATGCAGCTCGGAAGTTTCGATGTCATAGTAGGCATGGACTTTCTTCGTGAAAACCATGCTGAAGTTGTGTGTTCCGATAAGATGATTCGTTTTGTGCTAGCTAGTGGTGATATTCTATGTGTTTATGGTGAAACTACTGCAAAAGATCTCAAGCTCATGTCCTGTCTTCAAGCTCGCAAATATCTCCGCAAGGAATATCGAGCCTTCTTGGCCAACATTGTTGTAGCAGAGACGGACAAGAAAAAGAAAGTTGAAGTCAAGGATGTTCCTGTTGTCCGAGAATTTCCTCAGGTGTTCCCTGATGATCTTCCTGGATTACCTCCAAGTCGTGATATCGACTTTCGAATCGACCTTATTCCAGGAGCCAACCCAGTGGCCAAAGCTCCGTATCGACTCGCTCCATCTGAGATGCGAGAACTCTCAAACCAACTCCAAGAGTTACTTGAAAAAGGCTTCATTCGCCCGAGCACTTCTCCATGGGGCGCACCAGTCCTTTTCGTCAAAAAGAAGGACGGGTCGTTCCGAATGTGCATCGATTACCGGGAATTGAACAAGCTGACAATCAAGAACCGATACCCCTTACCAAGAATCGACGATCTGTTTGACCAACTACAAGGTGCTCAGTGTTTCTCCAAGATTGATCTACGTTCAGGCTATCATCAGTTGCGGATTCAAGAGGAAGACATACCCAAAACCGCTTTTCGAACCCGATACGGCCACTACGAATTTGTTGTCATGCCTTTTGGTTTGACCAACGCACCCGCGGTCTTTATGGATCTGATGAATCGCGTGTGTAAACCGTTCTTAGACCGTTTCGTCATTGTGTTTATCGACGATGTCCTGATCTATTCCAGATCGAGGGCCGAACATGCGCAGCATTTGCGTTTGGTTCTCGAGTTACTTCAGGGAAACCAACTCTACGCCAAATTCTCCAAGTGTGAGTTCTGGTTGGAGGAGGTTCAATTTCTGGGTCACATTGTGAATAGTCGGGGTATACACGTTGATCCTGCAAAGATTGAGGCAGTCAAGGGGTGGGTTACGCCAAAGAATCCGTCGGAAGTTCGCTCTTTTCTCGGATTAGCCGGTTACTACCGGCGATTCATCGAAGGATTCTCAAAGATTGCTGTACCGCTTACCTCCCTTACTCATAAAGACAAGCCTTTTGTGTGGGGAACCGCGCAAGAGACTGCTTTCCAAACCCTCAAACACATGCTGTGCCATGCACCAGTTCTTACACTGCCGGACGGAAGCGATGACTTCGTTGTCTATTGTGATGCTTCAAACCTTGGACTTGGCTGTGTTCTCATGCAACGAGACAAGGTTATAGCTTACGCATCTCGACAGCTCAAAATCCACGAGAAGAACTATACAACCCATGACCTCGAGCTAGGCGCAGTTGTCTTTGCCCTAAAGATTTGGCGACACTACCTGTATGGTACAAGGTGTACGATCTTCACCGATCACAAGAGCCTACAACATATCTTTAACCAGAGAGAACTCAATATGCGTCAACGCCGATGGGTAGAACTTCTCAACGATTACGACTGTGAGATCCGTTATCACCCAGGCAAGGCGAATGTAGTTGCAGACGCCCTCAGCAGAAAGAATTACGTGATAGGTGTTCGAAACATCCAGGCTCAGTATAACCTCGAAGCTCTCACCCGCGAAGCACAACACGCTTGCTTTAACGAGCGTACGTTGAAGAAAGAACGAATCTATCACGATGGAACTCAGCTCGTGAGCAAAGCCAACGGGATATTCTATTATCTGGACCGAATCTGGGTTCCGAGGAGGACAGATTTGCGAAAGATCATCATGAACGAAGCCCACAAATCCCGATATTCCATTCATCCCGGTGCGGACAAAATGTACCAGGACCTTCGCTACAAGTACTGGTGGCCTGGGATGAAAAGGGATATTGCTCTATATGTTGGTAGCTGTTTAACTTGTGCAAGAGTCAAGGCTGAACACCAAAGACCTTCAGGCTTACTCGAACAACCGCCGATACCCGTATGGAAGTGGCAAAGCATAGCTATGGATTTCATAACTAAGCTTCCGACCACGCCATCAGGTCACGACAGTATTTGGGTTATAGTCGACCGTCTAACCAAATCAGCCCACTTTCTGCCAATACGAGAAGACTATAAGGTGGCCAAGCTAGCCCAAATCTACACCGACGAGATCATTAAGAATCATGGTACGCCTCGAGACATCATTTCTGACCGCGATGCTCGGTTTACATCGAGATTGTGGGAAACTTTTCAAGCAGCTCTGGGTACGACGCTGAATTTGAGTACCGCATTCCACCCGCAAACCGACGGGCAGACTGAAAGAACGATTCGTACTATTGAAGACATGCTCCGTGCGTGTGTTATCGATTTTGGTGGTAGTTGGAGCAAACACCTACCGTTGGTCGAATTTTCGTACAATAATAGCTATCACTCCAGCATCGAAATGGCACCTTTCGAAGCCTTGTATGGTAGGAGATGTCGCTCGCCTATTGTATGGCACGAGGTCGGTCATTCACAATTGACTGGGCCCGAGATTCTGCAAGAAACGACTGACAAGATCCACCAGATAAGGGAAAACTTGGTAAAGGCCCGGGACAGACAAAAGATGTACGCCGATAAACGACGCAAGCCCCGCGAATTTGCAGTTGGCGACTACGTACTCCTAAAGGTATCACCTTGGAAGGGAGTAGTCCGATTCGGCAAAAGAGGGAAACTTGCGCCTCGATTTGTTGGACCTTTTAAGATTCTGGAAAGGATCGGTAAAGTTGCCTACAAACTCGAATTACCGGAGGAACTCAGCAATGTCCACCCGACTTTCCATATTTCAAACCTTCGAAAATGCGTAGCCGACCACGACGCAATAATACCACTCGACGATCTTCAGGTCAACGAGACGCTACACTTCGTGGAAAAGCCTGTCGAAATCATGGACCGACAGACCAAGCAACTCAGACGCTCTCGCATCCCTATTGTAAAAGTACGATGGGAAGGCAAACGAGGCGCGGAGTTCACTTGGGAACTCGAAAGTGACATGAAGGCCAAGTACCCGCAGTTGTTCAGATAGATCTGAAGCATCAAATTGGTAAATCACACGGCGATGTACGGTTCTCGGCCTAATTTCGGGACGAAATTCCCTAAAGGAGGGGAGACTGTAACACCCCGTGTTTTCCTAAAGTCAAAGTCAAAGTCAAGTGTTGACTGTTATTGGAATTAAAGATCAATAAAGATTAATTTCATTTTAGTTTCATTTTGATTTTCGTATTATTTGGAGTAAGTGTTGTATAATCAAACTAATCGGCCGATAATCGAACTGTGAATCAACGATCGACTGTGAATGGTAGGAAGTAACAATGCAATAAAGCTAGTCAATCAATAATCAAGCTAATCAAATCAATCATCGAACTCAAGTGTGGGGGATTTTAGTACTTTTTATACGTGTGTGTGTGCCTTATGTGTTACTTGTGCATGTTTACTTTTATGTTAAAGTGTGTGGTGAATCAATCAAATCAATCAAGACTCAAAGGTGAATCAAACTCAATGGAAATCGAACCCGAAATGGTTGTAAGGATGCTTGTATGTTAGATATAGTAGTTGAGACTAAAAGTAATTTGATCATTCTCAAATCATCGTTCATCGAAGTCGAAATATCAAAAATCGTCGCGAAACACTCAAAACCAGGCAAGCCGATCGAACAGGGCAACCTGATCGAACAGGCTAGCCGATCGAACAGGCTGTTCGATCGGGCAGCTGCTCGATCAGGGATGCTGTTCGATCAGCTGACCCTTTCCTCTTTTGGAAGCCTATAAATAGGGCTGTCCTTGTCAAACTTTCCACTTTTGGAAAAGCTCTGACCGACCAGCCTCTTCTTCTCCCTAAATCTCAGATTTCTCTCAAACCGGTAAGTATTTTGCTCTAATCCTTGTACGTTTTTGTTCATTAATCGATTCTCCATCTTTCTATCTTTCAAAACTTGGATTTCATCCATGAAATCACCAAGATCTAGGTGTTCTTGGGTGATGTCATCATGTGTTCTTCAAGAACACTAAGTTTTGACATCATTCCACCATGAATAGCTTAGATCTAACCGATTTCCACATAAACAACTTAAAATCTTCCAAAGATCTTAACATTTCACGGTGGAAAAGGATTGAAAGATGGGTTTTCATCTATCTTTCAACTCTTTTACACTCAAAAAGGTGAAAACGAGACTTGAACCGATTTACAAACCATTCTAAACGAACACATGGTTCAAGATTCGGGTTTTACCAAGAGATTTACCGATCTCGGGTTAAACGTTAAACTTAGGTTCCAAACCGTCTCTGACCGAGTTTGGGTGATTCCTGCTCGAGTCAGTGGGCTAAGTAGGGACTTCAGCTTTGTGGTTCAACTCGTAGTCAAAATATCTCTAAAACATCAACAATTAACGGGAATAACCAAGTGTTAAGTGATAGGTTAACCAAATCGAGAAGCTGGCCGAACGGCTAGGCTGTTCGATCGAACAGCCCAACCGAACGACTATGCCAGCCGATCGACTAGGCTAACCGATCGACTAGCACTTAGACCCACCAACTCACAAAAGTGTAGTATTGACGAGGTACTGTTCGATCGACTACGCCACTCGATTGTAATCATTACTACTCGAATCATGAGATACTACACTTCAACACACTTAGACTTTTCGAAACATTGGAATGTCACCCGATCGAGCATGCCAGCCGATCGAGTGACATATTTGAAAACAATGAAGTGCTAGCCGATCGGTTGGGCTAACCGATCGAACAGCTGTTCGATCGGCCAACTTGAAAGGTAGTACAAACCATCATACACAAACACATCCTTCACATCAAAGAAAGAAACAATCCACTTGAAGGAACCAGCCGATCGAGCCAGCCGGCCGATCGAATGGATGTTCGAACGGACTTTCAAACCAATCGAACAGCCCACTCGATCGAACAGCTGTCCGATCGAATGGTCTATCCGATCCAAGTACATTGTTTACTTTTTCCGCGTTACTCATCGTTGTGTTATCGAACTATTCAGGCTAACCTATCCTCAGTGCTCCTTTCAATCCACGATCAACCACAGTGAGTATACTCGATCCCTTTTTGCTTTCAGCACTTTTGGGTGTTACATACGTAATCTATCAAATTCACAAACAACACAAACTATTTGAACGCTAACCTACTTGCATGTATTACTTGTCTAAATGATTGCTGTTTATTATGTTTACACGTGGAGTGCTATCTGCCTGCTTTAGCAACGTAGTACTATAGTTTGGACTCAGCACCCGTTCTCACGGGGGTTGCTAAGGACAATTACTTGCATGGATTACAGTGGTAATCATGTATTGCGAACTGTCTCGGACAGTCAACTTGAAGTCGTTGGTATCGATGGTCCCATGTTGATAATTTACATGCATCGTTTGCCCTTGTGTACGTGCTTGGTTATGCGTAAACTTTTCGAACTCTATATGCTATATCAAACTTGTGTACTCACCTTTACATTATATGTATTGACTTTTATTTTAACGTATGTGACAGGTGTTTAAGCTACTAGCGTGCTAGGGAAGCGAGGCAATAATAAGCTTCTAGGAGCCAGTGACCTTAGGACAGTGTCCATATACCTGCTCCAGGGCCATAATTATCTGTAGATCTTGTACTGGCACCTGTAGTCAGTAAGATCTATAGTTAGCCGTCTAGAAGTCTTAAAACAATATTTAAATTCGGTCTGTAATAATTAAGAATCTGAGTTGTCGGAACAGTTCCCATATTGTTTAGTTGATTTCTATGATGACTTGTTATTGTTTGGGACACGGTATGGGACGTGTTATATAACTGAATTGTATGGTAGTTGTTGTGGAAACTTCTGAACAATCTGTTTCGCTCAGTGCCGCGCCCCGATGATTCCGCCATCGGTTGGGGTGTGACACTTATAATATATCCTGATCAGTATCCTCAGCAATATGCTGTAAAACTTTTTATTAGATAGAACTTACAAACATCCCTTCAATTTTGTAGAAAGTTTTAGATAAACGACCAGTTCCAAACTATCATTAGTTTCAAACATCCTAATCAAATATTCTGAAAAAGACTTTGAGAATATATCAGGATACTTGTTCTTTTTATAAAACATAATGTTACTAAAAACTTAAACGACGTTCACAAAGGAAAGATCATACCAGAAATAGGGTATAAACCTATTACCAAACTTCAGTCCCTTTGCAATTCTTCCCATAAAGATGTCCCCTGCGCAAGGTATTTAGTGCATTAGTTCCAAATCCCAACTTTTTAGCTTTTGCACCACCACCTTAATGGGAATGTCCCCTGTGCACAATGCCTTCAAATACTTTAGAAATCTTCTGAATGTTAGTTTCCATTGTCTAGGCAATTTTTTATGTCCTAAGGGCAAAACCCAAGGATGTACTGGAGATAAATCCCTTGTATCCTGGGGAAAATCCCAAATTTTCATGCGCTACAGGCGGGAGTGTATAAACTCCAAGACTTAGAAAGGTGAAAACCTTTAAACCTTAGAGAGTATGAAAATACCCTTTCGTGAGAGAGGGTGATCAATCCTCATATACCTTTAGGATTCAGGATATAGCCAACAGTAACGAAATTGTCATCCACTTTTACATGGACTGGTCCCGCCACCTTGAACTATCCCTGAATAGCTTGCGCTCCAGGCGGGGTGTTTAAACCCAATTCGGAAGAAAGGTGAATACCTTTAAACCTGTAAAGGGATCAGTATCCCTTAAACTTGAGAGAGGGGGCCAATCCTCTAATCTTTCGAGTTATCCTGAGCACATATCCTGGAGCTACATCCTGAAACATATCTTGCAAAATAATTGTAAACTAAGGTGGGTGTTAGCTTGGCTAACACCCCTCCGATGCTTAAGTCAGGATTGGGTTACAAAGAATAAATTAAACCAAACATATTTAAAAAAGGTAGAATTCATACCATCCTGAGTTAGAAATTAAATTCTAAACTCACTTGAAATAGAGCTTGAGGTGTATAGCATTCCAGGAACTTGGTAGCATATCCCCCTCCATATTCTTGAGTCTGTATGCTCCTTTTCCTGCTTCTGATTCAACCTCGTATGGTCCTTCCCATTTCGGGGCTAGCTTGCCATCGGCAGGATTAGTAGTATTCTAAAAAGCCTTTCTTAGCACCCAATCTCCAACCTTAAACCTTCTGGTCCTAATGTTCTTGTTATATGCCCTGGATATTCTCTGTTGATATGCTGCCATCCTTAGCCTTGCCGCATCTCTTTTTTCATCTATAGTGTCTAAATCTTGACACAAGGCTTCAAGATTCTGCTCAGGATCACTTAGGGTAGATCTTACAGTGGGCATTGTCATTTCTGTCGGGATTACTGCCTCTGCTCCAAATACTAAGGAAAATGGAGTTTGCCCAGTAGCATTCTTCACAGTTGTCCTGTCAGCCCATAGGACAAATGGTAATTCTTCTGCCCATCTTCCCTTCTTAGCCCCAAGTCTCTTTTTCAAATTGTTGACAATTATCTTGTTTGAGGATTCTGCCTGCCCATTCGCTTGAGGGTGTACTGGAGTCGACGTTATCATTTTGATCCCCCAACTCTTGCAGAAATCAGTGGTCCTCTTGCTTATAAACTGGGACCAATTATCACAGATGATTTCAGCTGGTACCCCAAACCTGGTCAGGATATTCCTTTTTATGAAGGATACTACTTCTTGGTCTCTAACTTGGACAAAGGCTTCAGCTTCAACCCACTTAGAGAAATAATCCGTCATTGCTAGCATAAAGACTTTTCCTCCCGGGGCCTTTGGTAATTTTCCTACTATATCCATCCCCCACTTCATAAATGGCCAAGGGGAAACAATAGGATATAACGGTTCAGCGGGCTGATGCAATATGTTACTATGTCTTTGGCACGCATCACATCTTCGAGCATACTCTGCGGCATCTTTTCTCATTGTTGGCCAATAATATCCTGTCCTTAATACTTTCGAAAATAATGACCTGCCCCCAGTATGGTTACCACAATCCCCTTCATGTATATCCCGAAGTACTTCTTTGGCTTCAGTATCCTCCAAGCATCTCAAGTATGGTCCTGCAAGAGATTTCTTATATAAAATATTATTTATAATAGTGAATCGTGATACCTTCATCCTAAACGCCTTAGGATTTTCATCTTCGGGAATATGTCCTTCCTTGAGATATCTCATAATTGGAGTCGTCCAGGATTTAGGATCCCCTTCAGGATACACCACTCTAGGATTTTGAATACTTGCTACTTCCTTATGCTGAGGATCCGTTGCAGGATACAGGATATGTAATATCGGTATCGGGGTCCCTTCTGGTATCCTGATTGATGACCCCAAGTTTGCCAATGCGTCTGCTTCGGCGTTATCCTCTCTTGGTACCTGTTCAAGTGTAAAAAATATCGAAATATCCTGCTAATTTTTTAAGAATACCGAGGTATTCAATTAGTTTCTCACCCTTGACTGCATAGGATCCATTAAAATGATTAGTAATTAACAAGGAATCAACATATACTTGCAAATTCTTGATATTCATATTCTTAGCCAATTCTAATCCTGCAATTAAAGCTTCATATTCTGCCTCATTGTTAGTAGCAGGGAATTCACATCTAACATCCTGGGGTATTATGTCCCCCTGTGGCGATTTTAGTAGTATACCTAAACCTACACCCTTTACATTAGATGCACCATCAGTATATAATGTCCAGGATTCTAAGTTCTCTCCTAGTTGTTGCACTTCTAGGTCTACTTCATTTTGAATATCACTACTGAAATCAGCCACAAAGTCCGCTAGAGCTTGAGACTTTATTGCATTTCTACGTTCGTATATCAAATCATAGGCACTTAATTTTACCGACCACTTAGCCATTCTACCCGACATCTCCGGTTTCCTAAGCACATTCTTAACAGGATAATTAGTTTTAACATGAATCCTATGTGTCTCAAAATAATGTCTAAGCTTTGTTGATGCCATCACTAGAGCCAATATTAGCTTTTCTAGGTGAGAATATCTAGTTTCAGCATTTAACAAACTTTTGCTAACATAATAAACAGGATACTGCTGACCTTCATGATCCTTTACGAGTACTGCACTTACTGCATTCCCTGATACTGCAAGATACAGGGATAATGATTCACCATCTTCAGGCTTCATCAATAGAGGCGCGGTTGAGAGATACTGCTTCAAATCCTGTAGGGCTGCTTCATGCTTCTCGCCCCATTCAAATTTCTTATTCTTTTTCAGGATATCATAGAATTCTTTACATTTTTCCGAGGATCTTGAAATAAACCTATTCAAGGCTGCCACTCGTCCTGTTAGCCGCTGAACATCCTTCATATTCGAGGGTGACTTTATATTCAAGATAGCTTTAATCTGCTCCGGGCTCGCCTCTATCCCTCTTTTTGTCACCATGTATCCAAGAAACTTTCCTGCCCCCACTCTGAAATTGTTAGGGCTGGATTTTTATTGTACGTGATCCTTATACGTGATCCTAACCAGTGATCCTTGTTTCTTTGGCAGACAGTGATCCTCAGCAGGACTTCAGGATCAGGATCATGGACCATCAAAGGATCCTCATGCTAACAGTTACCTTCGTTTAAAACAATGTTATTTTGCAGGAACATCTAGCAGGATACGCTCTTAGCATCATAATCAAGGGACGCGTCTTCACAATTATAGCATGAGCTTAATCGAAGCTAGACGTTGCAAAGGATATGGAAACTTAGCTTGATTTATGGGCGGCATTTTAGGCTAGATTGTCTTTTATTTCTAAAGGGGTAATGAGCTGATTATTAGTCTTTTTACCTAAAATAGGTCACCTACACTTGTATAAATACCACTCTTCCTCATTTGGAAGAACACACGACAACACACAACACAACTCTCACACGCTTAGACACTCGAAACTATAGTGATCCTTGTACTCAGCTCATTATCATCCAAAGTTGTAACTATACTTTTCTTATATTGAAGTTGGTGATCGGTGGTTGCCATCACCCGAGGTTTTTTATGCCGGAGATCATACATTGATTA
Organism: Helianthus annuus; assembly: GCF_002127325.2. Classification (NCBI taxonomy): domain Eukaryota; kingdom Viridiplantae; phylum Streptophyta; class Magnoliopsida; order Asterales; family Asteraceae; genus Helianthus; species Helianthus annuus. The sequence goes on along the minus strand of NC_035445.2, from coordinate 159,191,932 downwards.
AGGGCTTTTTCCTCGTATAAATCATTGTGTCTTTGCATATTTCTCACAAAAGTGATCCTTTACTTTTATAATTAACCAAGCATCATACCCCGTTTACATAAAGTTTGGTTACATTATCCTTGTGTGATTTTTGACCAAAACAGTTTGGCGCCCACCGTGGGGCAATTGGTGCTTCATTCATAAGAAAACTTTCTGTTCGAAATCATTTCAAAGAATTACATGGCTTCATCATTGAAAAACATGTCCACGGCGATGTCTGCAGTCACCTCGTCTCAGAATACTCTGCCTCCTCCACCGGCAGGATCCCAGAAAAATGCTGAGAAGAGACAAACTCCTACTAACTCTAAACCTCCATCTTCTTCTGCTATGAATTCTTATATTCCCAGTACTAGTGATGTATTTACTTTGATTTTGCAGATGAAGGATCGTATGCAGCGGCAGGATGAAACTAATAAAAGGATCCTCGGGGAAATTGGAGATCTCAAAAGACAAAGGAGAACGGCAGAGGATCATTCCCCACTGATGCCCAAATCCTTGAGCTTTGATACTCCAATGATCACTTCTCAGCCATCGGGAATTCCAGACGTGCAAATTGTGGGAGAATCAAGAGGATTGCACCTCGGATCGACAGCAATGACTCAGGCATCAAGCTCACACTTTCAGCCGGCAGGATCCTATCCCCAGCATATGGGATCCTTCATGAATTCAGGAGCCTATCCGGGAACACAGCAGTCTCAAGGATCCTACTTTGTTCCAGGATCATCCCAGGGTCAAGGATCCTCCTTTGTTCCAGGATCATCCCAGGTTCAAGGATCTTCCTTCGTTCAAGGATCATCCCAGATACCAGGATCCTTCCAGATACCAGGATCCTTCCAGATGCCAGGATCCCTAAAAAGTTTGCAAATAGGAAGTCTAGATGTCCATCAAGGGGACTTCATTCCAATGCAGACCATTGCTTCCACTGGTCCCTCCGTTGTTCCAGAATCCCAGCAATATGGATTCCCTAACTTGAACCCAATAGGAGGTAACACTTTAAATAATTATCCTACCACTAACCATGGATTCATGCAGGATACAGGTGTCAATCATGCTATGGCCAGGGAATTACAGAAACTAAAAGATATGATCTCAAGTGTTCCAGGGGTAGTCAAGCCTATCCCGGAGATTGCAGATGGAAGCCACAAGGTATCTCGCTTTGCACCACCAATTTGTGATGCAGAAGTACCCAAAAGGTTCCATATCCCTACTATGAAGCTGTATGATGGTACGACGGATCCAGAGGAGCACATAGCACAATACAGGGAGAGGATGGAGATCAATCCTATCCCAGAAAAATTGAAGGAAGCATGCCTATGTAAAGGATTCGGATCCACTCTTACTGGATCAGCTCTTAAGTGGCTGCTAAGTCTTCCCCCTTACTCTATGACTTCATTTGCTAATTTAGTTAATTTATTCAATAACCAATTCTCTTGTAGTAGAAAATTTGAAAGATTAACCAGTGATTTATATAGGGTAACTCAAGGACATAATGAATCATTAAGGGATTATATAACTAAATTTAGTAAAGAATCCTTGGACATTCCCAACTTGGATATGGCTACGGCTGTTGAAGCCTTCAAAATGGGACTGCTTAAGGATTCACTATTCTATGATGATCTTGTTATGACACCATGCAGGAATCTAGATGAAGTAAGAACTCGGGCACTCAGGTTCATCCGACTAGAGGATGACAAAAGGATCCAGGAGAGACAAGTAGGATCCTCAAAACAGGAGAAGCATGGATCCTCCTTCAAGAGCAATAAGTTCAAATCCTACCATAGAAACGACAACCAGAATGTGCATGCTGTTGACCAAGAAGAGGATGATGGAGATTATCCTCCAATCTCAGAATATTGTTTTTCCGTTGATAATCATGAACTGATCCTTGCAATGCAGAATCTAGGTGAAAAAGCTAGATGGCCCAGGAAGAACGATAAACCATCCGGGACTAAAGACAAATCAAAATGGTGTGCATACCATGAGGATTTCGGGCATCTAACTGAAGAATGCATAGCTTTAAGAAAAGAGATTGGATATCTGTTAAGCAAGGGGCACCTAAAAGAATTGTTGGGAAGAAAAAAGCAAAGGACTCAGGATCCTGAAAGGATCCCTGAAAAGGCTCCAGCACCTCCAGCAAATGCACAAGTGATCAACTTTATTTCCGGAGGATCAGACATCTGTGGTACATCCTTCTCAGCGGCCAAAAGACATGCAAAGGAATCAAAAATGGATAATGGAGAAAGACCTATTAGAACATCAAGTGTCTCAGAGGGGAAGATGATAACGTTTGATGAGGATGATCGCATTAACATTCAGGATCCTCATCATGATAGTTTGGCTATTACTCTCTTTATCTCTAACCATTTTGTCCGCAGGATCCTTATCGATGGAGGAAGCTCAGTGAACATTATCCAGCTTGATGTTCTGAAGAAAATGGGAATCCCAGAATCAGACATCACACCAAGATCCTCCGTGCTTGTAGGATTCAGTGGAGAAACGAAGAAAACTCTGGGGGACATCCAACTCCCAATCTACGTGGAAGGATTACATAATTATCAGAAATTTTGTGTTATTGACTGTTTGTCTTGTTGCAATGTTATCCTTGGCAGGCCTTGGATACATGATATGAAAGCAGTCCCATCCACCTACCATCAATGTGTGAAGCTCCCTAGCCCATGGGGAATAATCAAGATCGACAGTGATCAGCAGGAGGCTAAGGATTGTTATACCTCATCCATGAAGCCAACCTCGAAGCCAAGGGAGCAATAGCAATTACAGTATCCTCCGAGGAATGTCTTGGAGACAAGGGAACAAGAAGTGGACGAAATCCTCTTGGATCCTAGTGATCCTGAATCAAAAATCTATATCGGATCAGGGATCCTTGGCAAGATGAAAGAAGACTTAATATCCTTCCTCAAAAGAAGAAAATCTACCTTTGCTTGGAAACATGAAGATATGACAGGTATATCTAAGGATATTATTACTCACAAACTTGGCATTGACAGGTCTATCAAACCAATCCATCAAAAAAGGAGGAAGTTTGCACCGGAAAGGAATGCCATTATCCAAGAAGAAGTAGAGAGACTACTTCGAGCAGGTATGATCAGAGAGGTAAAGTATCCAAAATGGTTAGCCAATGTGGTCGTTGTCCAAAAGAAAAACGGAAAGTGGAGGGTATGTGTCGATTTCACTGATCTGAATAAGGCATGTCCCAAGGATCCTTTCCCATTACCCCACATTGACTCCATGGTGGATGCAACAGCAGGGCATGAACTGTTAACCTTTATGGATGCATCATCTGGATTCCAACAAATTCAGATGGAACCATCTGACCAAGAGGATACAGCCTTTATGACCCCAACAGGTTTGTATTGTTATATTGCCATGCCTTTTGGATTAAGAAATGCAGGTGCAACATATCAAAGGCTGGTGAATATGATGTTCAAAGATCAAATTGGACAAACTATGGAAGTATACATAGATGATATGGTAGTCAAATCAAAGAAAGCTGAGGATCACCTAAGGGATTTGGAGGAAGCATTTGATATCCTTCATAATTATAACATGAAGCTTAATCCTTCAAAGTGCCACTTCGGTGTTAAGGCAGGTAAATTCCTAGGATATATGGTAATCAGAGGGGCATTGAGGAAAGTCCGGAGCAAATTAAAGCACTAGTAAACATCAAGTCCCCTGCCAATGCTAAGGATGTGCAAAGGCTAACAGGCAGGATAGCAGCTCTGAACAGGTTCATATCAAAATCCTCAGAAAAATGTAAAGAATTTTACGATATCCTAAGGAAGAACAAGAAATTTGAATGGACTGAGAAACATGAGAATGCCTTACAAGCCCTTAAAGAATATATGTCCTCAGCACCAGCATTAACAAAGCCTGAAAAAGGAGATGTGTTATCCTTATATTTGGCGGTATCCTCAACCGCTGTAAGTGCTGTCCTTGTTAAGGATCATGAAGGTACACAATATCCTATCTACTACGTAAGTAAGAGTTTACTTGATGCCGAATCCAGGTACTCACACCTCGAAAAACTTATTCTTGCATTAATCATGGCATCAACAAAGTTAAGGCATTATTTTGAAACCCATATTATCATTGTTAGAACTAACTTTCCAATTAAGAATGTCCTCAGGAAACCAGAGATGTCAGGAAGAATGGCTAAGTGGGCAGTAAAACTTAGTGCCCATGATATAAGATATGAGCCAAGAACAGCCATTAAATCCCAAGCACTAGCTGACTTTGTGGCTGATTTCAGTAGTGATCTACAAAAAGAAGCAGAATTGGAGGTCCAACAGCTGGATGAGACCAAGGATCCTTGGATACTACACACTGATGGATCCTCAAATGTCAAGGGCACAGGGCTCGGGATACTACTAAAATCGCCACAGGGGGACATAATACCCCACTCCATAGCCTGTGAGTTCCAAGCAACTAACAATGAGGCTGAATATGAAGCCTTAATTGCTGGCTTGCAAATTGCTAAGGATATGGGGGTGAAATATCTTAAAGTATATGTAGACTCATTATTGATCACCAATCACTTTAATGGATCTTATGCTGTTAAAGGAGAAAAACTAACCAAATATTTAGAGATAGTCAAAGAATTGGCACTCTCTTTTGTTTCTTTCAGCTTAACACAGGTACCAAGGGAGGATAACACGGAAGCTGATGCATTGGCCAACTTAGGATCATCCTTAAAGATTCCAGAAGATATAAGTATCCCTATCATCCATATCCTGGCTCCTGCTATTGAAAATCAGGTGGCCATGGAAATAGAAGAGGATACTGCAGTGATCCCTAGTGAAGAAGCTCAATCTTATTCAGGATCATGGATCTCACCAATCATGAGATACTTGCAACACGGGGAGATTCCTATGGGAAAAAATCCTAAAGCTTTCAGGATTAAGGTATCTCAATTCACAATCTTAAATAATACGCTATATAAACGATCTCTTGCAGGACCATATTTAAGATGTATCGAGGATCCTGAAATTCAAGAAGTATTGAGAGACTTCCATGAAGGAGATTGTGGAAACCACACTGGGGGCAGGGCATTGTTCTCAAGGATCCTTAGAACAGGATACTACTGGCCAACCATGAAAAGGGATGCTATAGAATATGCTAGGAAATGTGATCCTTGTCAAAGACACAGCAATATCCTTCATCAACCAGCTGAATTGCTACACCCTATACCATCCTCTTGGCCATTCATGAGATGGGGGATGGATATAGTTGGCAAGCTCCCTAAAGCACCTGGTGGAAAAGTATTTATGCTTGCTATGACTGACTACTTCTCTAAGTGGATAGAAGCTGAAGCCTTTGCTCAAGTCAGAGAAAAAGAAGTTATATCCTTTATCAAAAGAAACATTATAACTAGATTTGGCATTCCCTCTGAAATTGTATGTGATAATGGCTCCCAATTCATTGGAAGCAGAACCACTAACTTTTGTGACAGTTGGGGAATTAAGATGATAACATCAACACCAGTTCATCCACAAGCCAATGGCCAAGCAGAATCATCCAACAAGATCATCATCAACAATCTGAAGAAGAAGCTAGGATCCAAGAAGGGGAAATGGGCAGAAGAGTTGCCTTATGTGCTATGGGCTGATAGAACAACTCCCAAGATTGCCACTGGTCAAACACCTTTTTCTTTGGTATTTGGGGCAGAAGCAGTGATCCCAACAGAGATGGTGATCCCAACTGCTAGAACAAGTACTCGTGATCCTGAAGAAAATGTTACAATCCTGGCTCAGGATTTGGATACTATTGAAGAAATCAGGGATCTGGCTAGGATAAGGATGGCAAGCTACCAACAAAGAATGGCTGGTGCTTACAACAAAAATGTTAGGATAAGGAAGTTTCAAGTCGGAGATATGGTGTTGAGAAAAGCATTCCAAAACACTATTAATCCTGCTGACGGGAAGTTAGCACCAAAGTGGGAAGGCCCTTACTTAATTGAAGCTGAAGCAGGAAAGGGGGCATACAGATTGCTAACCATGGAAGGAAACTTGTTACCAAGAGCCTGGAATGCTGTTCACTTAAAGAGATACTTTATGTGAACGTGATCCTTCAAAGTATGTGATCCTTATATTGAAGTATCCTCAAAGGATCCCAGTGATGTCAGTGATCCTTAATCTGGTAATGTCCTTATCTTAAAACATTTACACTTCCTTACTTTTTACCAAAGGATAAGGATCCTGTATCCTTCATCCTCTTCTCACGAACCATTTGAGTTATGATAGTTCAGGTATCTACAGCAAATCGTCAAAGATCTTCAAAAGCAACGCAGATCCTTGGGCTTGTCCCCAGTTATCCTTGGGATTATCCCCAGTTTCCGCCAGCAGCGCACGATGATCCTGGTATAGTTCACGTCTTTGGGACCAGTACCCACTTCCGGGGCTGACAACCTCATCGTACTGGCTATACCCAGGATCCTACGTATAATGGTAGACGTACCATACATCCGTTCATAAGGTTTCTAACGTTTTCACGTTAGCTAAGGTTTTGACATTTTCATGTCACTAAGTTTGGATAGTCGCCAGTAAGGGCCATACTCCAGTTTACATACGATCCTTTGGGCTTGTCCCCAGTTATCCTTTGGGCTTGTCCCCAGTGATCCTTTGGGATCATCCTCAGTGATCCTATGGGCTTGTCCCCAGTTACTAACTTATCTTTTATATTGGCTTAGTCCCAAGTTATATTCCATTTTTCAGGTTCTCGAAGTTAAACATTTAAGGATCCTTAATCCTTATTATCCATTAAAGTTTTACTTATGGTTATCCCGATTAAAGGTTAGGATCCTAACTTGGATCCTCAGGTATGATCCTTAACTATTTTCAATTTCATTATTCATTTGAATACCCTTTAGACCTTGACAACTGAACCTATGATCCTTAAAATAAACTACCTTGAAAATTTTCGATTATAGGATATTTGATCCAGGATCATATCCTAAACTTCTTAAACATAATTTGCTCAACTTTTCTTACTCAAACAAACATGTGCCCAAAACAATTGAAAATAAAAAGGATAATAACACAAGATAAGCGACAAAAGTTTAAGATTTTATTTATTAACGAAAGGATTAACCCTTCAAAAGTTGTCAAAATTGCCAACCCACATTTCTACCAGCAAAACGTGGCCCGTCCACATGGGTTGGCAAAGGGTGTCCATTGTCTTTGCGGTCTTAGCAGGTGCAGGAAAGTAAAAGCGGCAGGATCACAAAGGCTTCATCCCCCAAATAGAGGATCCCTCCACCTTTTGCAATCCTACCTATTGTCCAAAGGATCCAGGATCCTTAACCCTAAGAGCTATTGTTCAAATTACAGACCATAATTGTTCCAAATACCACTACCACAAGCCACTACCATACTAAAAAAATTGGGCTCCGGCCTAGTCACAAATATCCATCATCGCCCAATCATGCAGCTTACACCTTTGCTGCTCCATCACCACCAGCTTCTCCGCCCTGATCCTTGTCAGCATCACCACCCTCCAGCATTGGGATATCCTCAGCTTCATCCTCGTCTTCCAGTTCCGCCAGCCTTGCCTTCCAATCTTCAACGTCCCATGTGCTCTTATCGAAGGAAGGATCCTGAGCCTCCGCAGCCATCTGAAGTTGTATCTTGTACATGGCAATTGCCGCAGAGACCTTGGCATCCTGGATGATCTCCTGCTTCTCGCTATCCATATCAATCAATCTTTGAGCAGCCTCATCCTTCGTAGCCCGGAGTTCCTTCTCAAGATCTTCTATCTTGAGATCCTTCAATACGCCCATTTGTTGAAGATCGGCAATTTGGCTTTCTTGATCCTCGACATGGCCAAGATAGGTCTCGATCTCAGCAAGTTTCTGCAGAAGAGGTATAAGGAAGATTCAGGATCAGGCGATCCAAAAGGAAGCAGGATATTCAAGCAGGATACTTAAGAAGGATAACCAAGAGGGGCAGTGATCCTTACCTCATTAACATAGTCGAGAAACTGTTGGCGAAGCAGAGGAAATCCCTGGAGATCTTCAGAAGTCTTTCTCTTCTTTCCCTTACCCCGAATGGGTGCTTTAAGGACTGAAGTAGAGGGACTGGCAGCAGAAGTCTTCCTCCTCGAAGACTTGACGTTGGCAAGATCACTTATTCCAAACTTGGAAGCAGACTTGGCAGATTTGGCAGACTTTCCAGCGCCTACACAATCAGAAACAAGATAAGTTCCCTTATTAATCAAACAATCTCACATATAACTTACTTTTTACAAGGATACTTACTTGACATAGTGGCAGATGCGGAGGATACTTCCTGTGAATCTTGGACGGTGACTTGGAAACTTCTGACCTCAGGATTAAGCTTTTTAAAAGCTAAGACTCTTTCTCTTGCAGCAGGGATTAACTTAAGATAAGCAATGGATATAGCTGCACCAAAAAATAAAAAAAAGACGTTAGTGATCCTCATCGTATGACACAAGTCTGATAGTGATCCTTCCAGGATCCTCTACCCTACCATGAGTGGCCCATTCCTTGGGCAGATCCTTCCCATCTGGGATGGTATCCCTTCTAACAAAGAAAAAGCGACGCTTCCAGTTTGTATCATTCTTAGTAACCTTGAAGACAGGGTGATCCTCCCCAGCTTTCCGTTTTAGCAGATATCGGCAAGAACCGAACGTGGTAAGATCATAAAGTGCGGCCAACTCTGCCATCCCCAAATCAATTCCCTTCTGCTCGATGATCCTCTCGAAGGTATACAGGACCCTCCAGATCATCGGCATAGCTTGGATATAAGAAATGCCGGTTAAAGAAAAGAAGGATTGGGTGAAGGCTGGAAAAGGATACGAATACCCTATGGTGAACGGAGTAGCAGGAAAGGCCACCCAGACGTCTGAAGCAAAGTCGCTCAAAGCAGTAGGTGTGAAGGATTTGAAAACAGCATTCGCCGGAAAACAATGACGAATCCTGTCTACATGAGCATCGGTAAAGCAACATCTCTCCGTAGGAGAGTCCTTGATGATCCCTTGGCTTTTTAGGGGACTGCTCTTCTTGGAATCCTTATGTGGAGAATTTCGAAGCAACATACTCGTGGTGGAACAGAAACAGAGTAAAAGCAGAAAAAACAGAGTAAGAGAAGGAAGAAAGGAAAGAGAGAAGAAGAGAATACCTGGTCAATCTTCGGTGGAGATTATAAAGGGAGTATATCCTGAATTTAAATGCAGAGTGATCCTAACCCTATCTCCTATTTATAATCATGATTTGCAGGGATTGTCACATCTATGACGTAATGATCGCAACGGCTAGTTCGCTGATAACGGCTAGTTATCCGAGTAGCCCGTTGACGATAAGATCAGAGCAAAATATAACTCATTAATTTACAATAAACTCCTTATATTTTGGGGGCAATTGTTAGGGCTGGATTTTTATTGTACGTGATCCTTATACGTGATCCTAACCAGTGATCCTTGTTTCTTTGGCAGACAGTGATCCTCAGCAGGACTTCAGGATCATGGACCATCAAAGGATCCTCATGCTAACAGTTACCTTCGTTTAAAACAATGTTATTTTGCAGGAACATCTAGCAGGATACGCTCTTAGCATCATAATCAAGGGACGCGTCTTCACAATTATAGCATGAGCTTAATCGAAGCTAGACGTTGCAAAGGATATGGAAACTTAGCTTGATTTATGGGCGGCAATTTAGGCTAGATTGTCTTTTATTTCTAAAGGGGTAATGAGCTGATTATTAGTCTTTTTACCTAAAATAGGTCACCTACACTTGTATAAATACCACTCTTCCTCATTTGGAAGAACACACGACAACACACAACACAACTCTCACACGCTTAGACACTCGAAACTATAGTGATCCTTGTACTCAGCTCATTATCATCCAAAGTTGTAACTATACTTTTCTTATATTGAAGTTGGTGATCGGTGGTTGCCATCACCCGAGGTTTTTTATGCCGGAGATCATACATTGATCAAGGGCTTTTTCCTCGTATAAATCATTGTGCCTTTGCATATTTCTCACAAAAGTGATCCTTTACTTTTATAATTAACCAAGCATCATACCCCGTTTACATAAAGTTTGGTTACATTATCCTTGTGTGATTTTTGACCAAAACAGAAATGGCATTTAGCAGGGTTCAGCTTCATGTTGTATTGATCCAGGATATCAAATGCTCCCTTGATATCCTGGAGGTGATCCTCGGCCTTTTTAGATTTCACCACCATATCATCGATATACACTTCCATGGTGTCCCCCAGTTTGTCTTTGAACATCATGTTCACCAATCTCTGGTACGTCGCACCTGCATTTTTTAAACCAAAAGGCATAGCAGTATAACAGTAAATACCTGTTGGTGTCATGAAAGTAGTATCCTCTTGGTCTGAAGGTTCCATTTGAATCTGCTGGAATCCTGAGGATGCATCCATGAAGGTTAACATTTCATGGCCGGCAGTGGCATCCACCATCGAGTCTATATGAGGCAGAGGGAACGGGTCTTTTGGACAAGCTTTGTTCAGGTCTGTGTAGTCTACACAAACTCTCTGCATCCCATTCTTCTTTTGAACCACAACCACATTTGCTAGCCATCTAGGGAATTTGACTTCTCTAATCATTCTAGACTTCAATAATCTTTCAACTTCCTCTTGGATAATTGCATTCCGTTCAGGGGCGAATTTCCTTCTCTTTTGTTGTATAGGCTTGTATGACCTGTCAATTCCAAGCTTGTGAGTAATAATGTCTTTTGATATACCTGTCATATCCTCATGCTTCCATGCGAATGTAGACATCCTGCATTTCAGAAAGTTAGTTAATTGTTCTTCAATATCCTGAGGGATATTGGTTCCGACGAGCACCGAGATATCAGGATTATCCTGGTCCAGGATAACTCTTTTCACATCCTGCTCCGAAGTCTCCACGATATCCTGGGCCCGCATCTTTAATTGCTATGCTGGACTTGGTTTGACCGAGGATTTCATTGAGGATGAGTAACATTCTTTCGCTTCTTGCTGATCACTATCGATTTTGAAAACTCCCCAAGGGGTAGGGATCTTGATGCATTGGTGGTATGTTGATGGAACAGCCTTCATATCATGAATCCACGGTCTTCCGAGGATGATGTTATAGCAGGATAGAGAATCCATCACACAGAAACGTTGCATCTTGTTGACTCCTTCGACATATACGGGCAGCTTTATCTCTCCCACTGTGTTCCTAGCTTCTCCACTGAAACCAACGAGCACAGTAGACTTCGAAGTGATATCCATCAGAGACACATTCATTCTCTTCAGAGTCTCCAGTTGGATTATGTTGACGGAACTGCCATTATCAACCAGTATCCTGCGTACAAAATGGTTAGCCATATATAACGTTATTACCAGAGCATCATGGTGAGGATCCTGGACAGTATCCCTGTCATCAGCGTCAAACGTGATCATTTTGTCGGTTGTGAGGGTAGTCATCTTGACAGGTTTGTCTCCCCTCTCAGCCTTAGCTTCTTTTGCATGTCTCTTCGCCGCCGAATACGAAGTCCCACAAATATCTGATCCTCCCGAAATAAAGTTGATGATCTTGGCATCCGGGGGAGGCGAGGCTGCTCGTTCAGGATCCTTTTCAGTATCCTGTCCTTTATTCTTTTTTCTTCCCAAGAGATCTTTTAGATATCCTTTGCTCAGAAGATAACTTATTTCCTTCCTCAAAGCAATGCAATCCTCCGTAATATGTCCGAAATCCTCATGGAAGGCACACCATTTGGATTTATCCTTCCAATCAGCTTTTTGTTGATTCTTCCGAGGCCACCTGGCTTTATCTCCCAGGCCCTGCATAGCATACATTAGTTCAGGTACATTAACAGAAAAACAATATTCAGATAATTCAGGATATTCTTCAGGATCCTCATCTTCAACAGCATTCACTCTCTTGTTATCATTTCTGCCATATGGCTTGGAGCGATATGGCTTATATGAGGATTCTGATTTCCTGTTAGTCGATTCGTATGTTGAGGATGCATTCATCCTTTCTTGCATTTTCTTGTCATCCTCCAATCGAATATATCTCAGAGCCCTGTTACGAGCTTCGTCAAGATTCCTGCAGGGATTCATTACAAGATCTTTTGCAACCCCATCTTAAAGGCTTGCACAGCTGTTGCAACATCAAGATGTGGGATATCCAAGGATTCTCGACTGAATTTGTTCACATAATCTCTCAAGGATTCCTGAGGTCCTTGAGTTATCCTGTAAAGATCACTAGTTAGTTTTTCAAAACTCCGACTGCAAGAAAATTGACTATTAAATAAATTCACTAAGTGGGCAAATGATGTAATCGAATGCGGAGGAACGTTTAACAGCCATTTTAAGGCTGATCCTGTCAGAGTAGAACCGAAACCCTTGCACAGGCAAGCTTCCTTGAGATCTGGAGGGATAGGGTTGATCTCCATCCTTTCCCTATACTGGGCAATATGCTCTTCAGGATCCGTGGTTCCGTCGTAAAGCTTCATGTTCGGAGTCTGAAATCTTTTTGGGATTTCAGCATCACATATAGGATGCACGAACCGAGATATCCTGTGGCTATCCTGGGATACTTCAGGAATTGGCTGCACCACCCCAGGTACACTGGATATCATATCCTTTAACTTCTGGAGCTCCCTGGATAATTCTGACGTTACAGCTGTATCCTGCAAAGATCCAACACTGTTAGTGGCAATAGCATTATTATTAGATACGTTACCAGTCGGAGGATTCTGCCCATATCCCGAAGCATATCCTGAGCTCCTCACGGTTGACATCCTGACCGAGGAGGGTATTTCAGGAGTAGGATTCCGAGGAAGGCTGGGCACAATATTCCCCCTATTATCCTTAGTATACACGGCTGAACTAAAGATCAAAGCTCTGGGTTGTAATGGAGTGACGATATCCTCAGCAGGTCTGCTCGAGCCGGACTTCAGGAGTTGTATCTCCCTCAACAGCATCTGGTTTGTTTCTTGTTGCTGCCTCATTTGTTCCTGCACACTCCCAAATAAGGTTAGAATTTCATCATTAGAAGCCAAAATCGGAGCAGATCCCTGAACAGTCCGGGTAGGGATAACGTCCTGAGGTTGCGAAGAAGATTGCATCCTTGGAGGAGGTGGTGGAAGCACTGGACCAGTAGTAGCAGAAGTCATAGCAGACACAGTAGAGGAACTCATGTTTGATCTTGAGGCCATTATGGACAATGTGGCAAAAAGTTTTGAAAACAGAAAACTGATTAGCGATTTGATAAAGATTTTTAGTAAAGAGAGCACCACTTGCCCCACGGTGGGCGCCAAATTGTTTTGGTCAAAAATTACCTAAGCAATTTAGTGATCAAATTAGTTAAGTGAGGTAGTGTGCTAGAAAGTGTTGTTGAAAATGTGCTTGTTAAGTTGTTTATAAAATCAGTATTCAGGATACGGCTCAGGATACCGAGCTGTATTAATGATCAAACAATGAGCAGAAAGTAAAGTAAATGACACGAGATGTACGAGGAAAGCCCTTGATCAATCTAGATCGCCGTCATAAAACCTCGGGAGCTGACAATCGCAGCTGCCTTGTTCTTCTATTGCTTCAAATATCAGGATACAGTGCAGGATGTGATGCGGATCAACTAAGTGTTACAATATGATTTGGATTCAAGTGTAGTGATTGCTGTGAACTAGAGAGCAAGAGCGTACGGAAGTGTTGGTGAAAAGTGTGTGCCTTAAACTGATCCGCCACATCTTATTTATAGTTAAAATAAACCAACCAACTATCCTAAACTTGCGGGATTCACCGGATATTCCTTCATTGAACGTTGTAGACCTGGTCTTTCGGGCTCAACGTCTCTTCTTCAACAGATTCGTCCGAGCCTTGAGGAGAAGAAGTCCTTTCGACCGTTAGTAAGCCTTAACCTCCAACCTGCACGTGGTTAATTAATAAATCTCAGGATATTACCCAAGATGTCAGCAATATCCTCTTCCAGCATCCTGGTCACAAGTGAACAAACAAAGGCAGGATATTGGTCAGGATATGTATGCTTAGAAAATGACCCATAACAGTTCATTCTGGGTTGTTGGTAGTTGATAGCGGCGACAGTGGATGGTTGTAGAAGGTGGTGGAGGTTGGGTGGTTGGTGGCGTCGGAGTTCGGAATGTCGTCGGAGTCAAGATCTAGTAATGGTTAATGTTCTCTCTCTCTCTCTCCTCTCCTCTGTCTTCAATCAAGATCTAGTAATGGTTAATGTTCATGTATTTTAAATAAATCGAAAACTTTAGGATGAGATTCTGAACGAGATTTTTTGTTGGTTTGGTTGCTTGTTTGGGGATTTTGATCATAACAATAATTGTTTTTTTGTTGGTTTGGTTGCTGGTTTAGGCTTTTGATCTGAACAGTAAGTGTTTCTTTTTTGTTGGGTTGTTTGATTTACAGAAACAGACCCATAACATGTGTTAAGCACCTGTTAGAATGATATATAACATGTGGTGATTTACAGAAATAGATCCATAAAGATATTCAATTGACAGGCTGGATGGATGTAGGCGACGTTAATGTGGGGACATTGAATAAGTCAAATCTTTTGGGAAAGAAGTTTTCGTTCGTTTATAACATGTGTTAGTGGTTCATGCTGCAACAGAACACCATGATGTAACCTGACATGTGTTCATGTATAACATGTGTTAAGCCCCTGTTAGAATGATATATAACGTGGGAAAGAACTCTTCGTTCGTTTATAACATGTGTTTGTTTTGCACAATTTGGAATGTATAACATGTGTTAAGCCTCTGTTATAATCTTTTTGTAACCTGACATGTATTCATGTATAAGCTGGTGGTTTACAAAACACCATGATGTGTATATACTGATCTAACATGTGTTACAATTTGTCTGTTCGGAACATGAAATTGATTAACATGTGACAAGGGTGAAAACAGTCGACGGGGGCGATGAGTTTAATGGTGAGCTTAGTTAATATCGTAATCTTGTTGTAACCCCACTTGTATAAATATGATAACATGTAAGCATCCATTATAACCCGACATGTATTCATGTATATCAAAAGTGGTTTGCATAACACCATGATGTGCATATACTGATCGTAACACGTGTACAAGTTAATATGGAACATACAAGTTAATATTGTAACACCGTATACCTGGGATAACATGTGTTAAGCCTTTGTTATAATCTTGGTTTAACCCAACATGGTGTCATGTATAAGCTAGTGGTTTCCAAAACACCATGATTTGTATATATTATAACAACATAGTATACCTGATATAACGTGTGTTAAGCGTCTATTATAACGTGTGTTAAGACTTCCAGAATGTGTTAAGTCCATACCGTTTTAACATCATCTACTAGACAAAACAATAAGAGTCTCAAATTACATGTAGTTGCTTAACATGTGATAAGGTTGAAAACAGTTGACGGAGGCGATGGGTTTAATGGTGAGTTTAGTTAATATCGTAATGTTGTAACCCCACTTGTATACATATGATAACATGTGTTAAGCATCCATTATAATGTTGTTGTAACCCGAGTTGTATTCATGCATATGAAAGTGGTTTGCAAAACACTATGATGTGCATATATTGATCGTAACACGTGAACAAGTTAATATGGAACATACAAGTTAATATCGTAACACCGTATACCTGGGATAAAATGTGTTAACCCATTGTTATAATCTTGGTTTAACCTAACATGGTGTCATGTATAAGCTATTGGTTTCCAAAACACCATGATGTGTATATACATACTGTAACATGTGTTAAGCGACTGAAATGTATAACGTGTGTTAAGCATCTATTATAACATGTGTAAAGACTTCCATAATGGATGAATAAACTCCAATAGTAACTTAATAACAATAGAGTAAACCTGATATAACGTGTGTTAAGCATCTATTATAACATGTGTTAGGACTTCTAGAATGGATGCGTAAACTTCAATAGTAATCGTAACAGTAGAGGTACAAATACGGGCGCCTCCAACAGAAAATGTGTTAAGTCTAGACCGTTTGAACATCGTGTACTAGAGAAAACAACAAGAGTCTCACATTACATATTACTAGTAAACAAAAGTACATAGCACTAACACGTGTTACGTTGTACCTGGGTTTCACGTCACATGTAACACATGCATGTCCTAAAGCTCAAACTATAACACGTGTTAGTTGTGTTGTGTTGTAACATAAACATGGTCATGATCCTTAAGCATCTGATCCACGTTTGACGAAACCAATGGTCCCGAGAATTGGATCTTGTTTCCCTTGTATCCATCACCATCCTAATAACAAAAAGATAAGATAACCGTTAAGTCGTTAACCAGACATAACTATTAACTATTATACTTGGTGTTCGTGTTTCAAAACCCATATTCTATAATCGGCTGAAAAGAAAAAAAGTGAAATGGGTAAAATGAAATTGAACGATTCAAACTATTCAAGCATGTAAGGTATAATATGAAACCGGCCATTTATGTACTTGAAATTTAGTATGTAACGTGTAATATGAAACAAGCCATTTACAATTTACATATCATAATCTTAACATAATAAACTTTCCCAACGCATCCAAAAGCATTTATCCATGACTCAAACATCCACACAGTCCCCAAGCTCAAAATTTCAATCATCTAACAATATTACCCTCGCACATAAAAAAACCCCCAAAATTAATCCAAACAAATTTTAAATCAAAAAACAAACAATTAAACCTTTGTAGTTGATATGAGTTCAACATTCGGATGGAGATCATTCCCCCAAATATAATCTTTGGATGGAGAACATTCGGGTTCAGATTGATACGATCTCAAGAGCTCGTCAACATCGGCGACCTTTGAGCAGTAGTTGATGATGGCGACATTCTGATCTGGTGTCATTTTGAGGATGCTACGGACCCACATGGTTCTTCAAGGAATAAAGTATAGCCATTTGGGTTAAATATATTC
This sequence comes from Helianthus annuus, assembly GCF_002127325.2. Taxonomy (NCBI): domain Eukaryota; kingdom Viridiplantae; phylum Streptophyta; class Magnoliopsida; order Asterales; family Asteraceae; genus Helianthus; species Helianthus annuus. Next base: position 159,174,957 of record NC_035445.2, on the reverse strand, counting down.
AGTTCCACATCTGAATATATGGGTTGGGGGTTGGGGGATGGCAGTGGTGGGGGTTGTGCAGCGGGGGTCGACCGACGGTGGTAAAGGTGCAACGGTGGTGGGGGTTGTGCAACAGGGTTGGAGGTGTTTACGGTGGTGCCAGAGGTACAATACTGATGGTGGTGCGGTGGTGATGATGGTGGTGGTGCGGTGGTATGCAGCTGAAGAAGTTAAAGGAGATATGAGGGACGAGATCTAGAAATTTTGGCTTTTAAAAATGAAATAATCTATAAATAGGGGTATGGTGATTTGTGAGGTGATGGGCATTAATGCTACTGTCAAATCAAATGGGGAAGAGTTCTTGGGTTGGGTGGATAGATGTATAATTACTAATATATCCTTAGAGGCAATAAGCATAATGAGTTGACTTGGATGACGTGGATAAATGTAGGCCACATGTTAAGTTTGCAAAGTTTTCTAAAAATTAAGGGTTTCTTATAGAGCATTGCCCTATATATATATATATATATATATATATATATATAGAATTACGCTAAAATAAGAACCACCTCGAGTTGTAAGAACCGCGAGAACTTTTTGATCCGGGCCTTGGTGGACCAAATTTTTTTTTTCAGAAACGTAGATGCATGTATAAAAACAACATTTGCAAAAAAAAAAAAAATTCAAAAAAAAAATGTCGTGGGTGTAGTTTTGAGCAACACAAGTTTGTATTTACGAGACCCGTAAATTTTCCGACCAGATTTACGGGTCCCGTAAACACAAACTTGTGGCGCTCAAAACTACACACACGACATTTTTTTTTGAAATTTTTTTTTTTTTTACAAATGGTGTTTATATACATGCATCTAAGTCTATGAAAAAAAATTTGGTCCACCGCGCCCCCTACGGTGTAGTTCTCACGGTTCTTACAACTCGAGGTGGTTCTCATTTTAGCATTCCCATATATATATATATATATATATATATATATATATATATATATATATATATATATTGGGGGTTCAAATGAGAAGAATCTTTTTGTAAGAAGAAAAAATAAGAAGTTTCAACCAATAAGAATGCTTCATTATACTTCATTTAATATTTGTATTTAATTTTAATATAAGGGTGTATTGGTAAACTTACATAAATCATTAATTTGTATTCTTCCCCTTTAATAACTAGTTAAATTGAATTTGTAACTTCTTTTCAAAATATATACTTTTTCCAAATTAAAAAAAAAACAACTTAATTTAAAGTGGTAGAATAAATTATTAGTTGTGTAGGATAAATTACGAGTTGTTTAGGATATATTTCGAGGTGTGTAGGATAAATTTCGACTGTGTAGGATAAAATTCTATAATGTGTAGGGTATATGTAGGAAAATTTTGATATGTGTATGTTTTGTAGATTATATGTAGAATAATTAATGATCAGTTGACTAATTAATTAAAGAGAGAAAAATTAATGATATGAGTTATAAATGAAATAACATTTTACTAATATGCCCTTTCTTCTTTTTTTCTCACATTAAATTTCTTCTCAAATATATATATATATATATATATATATATATATATATATATATATATATGTAGAGGATCCTGTAAAAAGTGGGACTTTTGTGAGAAGTGTGAGAAATAATTTGGGAATGACAAGTGTCCTTTATCCTAATTAATTCAAAAGGGTATATTAGTAATTTGACATTTTTATCATTTAATTGATTTACATGAATAACTACCAAAAAAAAACTGCCGATGAGTTTTTTAAGGTTTGAATCGAATTTTGAATTAGGAGAAATTTTAGGAAACATTATACATCTGATTGTTTTATATTCTTCATCATCTTTTAATCGCAACATCTTTTAATCATACATTGTTCATAGCGTGGTGTTTTAAAAAACTGGAGACATTGACTATGATTCAAGTCATGGTGTTTTATCTGGAGACATTGTTCATGGCGTGGTGTTTTAAAAAACTAGAGACATTGACTATGATTCAAGTCATGGTGTTTTATCTGGAGACATTGTTCATGGCGTGGTGTTTTATCTATGACTTGAATCATAGATGTTTAAAACACCACGCCATGAACAATGTCTCCAGATAAAACACCATGACTTGAATCATAGTCATGGTGTTTTAAAATCTGGGAATGTTTTGTTTTGATAAAACACCACGCCATGAACAATGTCTCGAGATAAAACACCATGACTTGAATCATAGATGTTTAAAACACCACGCCATGAACAATGTCTCCAGATAAAAGACCATGACTTGAATCATAGATGTTTAAAACACCACGGCATGAACAATGTCTCCAGATAAAACACCATGACTTGAATCATAGTCAATTTTATCCAGTTGTTTTAAAACACCACGCCATGAATCTGATTACAGTTCTCTTTATGATAATGTATGACGGATATGTAACCAAAGACCTCCTACAATTAAGGTGAATCATTAATTCCTATATTTAAGGAAAAAGGAGTGAATGTAGGAGGTTTTGGTCGTGTATGATATGGTTACCATCTTTCAAACATTGAAAAAGACACTCTTGCCCTTCAATTTTACATAAGGTCCCTCTAATTAAAATACAATTTACATTTTTATACCCTATTGATCTCAACCATTAGATCAAATATCCAATGGTTTAAAACACTTCTTAGCCTTCTTACATTTTAGACACTTTTTACCATATCCTTACCCTATATATATATATATATATATATATATATATATATATATATAGGGTAGGAATCCTAAGAGAAGTCCACCCTATTTGAGAAACTTGAGAAGTATTATGGACCATACATTTTTTTAAGCTTTTCGTAATATACACATATGTATAGTTTAAAATCAACTATATACATATATGTATATTGTCAAATCTTGAATTATACACATGTGTATATAGTCAATTTTAAATTATACATATGTGTATATTACGAAAAGCTTAAAGAAAATGTGTGGTCCAGAATGCTTCTCAAGTTTCTCAATTAGCCTAGTGTTGCTCACACGATCCTAACCCTATATATATATATATATATATATATATATATATATATATAGGAAGGTTCTATGCAGAACACTAAATATTGCGAGAACACGCAGAACAAAATGAATCACTCATTTTTTCAATCCTAAAAAGCTAAAAAGTAAATGAGAAGAGTAAACTGCCATTTTGGTCCCTGTGGTTTGGCCAGTTTTGCCACTTTAGTTCAAATCTCAAACTTATTACATCTGGGTCCCTATGGTTTGCATTTTGTTGCCATTTTAATCCAAATTTCAAAAACCCCATTTTTTTTACTGTTACAACCTCCTATTTTGTCCTGTAGTGCAGGGGCATTTTGGTCATTTTGCTTTTTATTTTACATTTTCTTTATTAACATCATCCCCAAATAAATAAATAAATCATAATCATCATCATCCCCAAATAACTGACTCTCTCTCTTTTCTCTCTAAATCGATCAGATCCAGATCCAGATCCACGATGCTCTCTAAATCGATCAGATCCAGATCCACCGTCGTCATCTCCGGCGTCGTCCCTACCGAAACTCAGATCCACCATCGTCATCGTCATCTCTGCGTTCCTCTCTCTCTCATGTTTCTCTCTCGTTTGGCTCTCTCTCTCTCTCTCTCCTGTTTCTCTCTCTCTCTCTCTCTTTCTAGTGGAATGTTGTTTGAAGGAGATGGTGTTGTGATGTAAGAGAGAGAGAGAGAGAGAGAGAGGGGGGTACGGTGGTTGCATGGGGTGCGAGAGGGTGGTGGTGCTTGGCGGCGAGAGGGGGGTGGTGGTGGTGGCAGGTGGTGGTGCTTGGTGAGATGGTGATGACGTGTCATTTGTTGATTTATGCAAGGTTACTTGAATCTGTGTTGGCTTGGTTTTTGTTACTTGAATCTGGTGGTTACTTGAATCTGTGCTTTTTAATCATTAACTTGAACCCCCTGCATCTGCTATGATTTATTGCTGTTGTTGTTCTGGCAGTGGCATTATTATTTATTAAGTTTGTTTCAAGGCTATGATGATCAGAGTATCAGAGTATCTGGTGGTGGTTATGATTTTTTTTTTTTTGAGTAAACTGTGCGGCTGTGATGATTTCGTGTGATGATTTCACCTAATCCGAGTCAAAATTGGGTCAACATTTGAGATTTTCCGCAGCTTGGCGTGGCAGAATCGGAGGAGGGCAAGTGCGCTTGCAACCTCTGTTTGCAGCCATGGCGGTTTTTGATTTTCTTGAAGATGATGTTCTTGATTTTCTGGGTTTTGATGATGATGTTTGATGATGTTCTTGAAGATATAGATCTGAGCCTCGTTTCTTTTTACAAATCGGTTTTGTTTTTGTGATGGTTTCTGGTTTTGTTCTGGGTTCTTGATTTTCTTGAAGATGATGTTCTTGATTTTCTGGGTTTTGATGATGAAGTTTGACGATGTTCTTGATTTTCTGGATTTTCTGGGTTTTGATGATGATGTTTGATGATGTTCTTGAAGATATAGATCTGAGCCTCGTTTCTTTTTACAAATCGGTTTTGTTTTTGTGATGGTTTCTGGTTTTGTTCTGGGTTCTTGATTTTCTTGAAGATGATGTTCTTGATTTTCTGGGTTTTGATGATGAAGTTTGACGATGTTCTTGATTTTCTGGGTTTTGATAATGAAGTTTGATGATGTTCTTGAAGATAGATGTTATTAATTACTGAAATGTTATAATAAATTAACATGGACCAAAATGCCCCTGCACTACAGGACAAAATAGGAGGTTGTAACAGTCAAAAAAATGGGGTTTTTGAAATTTGGACTAAAATGGCAACAAAATGCAAACCACAGGGACCTAGATGTAATAAGTTTGAGATTTGGACTAAAGTGGCAAAACTGGCCAAACCACAGGGACCAAAATGGCAGTTTACTCAAATGAGAATGTTATAAATGTAAGATTTATTGTTTCTCACACTAGAATTTAAAACAAAATATGAAAAATCTTCAGTTTTTAAATAACCTACACACATTTAGGTTATATGTAGGCTAAATTACCTACATGTATGTAGACTATGTGTAGGGCAAAATATATGATTTTTTATGTATATATAATACACATATGAATGTAAGAAACATAAAATTTAAGATTGTGAACACAAAAAAATACCTAAAACCACACATTTTTTTAATTTTTTTTAAATCGCGATATTTCGTCCATAAAAAATCGAGTAACAGTTATGGATGCATATGTGCATGCATATGTATCATTTCTTTGACAAATTCCGTAATACATTACCAGTATTATACAATTGCACTTTCATTTACATTACCATATGTAATACACTACTTTTTACATTAGCAATATTAAAAATGCACATGTGCATCTATATGTGTGAACATGATATAACGTGTTTTGATACAAAAAATTTGTGATTTTGAATGATAAAGTAGGCCCATATACATGTTTTTGGTTAGCTATATCTAGTGGTTGATGGTTTGGTTATATTTGTCACTTTATGATGTAATATTTGTTTTGTATGGTATGAAGGGTGTTGATGTACATGTGCATAAAGTGAAAAATATCATACATATTGGTAATGGTAGTGTATTATGGATAGTAGGAGGCAATGTTGTAGAAGGCGCTAGGCGGGCGGTGAGGTACCGCCTAGGGAGTAATCGAATTGGACTTTTTAAGTATAATTTTACAAGTTTATATATATATATATATATATATATATATATATATATATATATATATATATATATATATATATATATATAGGGTGGGGTTCGGCTAGAAAGTCCAAATTTTCTAAAAAGTGTAAAAAGTCATAAAACACTCTAATTTCAGCCATAAAACACATCTAAAACCCACAAATAACAGAATGAAAATTACTAAAACACCGTATTCAAACCATAATAGTTCATAAAAATTTAAAACACACAATCGTAGAACTATGAATATAAAACACAACATGCTAATCAACATAAAACACAATAATATTTGTTATTCGATAATCAGAGCCTTATCATCCAAAACACAAAACACAACCCACATATATGATGTTTTATTAATCTTCATTTTGTTATTTGTGGGTTTTTGGTGTGTTTAATGGTTGACAATTTGGTGTTTTATGACTATCTATACTTTTTAGGAATTAGGACTTTCTAGCCAACTCCTAGCCTATATATATATATATATATATATATATATATATATACTTTTTATTAATAAATTTATAAGTTTAGGAGATAACTTTATACTTTTTGTTAAAATAGTGAAAGATATAGGGGGTTAAATGTTAAAATACCTAAACTTAATATAACCTGGGTATGATCCGATTTTGACCTCGTATTTGACCGACTGGGTCAAAAAACATGGGCCCGATTAGGCCGATTAGTCCGACTATTGACCGATTTTGACCGAATTTTACCGACTTTGACTATGACCAATTTTTTTGACCGTTTAGGCGATAAAGTCACCGATTAGACGCCGATTTTTGCAACATTGGTAGGAGGTAATGGTAATATATTATGGATAGCAGAAGGTAATGATAGTGTATTATGGATGGTATGATAGATGAAAAGCAAAGTGAATTCAAAGTAGTGTACTAAAAACACTTTATATCATGTTCATACATATAGATGCACATGTGCATTTCTAATATTGGTAATGTAAAAAGTATTATATTACGGATGGTAGTGTAAATGAAAGTGCAATTGTCTGATACCAGTAATGTATTACGGAATTCGTCAAAGAAATGATACGTATGCACATGTGCAGAGATAAATTGTTACTCGAAATTTTTTTAAGAACAAAATATAGCCATTTTTTTAAATAATAAAAAATTGTGTTTTTTAGGTATTTTTTGTTGTGTTCACATTGATTCTCGCGGTTCTCGCAATAAAGGGTGATTCCTAACCGATCCTTATCCTATATATATATATATATATGTGTGTGTGTGTGTGTGTGTGAGAGAGAGAGAGTGTGTGTGTGTGTTTCACTTTCTCTATCTACATCTTTCTTGATATAGTTTCTCGCTCTAGTTTATGCAACTAGAAAGTGAGTGTGTGTGTGTTGTGTGTCTGGCTTTCTTTGAGAATAAGAAAAAGAGGGATATGGAAGGGTGTGGTATATACTAGTGTGTGTGTGAGAGAGAGAGGATGGGGGGAGATAGATAGAGAGAGAGGGAGAAGAGTGCGTGTGTGTCTTTAGAGAGAGAAAGGATGGATTTTGGTTAAATGGAGTTATAAAGGGGTTTTAAGTCAATGACATGTGAATGGACCAATTTTCCAAAAGTTAAAATTAAGGATAATTGACTTTACTAATTGGGTTTATATTAAAGGATACAACATGTTAGTAAAACCAAGGGTTTAGACGCAATTTGTAATTATCTATTTAGGGCATGTTTTGTAAATTAGGTTATACATAAAGGACACAAAATATAACTTACTTTTTAGTATATTATGATTATTGGTACTGTGATGACCATAGAGAGATGAGGTTATAAGATGCAACTTTGGCTTTGGCTGGTGGGGTGATGGAGATTGGGGTGTTTTGAAAGTTCAAGATGTGGAAGATAATGGAGATTGGGGTGTTTTGAAAGTTCAAAATGTGGAAGATAATGGAGATTGGGGATTGCAAACGTGTGAGTGTAATAATAATAGTAGTAGTAGTGTTGGTGGTCGGCGGTAGTCCTCGTATTGGTCGTAGTGGTCGTCGTCGTCGTAGTCGTCGTCGTCGTCGTGGTCGTCGTCGTCGTAGTCGTAGTCGTAGTCGTAGTAGTCGTCGTAGTCGTAGTGGTCGCAGTGGTCATAGTGGTTTGTGGTAGTCGTGGTCGTAGTAGTCGTGGTCATAGTGGTCGTAGTCATAGTCGTAGTCGTAGTAGTAGTATTCGTCGTAGTCGTCGTAGTCGTAGCAGTCGTAGTAGTCGTAGTCGTCGTCGTCGTGGTAGTCTTGGTGGTGGTGGTGGTAGTGGTGGTGGTAGTGGTGGTGGTAGTGGTAGTGGTGGTGGTAGTAGTGGTGGTGGTAGTAGTAGTGGTGGTAGTAGTAGTAGTGGTCGTAGTCCTAGTCCTAGTAGTGGTCGTAGTCGTAGTAGTGGTCGTAGTCGTCGTAGTGGTCGTAGTCGTAGTCGTTGTAGTGGTAGTGGTAGTGGTAGTGGTAGTGGTAGTGGTAGTGGTAGTGGTAGTCGTCGTCGTCGTCGTGGTAGTGGTAGTGGTAGTGGTAGTGGTCGTCGTCGTCGTAGTCATCGTCGTCGTAGTCGTAGTCGTCGGAGTCGGAATGGTAGTGGTAGTGGTATGGCAGTGCTAGTGGTAGTGGTAGGGGCAGTGGGTCGTAGTAGTAATGGTGGCAGTGGTAGTGGTGGTAGTGGTATTGGCAGTGGTAGGGGGAGCGACAGTGGTAGGGGGAGCGATAGGGGGAGCGCCAGCAGCAGGGGGAGCGGCGACAGCGGCAGAGGATGCGAAATGAGTCAGACAAAGCAAAACCAATATTTAAGGCAGGAGAGGGTGTCACCGACGCCCCTCCACGCCTCGGAGATGCCCTTTTGCGTTGATAACCACGAGAACTCACGTCAGGCAGCATCCTTAATCGTCGAAAAGAACCAAAGGGCGTCAGGGACACCCCTTGACAAGTTGGCTACGCCTTGCCTAACGAGTTCCGCAGATTTTTTATTTTTGGCCATTTAGTTTTGATATTAATAGTGAGTTACACATATTTTCGAATATCTTTGACCTAGGACTGTTTCCCACTCATTCTCCATAGCTGGGACCATATCTAAACACTCTTAATCATCCTATTGAAGAACAACATCGAGAATTAAAGATGCAAACATTATTTCAACCATAACGCAAGGCTAATTCCTCATAAGTATCCCCAGGTGAAGATTGTAAGTAGTCTAGGGTTTTGTTTGCATGTTTGGTTTGATAGAAACATTTAGATAGTCTTTTGATTGTAAGAACGATACAAATCACTTGTTAGTTTTCTTATGAATCCATGATTGTTAATGGTTTTCTTGAATCATATACATTGTGAAAGGACAATGGCTATTGATTTTGGTTTGTATTAGGGTTTATGTGGAATTGAACTTGCTTAATGAAACAAATTTTGTCCATTATTTGATAATTGTTGATGTCTTGGCTATTCCGGTTTCGACCGTAGCTTCCAAGTTTGCTTTCCATATGGACGAATGTGTAGTGGAGTCATATGGAAGGTCATTATCCCCTATCAGTGTTGAGGCGTTAATTTACACGCATGATTGGATTCGAACCGGGAGAAAACATATACACGAAGAGGAGGAATCTGAAATTTCATGAGTTCACAAAAGGTAATATTATTATTTTGGTAATTCTGTTCTTTTCCTTTTTTAATTGTTAACACTTCAATTTATTTAGATGTTTATGAGACCATGTGTAGTGGTAGTGGGTTATAATGCCCCCACCATGGGGCATTATCCGACACGTGGCGTCTTAGTCAGCAATGGGGCATTATAGCAAAAGTGGCGTAGTGGGGCATTATGCCAATAACGCCCCTTCCAATTAATAAACAATTATTTTTTATAGAGAAAAGAAAAAAAAATGGCACTACACTTGGAAGTCTCCCATTGGACCCTTGCACATTATTCAAATAAAACGGCTGCTAGTCAAAGCCTTGGACCCACCATGTGGCCACATGCAAGCACAACCTCGGCGTTATAATTAAAACGCGAAGAACAAATTTTTTCAAAAAAAAACGCCTATAACGCCGGGTGTAGTGAAAGGGGGGGCGTTTTGGGGCGTTATTTTTGAATTTTTTAAAAAAAAAACGCCCCACTACGGGCGGTCTGAGAAGATTGAGAGATTGAAGATCAAATGAAGTTTGATGATAATTTAGACATTCGTTTTAATTGTTAACACTATGGGTGGAATGGTTTTGTAACGCCCGTAAATTCTCGGGACGTGAAGACTCACCGTGTATAGTTTGCACATTGTTAAAAAGCTTATGTTCCTCAAAGTTGAAGGGCCTAGTTGTCATTGTTAAAACTCACTCCCCCTTCTTTTCACAATTTTGACCACCTCAAGGGAAATCAAGGCTGCAGAACTTCAATTCCAGGTTGGTAATAGTGATTTGATTCGGTTCTTGGTCGGTTGAAAGGGGTTAGGGTTAGTTTTGATGCACCTTTTACGGTTCAGGGTGAAGTTCGTATGTGACGAATTGAAGGAGTTGTGGAGATTGGATTTTGGGGCTTTTGCTTCGAATCACCTCTAAGGTATGTTATTATCACCCTACTGTGATATGATGGCCATTGGAATTGATTTGGTTGGTCAATTGAAAGAAACATGAAGTTAGCGTTTCAGTAACGTTAAATTTGGGGATTTTGTAATTCGCGTGTTGTATGATCAAATTAACAATCAAATCAGGTTATACACCTCTAAGATGACCCAATGTAATGTATTTTAAGACTTTTTATTGATTTGGGTGGCCAATTGAAAGAAACGCGAATTTAGGGTTTTTGGTATTGTCAAATTTAGGGATTTTGTAATTCGTAAGGTATTGATCCTAATTGCAACTAAGTTTTTCTTGGATTGATCACAATTGAAGTTACACACAACGTTTCTTATGATGTTGAGAATTTAGGGTTTTAGGTAATGTAAATATGATAGTATTATCAAAAATATCTTAGCACATTCTTATGTCTTATCTTCCTTCATATTCTTTAGAGTAAACTGCAATTTTAACCCCTGGGGTTAGAACCCATTGGCACTCTGACCCCCTAGGAAAATTTTGCTGGCTAACCCCCAACTAATGAAAAACTCTGCAATATTACCCCCTGCTGTCAAATGCTGTTTAAAGTCAACATAAGTTTTTAATGGTCAAAGGGTATAATCGTCTTTTCCACTTTAGTAATATATCTTCCTCAACACAACGCCCTACATATATCACCCTCACTGCAACCTTACCCCCCCACCTTTTCTTCTCTCCTCCATTTCTTCTCCGGCGACACCAACAACTTCTTCTCCGGCGATCCAACAACGACCTTTCTCCGGCTCCATAGACACGTCTGTATATTAAGGTGCTGTGTTATCGGTTTGTAATCACATAAGGGACCATAAATGATTATAACCCATAAGTGCAACAGGCGGGGAGCCCCGTCACAACACGCGGAGAGCCCCGCCGCAACGCGCGGGTGAGTAAGTAGCTAGTTTATATTATTACAGTCCATTAGTTTAAAGATTACGATTTCAGTCCATGTGGTTTCACTTTCGTAACTATTACAGTCCACCGTCACTAACACCATCCAGTTATTCTATTAAGTGTTAGTGAAATGACCAAATTGCCCCTGTATTATTATCTTATTATTATAAATCAATGGTGGGACATATGACTTTACCCTATTAAGAATGTTTTCACCATTACCACCCTTCCATTCCTCCCTTAAACAACAACACTCCACCACCATCCATTACAACTGGCATCCCCCACCGCATCAAACCGCAACCTTCCACTGTACCAGCTACCTCCTACCGTCGAGACACCACCATTCCACCCACTACTCTCCATCGATCATCTCCTTAACCATTCTTCCATCGATTGACCCAAACCAAATCCCTAACCCTTTCTCACTGTCGCCGCACCCCTAACTTCACCACCATCCTCCACCGTAGTCACACTGAATCACTGCCAATTTTAGCATTATTTTATAGGGTTTGTAATTGAATCTTCATATACCTCTGCTATATTACCCATTCCGCTCACCCTTGAGATATGCGACCTTCGCCATAGAGTGAAGTACAAAACCAATCAAATTGTTGGACATCTTCACCACTTCGACAACCTGTACCACCACAACCAACTACGCTGCCATCTCAACTCCCATCGAAGCACACCACCTGCTAATCGATTTGCAGGTGTATTTGATGTTCTCGAGAGCGAGAGAGAGGGATGAATCTGGTGGTGAGAAGCAATCTGGTGGATTTTTGAATCAATCAGTTAAAGATATGTAAACAATGGTGAAAGCACTTCAAGCACCCAACTTTAACTGTTCGTTTCCGCCCATCCCCATCTCAACAGTTTCGTGACGATGCTTGTGTTTTTTAAAACAGGCATGGGAGAGTGGTTGCGGTGGAAGAAAAGGAAGTCACCTGTAGGTTTTGCTGACGGGAGCTCAGGACGTAGAGTGTAATGAGTTTTACAAATAAAAGATTGTGACTGTAATTATTAAAGTTAAAGTGCATCCATTGCAATCCGCTACAAACATAAAGGACGAAAAGTGTAATTTACCCATTTCATTATCCCTATCACTGTGGAAGTGTTAATTTGTAAGGATGATTGGATTCCAAGTTGGAGAAAACATATATATTATTTTTGTTAATTCTATTCTTTTCTTTTTCTAATTGTTAACACTTCATTTTATTTAGATATCTATGAGAAGATCGAGAGAGAATGAATATCGAATGAAGTTCCCAGATGATTTAGAGGCCGGTTAACATGATGGTTGGAATGGTTTTGTAATGCTTGTAAATCCCCGGGACGTGAAGACTCGCTGTGTATGGTTTGTACGTTGTTTAAAGCTTATGTTCTTCAAAGTTGAAGGGGCAAGTTGTCATTGTTAAAACTTCAATTCCAGGTTGGTAATAAGGATTTGATTCGATTCTTGGTCTATTGAAAGGGATTAGGGTTAGTTTTGATGCACCTTTTACGGTTCAGGGTGAAGTTCGTGTGTGACCGAATTGAAGGAGTTATGGAGATTGGATTTTGGGGCTTTTGCTTCTAATCGCCTGTAAGGTATGTTATTATCACCATATTGTAATATCTTCGCCATTGGAATTGATTTGGGTGGTCAATTGAAAGAAACATGAAGTTAGGGTTCAGTAACGTTAAATTTGGGGATTTTGTAATTCGCGTGTTGTATGATCAAATTAACAACCAATTCAGGTTATACACCTCTAAGATGACCCAATGTAATGTATTTTAAGACTTTTTATTGATTTGGGTGGCCAATTGAAAGAAACGCGAATTTAGGGATTTTGGTATTGTCAAATTTAGGGATTTTGTAATTTTTAAGGTATTGATCCTAAATGCAACTAAGTTTTTCTTCGATTGATCACAATTGAAGTTACACACAAGGTTTATTATGATGTTGAGAATTTAGGGTTTTAGGTAATGTAAATATGATAGTATTATCAAAAATATCTTAGCACGTTCTTATGTCTTATCTTCCTTCAAATTCTTTATAGTAAACTGCAATTTTAACCCCTGGGGTTAGAACCCATTGGCACTCTGACCCCCTACCATGAAAATTTTGATGTCCGACCCCCCAACTAATGAAAAACTCTGCAATATTACCCCCTGCTGTCAAATGTTGTTTAAAGTCAACATAAGGTTTTATCGGTCAAAGGGTATAATCGTCTTTTCCACATTAGTAATATATCTTTCTCAACACAACGCCCTACATATATCACCTTCAATGCAACCTTACACCCCCCCCCCCCACCCCCCCACCCCACCCCACCTTTTTTCTCTCGTCCGTTTCTTCTCCGGCGACACCAACAGCTTCTTCTCCGGCGACCCAACAACGACCTTTCTCCGGCTCCATAGACACGATTGTATATTAAGGTGCTGTGTTATCGGTTTGTAATCACGTAAGGGACCATAAATGATTATAACCCATAAGTGTATATTTTGAGAGCATATTCCCTATTATATATGTGTGTATGATTTCATCTCTCGCAATTTGACAACAAAATTGTAATCCTCTTTCTGCAGTTGCGCTATCTTATTCGGTTCAGATATTAGAAGATGGTGTGATACCTCTCACCCCAAGTGATGTTTTCATAGATGCTCTAGTATCACCATCGGGTTTCATCCCTATTACCTCAGCGGCCAAGGAAATTATTCCTTGAGACATTTTTGCTGAAATTCTTGTAAAACAATGTAGTTTTGACTATAAAATTCAACATTTATTTAATTGCTATAAAATTTTGTTAGTCGAAGGGAAGACTTTTCAAATTCAATATTAGAAAGAATTGAAATGATGTTTGATGTTAAACTTAAGGCTCTCATTAATCATGTTAAATACCAAGTTTAACCCTGAAACTGAAATTATGGCAATGATTGTTGAGTGATGTGGAAACATGCATGCTATAATCCATTCAGAGGCATAAATTACAACTATTGAAGCATGAGATACAATTGGCTACAGCAAAAATTGTACAGTTTTTTTTTTCTATTAAGAAGTTATGTTTTCGTCATCAGTGTGCTCTTTGAACAGCAGTCTTGAACAGAAGAACATAAATCTTCTGATCCATGGGCTCTAAAGCAGCATTGTCTCTGAACAGAGAAAACACGACTCCGGCTCCGTAGACACTAACAATTCAGATCTGCGACACTTGAACAGAGAAAGGGAGACATCAGCGGCAACGACGGTTGCGATGGTGAAGGTGTAGGTTTGGTGGTGACCTGAGTTCTTGGCTGGTCGGTTCAGAAGGTCGCCGGAGAAGGGTTGGGAGGATGATGGGTGATGGCTTGAAGAAGAAGAGGGGATGAGGGGATGAGGGGTGTAATAAGTTTTCTTACAACAAAGCATAGGGGGTAATAAGAAAGGATAATACAGTCATTTAACACTGGGGGGTAATACGTTTGCTTACAACAAAGCATAGGGGGTAATATGAAATGGTAATATAGTCATTTAACATACCATTTAACAGAACTGTTAAGTTATTTGACAGCAGGGGGTAATATTGCAGAGTTTTTCATTAGTTGGGGGTCAGACAACAAAATTTTCCTGATAGGGGTTAGAGTGCCAATGGGCTCTAATCCCAGGGGTAAAATTGCAGTTTACTCAATTCTTTAACTTAGAGGTGGCAATCTTGACCCAAAGGCTTTCAAGTGGGTTAATTTGGGTTGCTTTTAAAATTATATGAGTTAGTTTGGGTAAGATATTTTAACTAAACGGGTCACAACGGGTCAATTGAAATTTCATCTTGTTATTTTCGGGTCAAAGCAGGTCGACAACTTTAAAGAAATGGGTCGATGTGGGTTAGCACCTTAAAAAAACGGGACAGGTTTCGGATTAGAATGGGTTTCGGGCCGGCACAAGTATCCCCACAAGACGGGTTATGGCAAGGAACAACTTTTGGATCGGAACGGTTTCAGTTCGAATTGAGTTTCGGACCGAGAAGGGTTTTGGCACGGGGCGGATTTTGGATCGGAACGGGTTGGCTCCGATCGGGTTAGGTCCGACACGGGTTTCCGCACGGGACGGGTTTCGGATCGCAACGGGTTTTAGGCCGACACGAGTTTCACACGGGACAAGTTTCCGGTTGCGACGGGTTTCGGTTTTTGTTTCGTTTTGGTCGGTTTTTTCGGTTTCGTTTCGGTTGAGTTTTGATTTTTAGTTTCGTTTTAATCGGGTTTTTTTTGTCTTGTTTCGGATCAGTTTTGATCTTTTCAGTTTTTTGTTTCGTTTCAGTTCGGTTTTTTTTGTCTCGTTTTGGTCGGTTTTGATTTTTTATTTCGTTTTGATCCATTTTTTTTTGTTTTGTTTAGGATTGCTTTCAGTTTTGTCATTATCTTTGTTTCATTTCGGATCGGTTTCGATCTTTTCAGTTTTTTTTTTTATGTTTCGTTTCGGTTTCGGTTTTTTGTTTCTGTTTGGTCATTTATTTGGTTTCGTTTCGGTTTTGATCTTTTGTTTCGTTTTGATGGTCTTTTCGGTTTCGTTCAGATCGGTTTCAATCCTTTCGATTTTTTGTTTCGTTTCGGTTTTTTTTAAAGAAAGCAATTTTTAACCAACCCGACCCGAAACCCGTTCTGACCCGGACCCGTTTCAACCGGAACCAAAACAACTTTTTTTGTAATTGACCCGTTTTGACCCGAACCCATTTTGACCCATGACCCGAACCGACCCGTTTGCCTGGTCTAACTATGGTGAGTTGTACGATCACTGACAACACATCCAATCGATGAAATAATCACAAAGATACGTATATATTTATAGTTGTATACAATCTAACTAATATTTCTTATACTATATCTATATGTTGACTTTTGAGGTCAAGACTTTAATCTCCCAAATTGAGAAAGAATACGTATTTTATCATGAGTATTAAAACTAGAGCTCTTATTTTAGTAGTAATTCGTTAACATTAAGGACATGGTATTGAAAGTTCTGATGAAAAGATTTTGGCAAATGTATACTTTTTAAACTGAACACCACTCTGTTTGACTTCATAAGTCAAATGAATGTTTATGCAAAGATATGTGATATTGAATCTGGATATTTAGGCTCCATTCGAATATACTACTATTGCCATTATTTGATACTACGGGACACATTATCATACATTTGTTTTTGTTTGTACCATATAAACAAGACCAACAAATTAAATGTTTTTTCTTCAGGAAAGGAAGTCAGTACACAGAGAAAGATGTTGCAATCGTTGTGAGGGAGATACTGAGAGCTGCAGCAGAATGTCATTTACATGGTTTGGTATAAACAAGAATGTCATTTTGATAATGGTATTTTTTGTAAATAGAGTTAATTACTGTTTTCGTCCCTGTGGTTTGTCAAAAATCACTATTTCAGTCCATTAGTTCAAAAATTGCGATTTCAGTCCCTGTGGTTTCACTTTCGTAACCATTTCAATCCATTTATTCTGTTAGTACAGGGACTGAAATGGTTATGAAAGTGAAACCACAGGGACTGAAATCGCAATTTTTAAACTAATGGATTGAAATAGTGATTTTTGACAAACCAAAGGGACAAAAACAGTAATTAACTCTTGTAAATAAATGTATTGGTTTCTATATGGCAATCTTATTACTGAATCATGTTTCAGATCAATATTTGTTGATTGTGGATGTAGATGATGGCAAGTTATCTACTGCAAAAGAGCGTGGTACAGATGAGAAGGACGGTGTTCGTGTGTTTAACCACGAGAAGCTGGAGCTGGAACGGCGCATCGAACATATATTGTGTTTGCCAATGGACATTTGGATAATCCTTTGTACTCTTCAAACATTGGATATGGTGATGCCACTAGGCGTAACATCGACCATGCTATTGCATCCGACACATAAACCAAATAATCAAATAGAAAGTAAAGTTCTAATTGGTTAATTTGTTTACTGCATATGAAGAAACGCAATTGGTGCATAAAAAGTTGGGTCAGTTAAATAGGATGTTGAACAAGATTCCCATGTATTACTAGTAATTTCTCAGAAAAAAAAAAACAAATTTGATTTATTTTTGTGATTATTGCCAGGTTGATTGGGAGCAATTTGATAAGATATTAGATCAAGGGTTGATAGTGGTGCTACTCTTGAAACTGGAGGCCAAAGATTTGGCTCAAATGAATATTATATCCAACCAACTGTTTTGTCAAATGTTCAGGTAACATTTTCAACCACACTGGAACAAAAAAAAGCGTCATTTTTATTAAATTTTAATCAAATGTAGATAATCTTATTCTTTATATACTAAGCTGGATGACATGCTAACAGCAAAAGATGAAATCTTTGGACCAGTACAGACAATTATAAAGCATTTGTGTTGAATTTCTTTGATCATTTGTTGACATTTATTAATTGATTTATTATTTCCAATAAAAAGAATATTATTCCCAATAAAAAGAATATTATTCCAATAGGTTATTATATTTTTTTTTTGTTACTAACAATTATATTTTTTTAAACATTGTGCAGATATTCTCTTACCGATAACTTTTTTTTTTCTATTTGTAATGTTTTTTTAATAACTCAACCATTTGTTGAGAATTAAGAAGAGATGGATCTTGTCATTTATACAGGAGAGGTGAACACCGACGAGGGCACAATTCCCACATCGGCTGATGATGACAGATCAATATCGGGCTTGGAATCTTAGTTATTTAGATTGTCTCCAACCTAACTTTTTCGTTTTATGCATATTTTACATGTCAGTGAACCTATTTGATGATGAGTTCATATTACATGTAAATAAAAACTCGTCTTTACAACACAAAAAAAAAAAAAAAAAAAGTCCACCGTACATGTATATCACTAGGTATATTTTGTTGAATCTATAGTTATTATCATCGATGTTATTAAATTAAAGTCAAAAGTTTTATTTGAATCATCTATTAAGATCATAACATGTGATGGAGATGGGCTTCTTCCATTAAACATAGATCTATGGTCCAACTCTTGTTAAGTTACCAGCCCAATCAAATTAGAGATGAACACAAAACTAGTTAACCAAACTGATTCAACAAAATCAAAACCGACTCAACAGAAACCGGTTCCGAACCAAAACTATAGGAACTAGTCCAGTTCCGAAAACAAACCACTTGTTTAGCATTGGTTCCGCATCTTCACAACAAAAACCAACCCGAACCGGTTTTAAAAGTCGTTTAGAATCGATGCGGGAAAAACGGTTTTACTGTATACGTTTTGAATGTTAAAAGATGATAATATGATAGTTTTGGTTTTTACCTTTTTTTCACCCCCTATTCACCATTTTAACTCCTAGTATAAATAGTCATTTGATATTAACGATATATCATGCTTGTGTAAAAAAAAAAGAAATTTGACATGGTTCTTGATAATTCAAAAGAATGGATCGTGTTTAAAAAACGAACGTGTGTCTTGATTATTATTTTGTTTTTATTATTCCATAATACAAAACCAAGTGAGACAATACCTATTAAAATTTGACATGGTAGGGGCATAAACCATTTCAAGTAGCACCAATCCTACACTATTGGCAGCGACCAGCAATACCGAAAAAGTTTGTAAAAACAAAATAAATAAAAAAGAAAAAAAAATTAACACGGAATGAAAAGCAGATGTAAAATAATTGAACCACGAATGCCCGTTGAGGCATGTCAATGTGAAGAAATTAGACTGAAAAGTAAAAATGCAAAAGAATAACTAAGTTAATCTAGGGCCACGCGCGTTGAGACGAACATGTCAAACATAGAAAAATAGACGTGTTTCGGCGGATTTGTAAAAAGGAAAAAATAGACGAAAAAAACGTTAAGCCTCACACGCACGTTATGGCATGTTCACTCACAAAATTTAGAACGAAATGTAAAATGAAAAAAATTGCAAAAGATGAAAAGTACGGGGATCAAAGTTGAAAATAAAAAGTATTGAGATTAAATTGTAAAAGATGAAAAACTTTAGATTAAAAGTAAAAAATGAAAACCTTTCTGTTCGGCTGGAGGGTGTGGTTGGAGCCCGCTAGGGGTTTTATCAGGCCACGTAGGATCCACGTCAGCGCCATGTCAGCCTGGGGCTTTATCATGCCCCCCTTTAATTTGTAGGGTGTGGATGGAGCCCCCGTCATGATTACCTAATTATTTATTTATTTAAATATTTATTTTTGGGAAAATCACAATATTAGCCAAAGATTGGTCAACTTTTCAAAAATAGCCATTGGAAACCTCTCAACGAGCCGTTTCAAGAAAGCTGAAACGGCTTAAAAAATCCTTTCAATTTAACCAACCGTTGATTGACACGTGTCCATTTGAGATCTTTCAACATGATTTAAGTCTTTTCAACACGGCTTGAGATCTTTCAACATGGCTTAAGCCTTTTCAACATGGCTTGAGTCTTTCAACATGGCTTAAGCCTTTTCAACACGGCTTGAGATCTTTCAGTGTAGCGGCTTGGCATGGCTTAAGATCTTTCAACACGGCTTGAGATCCTTCAATATAGTTTAAATATAAACGAATAATTAAAAATATAAATGAATAATTAAAAAATCTTAATTAAATGTGAGAACTTGAAAATCTCAATTAAAAAAATCTGAAAGTTTTAACTTGAAAATAAAAAATACTTAACTTGAAAAAAAAATTACTAGGTTAGAACCATGTGTATTACACGTGTTAAATAAATGTAATTTTTATACTAAATAATAAAAATATAATTTTAAAAACCGATGCCCTTGGACCCCCAAGGGCTGCCGCCCCTGGGACCCCGCTACCAGGGGCGCTGCCCCCGGACCCCCGCCAATATCGTAAAACGCAATGAATAAATCAAAAACCCAGATCGTAAAAATGAAATTACAAAATTTCTTACATGGATCGAAGTGATTTCTTCAACAATTGACGAAGTTTGAATGATTGAAACACTTATAAGCGCTCGAATCGAACGAATCGAGTGATTATCTCCAAAATCACCGGAAAAAACGAGATTTTTTTTATGAAATTAAACTGGGTTTTCTTCAAAAAAAGCTGAAGAACACGTTGATCGGGTGTTTGAATCATTGATTGGTGATGAAAATCGCACTATAGTGTAGTGATTATTGAGATCGAAAATGAAGAAATGGATGAAAATGGTGGGTTTTGAAAATGGTGGGTTTTGAAGTTACTGGGTTTTGAAAAGGAAGAAGAAAAGATTGGATTGACTAAAATACCCTTTTTCTTTATTTTAAATGTTTTCACATGTCCTAATCATATTACTTCCTACACTTTCTAGTCAAAATAAACTTCTCATTTAATTTTTTCCCATATAACAAAAGCTATTTTATTTCCTTTCTACACAAAACTAAAGATATGAAAGTGGTAGGTAAGGTGACTTAGGTGCTGTTTGTTTTTGCAGACATAAACTGTCTGCAATCTGATTTCATCTTTTCTCATGTCTGCAACTGAAGATGTGGTCTGAAGCTCTGCAAACTGAAAATATAAGACTGTTTGTTTTTATAAATTAATGATGTCTGCACAAACTTTGTTCGAATACTTTCCCCTCATCCCTTTCATTTTAAATCATAGCACACCAAACACTCTCTGCCTTCTCTCTATACTCCGACGACCGGATCCATTTTTCCGGCCAGTAGGGCAACACATCCACATATCTAGCATCCATACCACTCACACATTCACAGATCTGAAAAAAACAAAAAAACCTAAATCAAAAAATTAGAGATCAAATCAAAGCTGTTTGTTGAATATCAAAAACAAAAAAGATAGATCAAATCAAAGCAAATCAAATCAGCAATTACAACTGATGAACGATGAAATCAAATCAGTAACTTACTTGATAGCTTCCGAGAGCAATGTAGGATCTGTAAATGAGGCAATTGCGTTCGATCGCATCCTCTTCGGAGAGGTTTTGAACATCGCCGCTGTTGATTGCTGCTTGAAATGCTCCGAAGTAGAAGTTGTTTCTCAGTGCGAATAACAGATCTGGTGCTCCCGCCATTGTTAGGTTAGATCTAGCTCGGTGGTGTTAACAGACGTGGAGAGAAGATGATGCACGAGTTGTAGGAGATAAGTGATTTTCTTGTACCCTCTCACACACACACACGCAGAATAGAGAAATAGAGAGAGTTCAGGAGATGGAGTGGAAGAGAGGAAGAAAAGGTTTTGTGAAGATGTTTGAAGAAAGGGTTACATAGCTTTTTTTTAAGATGAAAAAAGCCATTTTTAGATCTGTTAAAAAAAATAAAACAAACAGTCTTCAAGGGTAATGTCTGCGCGCCTGCAGATATCAGCTACTTGAAGATGTTAGAAGAAAAAACAAACACCCCCCTACCCTTAGAGTATGCATTTACTTTTAAAAGTAAAGCCATTTTTTTAGGAGAACAAAAACAAAGAAAAGTACTGTGGTTTTGGGATAAGGTTATCTACTGCTTCTTTTTTCTTATTGGCTGATCCTTATTTCCATTGTTTTTATTGGCTGATCCTGATTTCCATTGTTCTTATTGGCCGATCCTGATTTCCATGGTTGACCAAGACAATAATACTCCAGACCTTAACATCATAAACGACTGAAACTAACAACTATCCACAACTCTTCACAACATCACCCACCCTTTTCATCTACAATCTCTCACAACTCATCAAACTCTCATAAGTTCATAATCAATGGCTGAAGTCCTACTTTCTACCGTCCTCCAGCTGCTCCCTGTCCTCTTTGAGAAGCTGTCCGATGCAGCTTTGAAAAGAATTGCTCGCCACAAGGGAATTGATGCCGAGATCAAGAAATGGCAGAAATCATTAATCTCCATCCAACTTTACCTTACTCATGCTTCTCAGATGGAGATAGCCGATCCATCTCTGAAACAGCGACTGAATGATCTCCAGCATCTGGCTTATGACATTGAGGACGTCCTCGATGGTTGGGCAACCGACGCTATGGACCCTGAGTTCAAGCAAGAGCCAGAAGGCGTCACCAGCAAGGTAAGAAAGCTAATCACCCCAACTTGTTGCACAACTTTCTCACGGACCACTACTATGATTGCTGAGTTGGATGAAATTTCCACTAAACTACAAGATCTAGTTAAGGAGAAAGATAACCTTGGTTTAGACAATCTTGGTTTGAAAGTGGAAGAGGAAACCAGGCCAAGAATTAATAATAATCGAAGATTACAAACCTCTGTTGTCGACCCATCAGGTATTGTTGGACGTCAAGCTCATAAAGATGCACTGGTTCAACAGTTATCGTTACCGGCTGATGAACCATGTGATAAAAACTATAGTATTATTGCCATAATTGGTATGGGTGGGCTTGGAAAAACAACTCTGGCTAGACTTGTGTACAATGAACAACAGGTCAAGGATCACTTTGATCTAAAAGCATGGGTTTGTGTATCTGATGAGTTTGATATCGTTCGTATAAGCAAACAGGTCTTTCAATCTATGGCAAACAAGGAAGTTTCAGATTTTAATCGGCTTCAAGAAGCTCTTAACGATCACGTAAAGGGTAAAAAGTTTCTGTTGGTACTTGATGACATATGGAGCGAAAGTTATGAGGATTGGGAAACCCTCGTCAGACCGTTGTATACATGTGCTCCTGGAAGTAAGATCATTATAACAACACGGACGGATCAATTGCTCAAACAGTTGGTTTACACTCCTCTACACAAGCAGCTACACGGCCTCTCAGATGATGACGCTTTGTCTTTACTTGCTCGAAATGCGTTAAGTGTAGAGAACTTTGATGCGCATTTGTCGCTTAAACCCTATGCCGAAGGTATTGTGAAAAAATGTGGAGGATTACCTTTAGCTTTAATAGCACTTGGCAGATTGTTGAGAACAAAAAAAGACGAAGTAGAGCACTGGAAGGAAGTGTTAAACAGTGAGATATGGAGATTAAAAGATGAAGGTGGAATTCTCCCAGCCCTTAGATTGAGCTACCATGATCTGTCTGCACCTTTGAAGAGGTTGTTTGCATACTGCTCATTGTTTCCCAAGGACTTCCTGTTTGATAAGGAGGATCTGGTTTTACTTTGGATGGCAGAAGGGTTCTTGCAGCAGGCAACTCCAAATGATTCAACAGAAGAACGCTTGGGTCGCAAATTCTTTGAAGAGTTGTTGTCAAGGTCATTTTTTCAACCTGCACCTAATAATGAATCATTATTTGTGATGCATGACCTCATGAATGACTTGGCAACATCTGTTGCTGGTGAGTTTTTTGTAAGGTTAGACGGTGAGGCAAAGAAGGATATTGGTGTAGAGAGGTTGAAGTACCGCTATATGTCGTTTGTTCGTGAGACATATGTAACTTACGAGAAATTTAAAGGATTCGCCGAAGCCATAAAACTGAGGACATTCTTGGCATCGTCTGTTGGCAAGGTAGAAAGTTGGACAAGTTTCCACTTATCCAGTAAGATTCTCACCGACTTGCTTCCTGAGTTACCATTATTAAGGGTTCTAAGTTTGAGCGGCTTTGAAATAAGTGAGTTACCGGAGTCTATTGGTACTTTGAGGCACTTGAGATATCTTAATCTCTCTCAAACTCATATCACACATTTACCGGAAAAGGTTTGCAATCTTGTTAATTTACAAACATTGATCCTGTTTGGTTGTGATAAATTAACTGAGTTGCCCAACAACTTCCTAAATCTGAAGAACCTGCGACATCTTGACGTTAGGGACACCAAGCTTTTGTTTCAGATGTTGTTAGAGATTGGTAAGCTGAAAAGCCTACAAATTTCTCTCTCGAAAATTGATATCGAAAGTGAAAGCGGAATTGAAATAGCCAAACTTAAAGACTTTGAGAATCTATATGGGAAAATTTCTGTTGTAGGTTTGGAAAAAGTGCAAAATGCAATTTATGCACGTGAGGCGAACTTTTCTGAAAAGAGGCTTAGTGAGTTAGAGCTTGTATGGGGTGACGAGCTAAATGATTCACGAAATGACATGCTTGAAAAAGAGGTCCTAAATGAGCTGAAGCCTTGTCATGATAAGTTAATAAAACTCAAACTTATGTCATATGGGGGATTTGAGTTTCCAAACTGGGTTGGGGATCCTTCTTTTCATCATTTGAAGCATGTGTCAATAAGTGGCTGTAAGAGATGTACATCCATACCGCCACTGGGACAACTACGGTCACTGAAGGAGTTGTTAATTGAAGGCTTACATGGAGTGGAAGTTGTGGGTTTTGAGTTATTTGGGGCTGGTCAAGCATTTCCTTCACTTGAAATTCTGAATTTTCGTGATATGTGTGGATGGAAGAAATGGTCAGGGGCTGTGTTTCCACGCTTGCAAAAGCTTGAAATAGAAGATTGTCCTAATTTGGTTGAAGTCACACTTGAAGGACTGCCTTCATTGAATGATCTAGAATTAGAAAACTGTGACAGTGGTGTGTTGAGAAGTCTGGTTGAAGTAGCATCAGCAGTCACCAAGTTGAGAATAAATGATATTTCAGGGCTTAATGATGAGGTGTGGGGAGGTGTTATAGAGTCTCTTGGGGCAGTCGAAGAATTAAGCATAAGGAATTGTAATGAAATAAGATACCTGGTGAAATCAGATGCAGATGCAAGTAAGATTCTTGTGAAGCTGAGGAAACTGGAAGTGTGGCATTGTGATAATTTGGTGAGTATAGGAGGGAAAGAAGAGGAGGAGGATAATTGTAGGAGCAACCTCCTAACATCTCTTAGGACGTTGTATGTTTCTGATTGTGATAATATGGAGCGTTGCAGCTGTCCAGATGGCATTGAGGAGTTGAGTGTTGAAGATTGTAGGTCAATGAGAGTTGTCTCGTTTCCAAAAGGAGGACAGGAGAAGCTCAGGTCAGTTAGAATATGGGGTTGCAGGAACCTATTGGAAAAGGAGTGGGAGTGGGGAGGACAAAAAATGAACAACAACAGAAGCAGCAGCATGCCCATGCTTGAACATGTAAAGATATATAATTGGCCAAATCTGAAATCAATCATTGAAATGAACTGCTTGGTTCACCTCACTGAATTGTTTATACTCAACTGTCAAAACCTTGAGTCATTTCCAGACACTTTAAAATCGTTAAAGAAGCTGGAAATAATCAAGTGTCCCAAATTGGAGGTTTCCTTTCTTGGTGACGATTTGACATCATTGAAGGAACTGAGCATAAGAGAGTGTCCAAGAATGGATGCTTCTGTTCCTGGTTGGGTTTGGCCTCCCAATTTGCAAATCTTAGCAATTGGGAAGTTGAAGAAGCCCTTCTCCGAGTGGGGCCCACAAAGTTTTCCAACCTCACTTGTGGAACTAGAGTTATACGGTGGTGGTGAAGATGGCTTGAGTAGTAGTAGTAGTGAATTTTCTCATCTTCTTCCTTCATCTCTTACTTCTCTTCAAATACATGGATTTGAGAGATTGGAATCTTTTTCAGTGGGACTCCAACACCTCCAATCTCTCTCTTTTGACTTTTGTCCTAATCTGAAGAAAGTGTCTTCACATCCCCAACACCTCACCTCCCTCCACCATCTCTCTTTTCTCTATTGCCCAAAGATGATGGATCTACCAGAAATGTTGTTGCCTTCACTCTTGAGTTTAAACATCTACTTTGGTTGCCCAGTTCTGAAAGAAAGATGCAGTAAAAACGGGAGTTACTGGCCCCAAGTCTCCCATATCCCCTGTATCTACATAAGCCGAAGTTAATATGAAGGTATCTCTCCCTCTACCTTTGATAATTTTAAATTAAATTACTTATATATATATATATATAATTGTTTTTCTTGAAACAAACAATTTCAAACATAATCTCAAATATATGGTTTACTGTTTTCTTTGCGAAAATTGTCTATTAAATTAATTAATGTTTGCACTCGTATTGATAACCTATTTAAATTAATCAATGGGGTTTAATGGATTAAATTTCCATGAAATATGTAAGCATTTGTTTATATACAATTAGCAAAACCATATCAAAAAGCTATTATTTGTTCAGTTTTGATTTTGATCATTTTTACTGCTAATCAAATTCATATGGCTTCTCTTTGGTTTCATTTGAATGGAATACTATTTCGAATAGAGTCTTGTTAATTCAACAAGACTTACATTTAATATAATACCATATTCGTCTATGGAAAGAGAGCATGCAACATTTTTTACAGTTATATTTCCCATTTTGTGACTCACAATTGCAGAGTTCCAAATGTATGAATACGTAGAAATCATGAAGCCCTTGAATTCTGCTTGTCGACATTGCCAATTTTACAGTTTTCTTATTTAAATTGACAGTGTGAGGAAACTGACCTTGATTATTATATCCATGGCAGATTTGATTTGATGCTGCAGCTTGGAAACATTTTACAGCAGGGAGCAAAAAGTTAGGCTTCATTGGAAGATTATGATGCAGGCTACTTTTTCCTTTATCGTTTTTTGCCGATACCTATTAGTGCATAAAAGAACCAGCTGACTTGGATTCTATTTTGTTGGTAATGGTTCAGACTGCAGATTGTATTTTGTGTGTAGTATACTCTATTACTCTAATGTTATTTGTGACTATTTCATCATTTTATTTAACCGATGATTCGAAAATTGATACCACCACCCATTTCCCTCATTTTTATCACTCTTGCGATGGTGGTCAGCGGTGTGTTTTGAATGAAAGATCAGCTTTTCATTGGTTTTCTAAAAATCTAATTTTCGATTCCGGTGGCAAATTTAGACTTGTGTGTGTCAAAACGAGTCAAGTCAAAATAAGTCTATGGATGTTTAAAATTCATATCAAACTAGAAGATTTGAGTTATAATTTTATTTGAATTAAAGGGGTGGATTTTTAAACTTGATCCGTCACTGGCAAAGGTGGTGGTTCTAATGAACATAACCCTAGACTTCCATTATCAGTGTGCTTATGAAAATGTAGATGCAAACCATTGGTTTTACATTCTCCGGTCATTTCGGTTATGGTTCTATTAACCCACAGTTTAGCTCCAATAACAGAAGAGATAAGACAGAATGATTAATCATCAACCACCAACTTAATATGACAACTAGATAAGTTGCACACAAATTGAAAGAAAGCAAAACTAAAACAGATATACAAAATCCAGGAAACCAATTTACAAGAGACCCAAAAAAAAAAAAAGAAAACGAAAGCGCAACAATCGGTCATCCATATTTCAAACAAATCATTTTCGTCCGCAAATTGAAAAAACTGAAAACCCATCTTTCATTCTGTATACAATGAAAATTTGTCTGGTTGTAAGGAACACATTTAATGCTTTAGATTTTGATTAAATTTATAACTATGCCTATGCGACTGTTTATGAACAGATGAGTAATGCTTCATGTGGACTCATTTTCCTTTGGGACTTCTAGCTGGCGGGGTAGGAGGTTGAGAAAGCTTCCGTGAGTTTGTTGCGAGGAGGTCGAATCTGTTTCTTCTTCTGCAAGAAAACACACAGATTTAAGCACATAAGTATAGATAATCAATTTTAACACATTTACTTACTAATGGGTCAATTCTGTTTATGCTTATTCTTACAGGTCAAAGAGTTAATCACAAATAAAATTGCCTTTACGGTTAGGAAGTTGACAAAAGTAAATAATTCTTATATATAAAAAAATCTTGTTGAATCATTTATATCAAATAATCACATTATTGTGGAATAATATATATTTGTAAACATTGACAAAGGAGTATTAGATTAAAAAACGTTGGACAACAAGTATGATGTGTCGTCTATGCAGTTAAGCGGTCCAAAATCGAATAGCGGTCAAGGTCCGCTATATGATATATAGGTTATAGCGGTGGTATAGCGGTGATATAGCGGTAATTTTTATACCATGCATAATTTATGTATTTATATATATATAAATATATCTTGAAAAATATTAATAGTAATATCAAAATTCATAGTAATATCATTCCATTATCAAAAACCTGTCGCAAATCAAATACTAATAGTAACTTTGAAGTATTTAATTTAAGAATTAACACAATTAAACACCGTTACTGCTATAACCGCTATAGGCCACCGCTATAGGACCGCTATAGCCGTATTTAGCGCCGCTAATAGTGGAACCGCTATAGGCCACCGCTATTTGGACCGCTACACACCCTGAGGTCCGCTAACCGCTTTAGCACCTCTTCATGGTTATGACATATTTTGAATGTAATCTCCCACAGATGAGGGAAAAAAACCCACAAAAATATACTCCTTTTGTCCCATGAAAATTGCAATCATTTCCATTTTAAGGCGTCCCATATCAGTTGCAACATCTCTTATCTTATAGCAAAAACTTAAGCTAAACAACATATTTGCCGTTGGCTATGGTCACAAAGTAACTACTAGATCCCACTATTTTGCAAGAAATGAAAGGTATTTTTGACACCCCTATGACAGTAGTGCAATTAACAAGAGAATATATGAAATATGTATATAGGGGAATGTTAATGTACAATAGCTCCTTAACGTGCGACGGTACGCGACTTAATTAAACATGTTCATTTGTAAATTACGCACGTAACAATTTCAAACCCTAATTACGCATGAAGAAGAAATCACGCATGGCCAAAACACGAAATCACGCATGGCCAAAACACAAAATCACGCATAGGTTGGTTTTTAACGTAATTACGCACGTTATTTTGTTGGTCGCATACCGTTGCACGTTAAGAGACTTTTGTATTTTAAACTTTCTCTCTCCCTATATATACACACACACACACACACACACATTAGGAATGAAATAGGAAGAGAGAGCGAGAGAGAGGTGAAGAGAGAGAGAGAGAGAGAGATCTTACTGAAAAGTGACATGACGGTTGGCCTTTTAGGTTTTGTATTCTTCTTCTTTAACTCAGCTGAAAATTAATTTTGGAAAAATAATTAATTATGACCATGTTGATGCAACCTTACCAGTCACATTTACCAAGAATGCTCAAAAACCGATAGAATTATATCCGTTAATAAGGAAGTATGAGTTTCGCATTCATTAATTATTATATTGCCTTATATTTGGGATAGACTTTTTATATAAAAAAGGGTTATTGGATTTTAATAATCCTAAGTTTCACCTGTTGGCCGATAATAATCCCAACTTTAAAATTTCCCTCTAATAATCCCAACTTGTAAAAGTTTGACCGCCATTGATCCTAACATAGGTGCACTTAAATCAATTAAGGAGTCTTTATGTGTAATTGAATCTATTGAGGACACCAAATTCTTATATGTTTGAAAAGGATCAATGGTGGGCAAACTTTTACAAGTTGGAATTATTGGAGGGAAATTTTAAAGTTGGGATTATTATCGGCCAACAGGTGAAACTTAGGATTATTAAAATCCAATAACCCTAAAAAAAGAGAAACAAATGAACTTGTGTACAAGAAGAGAGCTAGTTACCGATTCCCGGGACTTGATGTTCGTTTACAATTTCAAAGTTTTTATACGTGTACCCCATAAAGTTCACATCTTTAGAGGAGAGCATCTGCAGTTGCCAAAAACAAGTGGAATATATATAAATTAGAACACAAAAGAGAATACATTTATAGTAATTAAAGTTACTTGTAACCACAAAATGAAAAGACGGGAACTTGAACAATGATAAAGTTCCTAATTACAGGGGAAAAATCCGTCGGAACAAGTTTTTAGATATTCATTTACTCATTTGTTTGTGTATGCATAACTCATTGTTTTTACTTGGGTTACGCATAATGTTTAAAAATTCCGTCGGAACAACTGTTTAAATATTCTTCTTATTTAGCTTTAAAAATTCCGTCGGAACAACTGTTTAAATATTCCGTCGGAACAACTGTTTAAATATTCTTCTTATTTAGCTTTAAAAATTCCGTCGGAACAACTGTTTAAATATTCCGTCGGAACAACTGTTTAAATATTCTTCTTATTTAGCTTTAAAAATTCCGTCGGAACAACTGTTTAAATATTCCGTCGGAACAACTGTTTAAATATTCTTCTTATTTAGCTTTAAAAATTCCGTCGGAACAACTGTTTAAATATTCCGTCGGAACAACTGTTTAAATCATTTCAAATTTCTTTCTTTTTATGCAGACAACCTTCTATGACGGTTTTAATAACATTGTTTTTGTAATCATAACTAACAAGTCAAATACTTTTTAGAAGAAATAAAAAATGAACAAACGTGTTATGCCCTAGTTTTACCAGAATATTCTGGGAACAAACGGATAGACCAGACCTAATTGCCCAAAATGTTATTCCCAAAAAAAAAACATATCCGATAATGACTCAAATAGGTCTGTCAAGAGAACATTAATAGATTACTATTTATGTGACCTTCATATATTGCAAAACTAGGTTAACTGAATAACATATATTAATAGCTAGATCCCAAGTAGCATAATCTACACAACATATATTAATCATGGTTGAGATTGCACTCGGTAAACCAATATTCTTACTAACCTTTCTCCACGGCCCTGATTTTGTTGATGAAGGAATTTGGTTTTCACCCTGCAGTAGTAGTATTACACCGACAACAAAAAAAAAATAAGGAATTTGTTGACGAAGGAATTTGATTTTGTTGACGAAGGAATTAGATAAACAGTTAAAAAAACTACCTCCTCAAACTTCTCAAAATTTTGGGTATCCAGCTCCCCATTAACTTCCGGAATAAACGCAGCTTCCATTTGATACAACTTTTCCCATTCTATACCCTTGAACCATGGGTGTGCCTGTAAACGCCAAAACGACACGTTAATCTCTCTATTTGTAGCTATTAAAAGCAAATTTAATTTTAAACCACACGTCACCTTTATTTCATGAGCGCCTTTGGTCCCGAGCCTTTTTTCAACATTGCAAAGAAGTTTACAGATTAAATCTTTCGCCTCTGGAGACAATTTTGCCTCTTCCGGAAACTTCAAATGAGTTCTCCAGTTCACTATCTGTACTAGCAACGTAAAACATATAAGCATCGATAAAAACAACGATAAAGGTTTACGTAATATGCAAAAGTCAATAATTTGACCTTTCTACAAGTAGACATGGGTTCGTCTGAATAAAAGGGTGGGTAACCAACAAGCATTTCATACATTATAGCCCCAAGAGACCACCTACACGCAACAAAATATAATCGGATTAATATTATATATACTATAAATATGCTATTTTGTCAACATCAAACAACTTTAGCCCCTCAAGTTTAATAATAAACAACTTTAGACCCTCAACTTTAGTAAGGACATATTTAGCCTCTTAACTAAAACAACTTTAGCCCCTCAACTTTAATAATGACATGTTTAGCCCCTCAATTTTAATAACGACATTTTTAGCCCCTAAACTACATCAAACAACTTTAGCCCCTCAACTTTAATAACGACATGTTTGGCCCCTTAACTACATCAAACAACTTTGGCCCCTTAACTTTAATAATAAACAACTTTAGCCCCTCAACTTTAATAATGATATGTTTAGCCCCTCAACATTAATAATGACATGTTTAGGCCCTTAACTAAAACAACTTCAGCCCTTCAATACTAATGATAAACAACTTTAGCCCTCAACTTTAATAATGACATGTTTAGGCCCTATACTTTAATAATGGCATGTTTAACCCCATATAACTAAAACATCTAACAACTTTACCTCTCACGATTTGCTTATGTTTTATCTATGTTTAACCCCATATAACTAAAACATCCTTGACCGATATCCGTATTTTACCGCATTAACTGGTTAGTGACAAACTTATTTTAAAGTAGATAATGGGCCGATTTCATTAGTTAAATTCAAACAAAATATACGACGCATAAAGTTCATACCGTTCCCATCGTGCATTAAGATTCTTCATTTGCTCTTTGTAGTGTTTTTCTATATACTGTTTGGCAGCTTCAACCTTCTGTTTAGTAGTGTTTGAAGGTGCTTCGTCATTTGTTACTCTTAATCCTTCCTATCGGTTACTCCTAACTTCCCGTTTCGGTGAAGATTTCGGTTTCAACTTTTTACAGCACCGCTTTGCAAAATCCATCTGTTTAGTCAACCAACACTTTCTTCTAGTCAACACTCAACTACAATGGAACATAACCAAAAACACCAATTTTGTCGTTTCTCCTTTGAATCCAAACAAACTATCGATGCATTGCCGATTCAGAAGTAGACAAATCCGATTACCCTGTTACAATAAACACAATTAAGCATTAAAAGAAATACACAATAATCAACATGAAGTACACGTACCAACCAATGTCTATTAAAGAAAAATCTATGATCCACTGTCATTAAACATACAGACTCAAGGTTTAAAAAAATCAGTTATTATTTTAAAAAGGGTTTTTTACATATTTCTTCTTCCTAAGATGCCTTATTACATATTTACCCAACCCTTAAAATCAATTACATATTTCCCCAATCCTAAGCCATATATATTACATATTTCCCCTTACTAAGTCATATATTACATATTTATCCTTTTTATTAAAATTACTCTATTAAATTCCTACTTTACCCTTAATGAACTTTTTAAAAAACCCATCCCTGATTATTATATTTGTTTGGTTCAACAGCTAATCTAATGACATGAGTGACAATGGACGATGAAGCCTTGAGATATAACAATTTTGCAATCACTAACAACCATAAGGCAATAGTTCAGAAGACACAAAACGATAACTTTCTCTAACTCCATGAAATTATGATATTGTTTATTAATCAACAAATTTAAATCTCACCAATCAGCACATAACAACCTCGTGCACACGTCACCCTATCACCTGCTAGGATTTTTACGACGTAACACACTCAAATAGATGCAATCAGCAGCAGAAAATTATCCTAGATCTTCAATAATGCACACCCAAAATCACAAGAATCCTAACCCGAGCAAAATGTGTAAAACGAATTGATCAGCGCTCCATGCCTTAGACAAACAAACGTTGGTTAGGGCTGGTTTGCCATGTTCGTTGCATTGCCGTCTCCATCACCTTAGGGTTGGTTCGTAGGTAGAACAAGCCGTTGCCGGTGGGTTACTCGCAGGAACGATGTGGCTATGTAGAACAAATCCTGGCTGACTTTTTTAGAAAAGTAAAACACAAAAAGGGTAATTGGGTAATTTCTTAACAAAAGGGGGAATATGTTATTGATTTTAAGGGGTGGGTAAATATGTAATAAGGCATCTTAAGAAGGGGAAATATGTAAAAAACCCTTAAAATTTCCAACCAGTAGCTACTAATTTTGGCCAATCCATAAATATCCCGAATCCAAAACGGAAAACATAATTAATAACATCTTTGAAATCTAATACATGGCTAATTTCTTCAAAAGGGTACCATTTCGGAAGGTATAAGATCAAGCACAAGCTACAATAAAGTAAACATACAGAACAACCAATTGCACCATAAATTCAGCAAAATTCAAAACAGTAACTATTGATGCATAACAAACTATCGATACCTAGCCTATTTAGACGTAGACGAATTCAACTAGCCTGTTAAAATAAAGGAACCCTTAGCATTCGATATAAAATACGACCCACCATCAGCATCATCCACCAAAACCGCCAGTTCATCATTATTGAAATGTAGTCCACTAAAAACCGCCAGCGATATTGACCGATATATCACCGATTTTCCCGATATCAGTACCTTTCTTCTTAGTTCTACCATTCTTCTTTCTTCTTATTGCTGCTATTAATGTTTTAAGTCTTAATTGTTAATTGTTAGTGTTAAATGTTGGTGTTTTAAGTCTTAATCAGTTACTATTTGCTACAATTGTTAGTGTTTTGCAAGTTATAAAAGGTTAATTTGTTAATGGTAGGAGAGTTTCCTGAATTGTTAGTGTTAAATTGCTATGTATATAAATTCTGCATGATATCCCACCGCGATAACCTATATCTCAAATATTGGTCCTTGACCGATATCCGTATTTTACCGCATTAACTGGTTAGCGACAAACTTGTTTTAAAATTTAAAGTAGATAATGGGCCGATTTCATTAGTTAAATTCAAACAAAATATACAACGCATAAAGTTCATACCGTTCCCGTCGTGCATTAAGATTCTTCATTTGCTCTTTGTAGTGTTTTTCTATATACTGTTTGGCAGCTTCAACCTTCTGTTTAGTAGCGTTTGAAGGTGCTTCGCCATTTGTTACTCTTAATCCTTCCTATCAGTTACTCCTAACTTCCCGTTCCGGTGAAGATTTCGGTTTCTCTTTCGGTTTCAACTTTTTACACCACCGCTTTGCAAAATCCATCTGTTTAGTCAACCAACACTTTCTTCTAGTCATCACACAACTACAATGGAACATAACAAAAACACCAATTTTGTCGTTTCTCCGTCTTTGAATCCAAACAAACTATCTATCGATGCATTGCCGATTCAGAAGTAGACAAATCCAATTACCCTGTTATAATAAACACAATTCATCTTCAATAAACTGATTAATACAATTAAGCGTTAAAAGAAATACACAATAATCAACATGAAGTACACACCTACCAAACAATGTCTAGTGAAGAAAAATCTATGATCTACTGCCATTAAACATATAGACTCAAGGTTTAAAAAAATCAATTATTATTTAAAAAAAAAATCCAACCAGTAGCTACTAATTTTGGCCAATCCATAAATATCCCGAATCCAAAACGGAAAACATAATTAATAACATCTTTCAAATCCAATACATGGCTTATTTCTTCAAAAGGGTACCATTTAGGTAGGTATTAGATCAAGCACAAGCTACAATAAAGTAAACATACAGAACAACCAATCGCACCGTAAATTTAGTGCATCATTATTTCAAATTTGGTAGCATTGTGAGGTAATGAGCTCGCAAAAGAGTCTGGTGCCCTAAATTAACAACTCGCAAAAGAGTTTGGTGCCCTAAATTTGGTAGCATTGTGAGGTAATGAGCTCGCAAATAAAATAAACATACAGAACAACCAATTGCACCGTAAATTCAGAAAAATTCAAAACGAGAACTATTGATGCATAACAAACTATCCATACGTAGTCTATTTAGACGTAGACGGATTCAACTAGCCTGTTAAAATAAAGGAACCCTTGGCATTCGATATAAAATACGACCCACCATCAGCATCATCCACCAAAACCGCGAGTTATTTGCAGCGGTGAAATCTTTTTCTTGAAGATTAGTACAGTCTAATGGTTTACATAATCCAAAATCTGACAGTTTCATGTGCCCGAATTTATCAAGCAACAAGTTGTCAGGTTTAATATCCCTGCACAAGTTGGAAAAAGATTATACGTGGGATTAAAATTTAAAAACCGTCCCATGTTTGTATGAAGTGAAGTAAACTAGTAAAGAGTAAAGATTTTTTTTTGTATCAACCTATGAATGTAATTATGTTTGTGTATTGATTCAATTGCCAAAACAGTTTCCCCAACGTAAAACCGAGCTTCGTCTTCAGTTAACGTATCCTTTCGCATGAGTAAAGTCATCATATCTCCACCGGGAAGATATTCCATGATGAGGTAAAGATATTCTTCATCTTGGAATGAGCAATAAAGCTTAACAATGCAATTGCTATCGACTTCCGCAAGCAGGTTCCTTTCTGCTATCACATGTTCAACCTAAAAAAAACCCTCTGATAAAGCAACTTAAAGCATTTTAAATAAAATCTTAGAGTAAAATGCCATTTTCGTCCCTGAGGTTTGGCCAATTTTGCGACTTTCGTCTTAAAGGTTTGTTTTTCCGCATCTAGATCCAAAAGGTTCAAAATCTTGCCTTTTCATCCAGCTCGTTAACTCTATCCATTTTTTCTCCATTAAGTCAGGGGTATTTTAGTCTTTTTTATTAACTTAAAGGGCAATTCGGTCTTTTGAATACTTGTATATTATGTTAAATGCTTGTACATAAAGTAAAAAAGACCGAATTGACCTTTAAGTAAACAAAAAGAACGTAAATACCCCTGACTTAACGGAGAAAAATGGATGGAGTTAACGAAGTGGATGAAAATGGCAAGATTTCAAACCTTCTGGATCCAGATGCAAAAAAAGTAAACCTTTTGGACGAAAGTTGCAAAACTGGCTAAACCTCATGGACAAAGATAGCAGTTTACTCAAAATCTTAACTAAACTTCTACCTGGCCTCTACGAAGCATTTCGGATTTTTTAAGCTTTTTCATTGCATACACGTTACCAGTTGTTTTCTCCCTGCATATTCTAACCTGGAAGAGATTAATAGTCAAAGTCAATGGTCAAGGCAGGTCAAGAAGGGTTGGTGAGTTTGACTTTTGTATGGTTCTGTAAAGAATAAGATTTTATATATATAGTTATACCTCACCAAATGCACCCTTTCCTATCATTGTTAATGGTTCAAAATCATCAGCGCCCATTTTATGCCGCTGAATGCGCATATATTCTGTCTCTTTTTTCTCAAGATGTTTAAGTAAATTGTTTTGTTCTTCTTCAGAAACCTCTGAATCAGCCAATTTCTTCTCGAGAACATTACGCCTGCATCAAGAATGGATTTCTGTTATCATTTTAGTGTTATACTTCTTAATCACATTCATTTAAAGATCTTTTATAAATGACCGGTACGTTACAGGTAATCAATCATATTGAGAATGCATTTTAAACCTCAATAATAGAGAGCATAAGAAACTTTTTTCCCCGTATAGAACATATAAATACTGCGGCTATGATCTAGTATAACGCACGGAGATCGCGAAAAACCTATGTAGTTAATATCGGCAATATATTGGTCAGACGGTCCCCATGTCAAATATCGGTGTCAAATGTCAATACTGATATTATCAGCGATATTGACCGATATATCACCGATTTTCCCAATATCAGTACCTTTCTTCTTAGTTCTACCATTCTCCTTTCTTCTTATTGCTGCTATTAGTGTTTTAAGTCTTAATTGTTAATTGTTAGTGTTAAATGTTGGTGTTTTAAGTCTTAATCAGTTACTATTTGCTACAATTGTTAGTGTTTTGCAAGTTATAAAAGGTTAATTAGTTAATGGTAGGAGAGTTTCCTGAATTGTTAGGGTTAAATTGCTATATATATAAATTCTACATGATATTACAATTACCAATATCCCACCGCGATAACCTATATCTCAAATATTGGTCCTTGACCGATATCCGTATTTTACCGCATTAACTGGTTAGCGACTGTAGGTCCCGTTTTTCCGGTGGATCGATAACGTAAACCTATCCTTGTTTATCACAAACACGGTAACGGGTGCGGAATCCCCGTGACGGTGCAAACCAAACAAAGTGTAAATTAAGAACACGC
Organism: Helianthus annuus; assembly: GCF_002127325.2. Classification (NCBI taxonomy): domain Eukaryota; kingdom Viridiplantae; phylum Streptophyta; class Magnoliopsida; order Asterales; family Asteraceae; genus Helianthus; species Helianthus annuus. The sequence continues at coordinate 159,137,664 of NC_035445.2, read as the reverse complement.
GTAACCAAAAGATTCAATATCTATTGATTAGGGATGAGTACCACCCGAAACATATACAAACAATGTTTACAGAGTTTCACTAAGTCTCACAGGTCTCTCATCAGTTTCACACAGAAACTGAGAGGGGTATTTATACTAGAGACAGACCAGACTACGACGAAACGCATGGAGGACACGACGAAACAACAAAGTCGACGAAACACTATCTGTTTCGTCGACATACATATGAATATCTTCAGTTTTGTTTCGTCGATTGTAGTATGAGCCCAACTGAAAATCAAAGCCCAATATAGATTTCGGCCCACACATCTGTTTCGTCAAATGTTTTCAAGATTTCAACAACTATGACATCATCATGATGATGTCATGGTGATGTATCGAGGGAATGGGTCCGCAGCTCTCCGTGCTTCGCGTGTCGAACTCTGGGGCGCACGACGGAGGAATGTCGTGACGTCGGGCTTGAGCCGGACCTAACCGTGTCGAAACCAAGTCGAACCGAACCGAGTCGAACCGAGCCGAGTCGCGTCCACACAAAGTGTATCAACAGCGACAAACTTATTTTAAAGTAGATAATGGGCCGATTTCATTAGTTAAATTCAAACAAAATATACGACGCATAAAGTTGGTACCGTTCCTTTCGTGCGTTCAGATTCTTCATTTGCTCTTTGTAGTGTTTTTCTATATACTGTTTGGCAGCTTCAACCTTCTGTTTAGTAGCGTTTGAAGGTGCTTCGTCATTTGTTACTCTTAATCCTTCCTATCGGTTACTCCTAACTTCCCGTTTCGGTGAAGATTTCGGTTTCAACTTTTTACACCACCACTTTGCAAAATCCATCTGTTTAGTCAACCAACACTTTCTTCTAGTCAACACTCAACTACAATGGAACATAACCAAAAACACCAATTTTTCCGTTTCTCCTTCTTTGAATCCAAACAAACTATCTATCGATGCATTGCCGATTCAGAAGTAGACAAATCCAATTACCCTGTTACAATAAACACAATTCATCTTCAATAAACTGATAGACTCAAGGTTTAAAAAAATCAATTATTATTTAAAAAAAAAATCCAACCAGTAGCTACTAATTTTGGCCAATCCATAAATATCCCGAATCCAAAACGGAAAACATAATTAATAACATCTTTCAAATCTAATACATAGCTAATTTCTTCAACAAAACGGTACCATTTCAGTAAGCATTAGATCAAGCACAAGCTACAATAAAGTAAACATAGAGAACAACCAATTGCACCGTAAATTCAGCAAAATTCAAAACGATAACTATTGATGCATAACAAACTATCGATACGTAGCCTATTTAGACGTAGACGAATTCAACTAGCCTGTTACAATAAAGGAACCCTTAGCATTCGATATAAAATATGACCCACCATCAGCATCATCCACCAAAACCGCCAGTGCATCATTACTTCAAACCACCATAATTTCTGTATGTACTCACCACCATCTTCTTCAAATTTGGGAGGTAATGAGCTTGCAAAAGAGTTTGGTGCCCTAAATTAACAACTTGCAAATTCTTCAAATTTGCAAAATCAGTCTTTGCAGGCATTGCATTCACCTCAAGATTCTTCAACCCCCAAATTAAATTCATCCCACTTGGCAATTCAACCCTAAATTGATTAAATAAATGGGACTGAAAGAACCCCAAGTTCTGAAAATATCCGAATTAAAAAAAAATAAAAAAGACAACTTCCCACATAAAAAATTTCTTTTTTTTAATAACAATGAACAATTCCAAACAAATGCAATGAAGGATCAGAATATTTTATGACTGAAACAAGAACCACAATGAGCGAAATTACCTCCTGATAACCTAAACTCAGAAACCCTACCACGTGCGTTTGTTGATTGACTTTTCGGAAATTCAACCATGGCGGAGGAAGGAGGGTGAGAGTATGGAAGACTGGATCCATGCTACGCTACGCAAATTGACTTTTCGGAGTTTTGATGTGTGTGTATGTGGTGGGGGTATATGATATGTAGCGTAGGAAAGAGAGAACGTGATTGTTCGTTTGTACTTGGGTGGATTTTATTACGGGGAAATAGCGAAAATAGCCAAGATTTCGCCTGAGTTTCGAAAATAGCCGATTCAAACGTCTCTTTAAGACTTTTCCTCAAACCTAAGACGTCTCAACCAGCAATCAATCCATGAATGCCACGTGTCCACACAAAAGAAATATATAAAGCTAATAAATATAACGTGCACATCACAGTCTTGTCTTGGGAAACACCAAAACTCTTACCTCTCTCTCTTGTCTTCTTGTCTTGTCAGTGATCCCATTTTTTCTTTTTAAAACCATGGGCGAATACCACTAATTCCCCACCGTTTTTATCACTTCAATTCACACATATAGATATAGATAGACTCATATATATCATCTTAATTTACATCATTTGCAGCACATACATCTTTTTGGTAAATCCGTCCCCCTGTCCTATTTGTTCAACACACGACACATTTGTACTCAGTCATATATACACACCCATAGATGGCTGACCCCCTTTCTCCACCTCCACCACAAAATCCTAAAATTTTGGAAGTTGAGTTACCAGCCAAAACCAATGTCGTGAGCACCTCCAACCGCCGCAGCAGCCCAAATGCCACCGGAAAACATCCTACATATCGTGGGATACGAAGTCGCAGTGTCAAATGGGTTTCGGAGATTCGGGAGCCACGTACAAGCAAGCGTATCTGGCTGGGGACTTACCCAAGGCCGGAGATGGCAGCGGCAGCATACGATGTGGCTGCGTTGTCGCTCAAAACCATTTGGGTTTTATCACCGTCACCTACCACAACTTCGCTGACGTCAAAACTTAATCGCCGGAGAAGATTGCCGGAAAACGAGCGGTTGTAGAGAGAGAAAACAGCAGAGACGTTTCACCTGATACGTTTCACCTGAGACGTTTCATTGTTCTGAGATGTTTCAGCACTTGTGGACACGTGGCTTTCGGTGGATGGCTGATGAGGAAACGTCATGAGACGCGTGGGAATTTGTGAAAATGTTGACCAGGTCTTGGCTATTTTGGTGATTGCCCCTTTTATTATTTTTTATAATTTTTAATATATTTGAAAAATGGTTGTCAAATGAATGAGAAAGAAAAAATATAGAAAATATTATTTGAAAAATACGAATACTTTTAGAAAAACCATGAAGGGTATAGTAAAACAAAAGTTTTAGGTACGCAAATTGCTTCGTCCATCAAAACCATATAAAAACAAGAGTAAATTGTTACAATCATCCCTAAAATTTAGGTTTGTTTGTCAGTTTCATCCAAAATAATCTTTTTGTGTCAAATAGCTCTTCACCTTTTGCATTATTTGTTATTTTCATATAAACCATTAACTCAGTTTACTTTTTCTGTTAAGTTGAATGATATTTTGATGAAATTGACAAATATAAAACCTCAGGGATGATTTTGGCAATTTTCTGTTAAGGTGAAGGATCTTTTAAATTTTATAAAGTAAGACAAATAGTAATTTCTGATTTTTTTTATATACATTAGTTTTATAAAAATAAAATCTACTTCAACCTCAAAATTTTATAAAACTAAAATGCTAGTGACCTTATATAAAAATGTCAAATAAACAAATTTTATCATATGTACAAAATTTGTAATTCATATTCTACTCTTTTAAATTCGCTCCTACCAAAAAACAGAAGTCATTGCCCCCCCCCCCCCTCCCTCCCCCAATCAAACAATGTACAATTACCAAACGTTAAAATTACCCACCAAATAGTAAGTATAATGTCATGAACCAAAAGTTTATTTACTCAAATCACTCGGAATAAATATTAGTTAGTTACCCTCATAATTTTAATTAGATAAATATTTTATTTCTGTAAACATATTTCTTAGGTGCTCAACACTTTTAAAAATATGTAATGTTTGACAAAAAAAAAATTCTATCTTAACACTTGATTAAATACTAAAAGTTGTAATTGATTGTTATGTGCTGCACACCATTGATATTTATTTTATATATCATTTTCTCTTTATAAAACTGATCTATATAAAAAAACTGGATATTAATTTCTGTCTTAATTTATAAAATTTAAAACATCCTTCACCTTAACAGAAAAAATAAACTGAGTTAGTGGTTTCGATGAAAATTTATAAAAATTATGTGACAAGACTATTAATTTTTTCTTATAAAAACTACGTGTATATTATGTTTTATATATATGTGACAAAATTAACTGAATAAAACAAATTAAAAAGAGTTTGAGTGAATTGCCAAAATCGTCCCTGAGATTTTATTTTGTCAGTTTCATCGAAATATCCTTCAACTTAATATAAAAAGTAAACTAAGTTAGTGGTTTAGATAAAAATGGCAAAAATGCCAAAGGATAAGGGTTGTTTGGTACAAAAAAAAAATATTTTTGATGAAGTTGGCAAACAGGCCTAAACCTCATGGACGATTTTGATAATTTACTCCAAAAACAAATTGCATTCAACTCTTATATTTAAGTTTCTACCCTTTTAGTTGAAGAGAATTTGACTAATGGTTAATGGATCTTAATAATTCCAAGTTTCACCTGTTGACCGATAATAATCTCAACTTTAAAAATTCCCTATAACGATCTCAGCTTGTAAGAATTTGGCCCCCATTGATCATTTTCTAACAGATAAGAATTTGGAGTACTCAATAGATTCAAGTGCACTTGCAGCTTTCTTAATTGAATTAAGTGCACCTGCAATTATAAAAGGATTGATGGGCCCAAATTCTTACAAGTTAGGATTGTTGGAGAGAATTTCTAGAGTTGGAATTATTATGGGCCAACAGAAGAAACTTAGGATTATTAAAATACAATAACCTTTTGATTAATGTTGACATATATATATATATATATATATATATATATATATATATATATATAGGGAAGGGCTATATGAAAAACCCCATCTTTTTTAAAAAACTATGAAAACCCAATATCAACCATTGATTATGTTTCATCTAAGTAGATCAATGGTTCTCCTATTTTTAGGTAAATATTAGTTTTTAAATAATTCTTATATTACTTTCTAGTACAACTAAAGGGCAATTTGGGTAGTGAAAAAGGTACTTTTTGTGCTTTGTTGAAAGTGACTTTCCAATCAAATCACTAACTCTTTCTCTTTCTCTTACCTCCTTCTCTTTCCTCCTACACCCCACAAACGTGAAGAAGAACAAGAAAAAGATGATCTCATTTTAGAATTCAAATATCCAAGATCTAAAAGTGATTTCAACAAACACTAATCCCAGATCTTTTAGAGAGAGAATGATGGCAGGACAAAAGTTTTTAGAGAGATGAATTTTTTGTTTTAGAGAGAGAAACAGCAATCTTCATCATGTTCATCTATAACACCAAGAACACACATACAAGTGTGTGAGAGAGAAGAAGTTTGAAGTATGTTGTTTTAGGGAGAGAACGATGAGAAGATGAATGTTTTTAGAGAGAGAAAGTTGATGTTTTAGATAGAGAAACAACAATCTTTATCATAAAGACACACACGAGTGTGTGTGTGAGAAGAAGGTTTGAACATCTTCTTCGGGTTCATCGGACGGTTCTAGATCCGGTAAGTGTTCTTGAATAAATCAAAAAAAACTTTGGGATAAGATTTTGAACCGGTTTTTTTGTTGGTTTGGTTGCTTGTTAGGGGCTTTTGATCTTAACAGTAGCTGATTTTTTGTTGGTTTGGGTTGCTTGTTTGGGTTTTTGATCTGAACAGTAAGTGTTTTTTTGTTGGGTTGCTTGATTCACAGACTAAGACCCATAACATGTTGGTTTGGTTGCTTGTTTGGGGATTTTGAACCGGATTTTTTGTTGGTTTGGTTGCTTGTTTGGGGATTTTGATCTTAACAATATTTGTTTTTTTTTTGTTGGTTTAGTTGCTGGTTTGGGCTTTGGATCTGAACAGTAAGTGTTTTTTTTGTTGGGTTGTTTGATTTACAGAAACAGACCCATAACATGTGTTAAGCACCTGTTAGAATGATATATAACGTGTGTTGATTTACAGAAACAGATACATAAAGATATTCAATTGACAAGCTGGATGGATGTATGCGACGTTAATGCGGGGACATTGAATAAGTCAACTCTTTTGGGAAAGAAGTTTTCGTTTATTTATAACATGTGTTAGTGATTCATGCTGTAACAGATCCATAAAGAAGTTTTCATGCTGTAACAAGTTTTCGTTCGTTTCTAACATGTTTTGCACATTTTGGAATGTATAACATGTGTTAAGCCTCTGTTATAATCATTTTGTAACCTGACATGTATTCATGTATAAGCTAGTGGTTTACAAAACACCATGATGTGTATATACTGATCTAACATGTGTTACTATGTGTATGTTTGGAACATGTAATTGATTAACATGTGACAAGGGTGAAAACAATCGACGGGGGCGATGAGTTTAAAGGTGAGCTTAGTTAATATCGTAATCTTGTTGTAACCCCACTTGTATACATATGATAACATGTGAGCATCCATTATAACCCGACTTGTATTCATGTATATCAAAAGTGGTTTGCAAAACACCATGATGTGCATATACTGATCGTAACACGTGTACAAGTTAATATGGAACATACAAGTTAATATTGTAACACCGTATACCTGGGATAACATGTGTTAAGCCTCTGTTATAATCTTGGTTTAACCCAACATGGTGTCATGTATAAGCTAGTGGTTTCCAAAAGACTATTAACTTGTATAATCTTGGAACGTACAAGTTAATATTGTAACACCGTAACCCGACTTGTATTCATGTATATGAAAGTCACATCCTTTGGGAAAGAAGTCTTCGTTCATTTATAACATGTGTTGGTGGTTCATGCTGTAACAGAACACCATGATGTAACCTGACATGTGTTCATGTATAACATGTGTTAAGCCTCTGTTATAATGATATATAACGTGGGAAAGAACTTTTCGTTTGTTTATAACATGTGTTTGTTTTGCACATTTTGGAATGTATAACATGTGTTAAATCTCTGTTATAATCTTTTTGTAACCTGACATATATTCATGTATAAGCTAGGGGTTTACAAAACCCCATGATGTGTATATACTGATCTAACATGTGTTACAATTTGTCTATTCGGAACATGTAATTGCTTAACATGTGACAAGGGTGAAAACAATCGACGGGGGCGATGAGTTTAATGGTGAGCTTAGTTAATATCGTAATCTTGTTGTAACCCCACGTGTATACATATGATAACATGTGAGCATCCATTATAACCGACTTGTATTCATGTATATGAAAGTGGTTTGCAAGTTAATATGTGTACAAGTTAATATGGAACATACAAGTTAATATTGTAACACCGTATATGGAACATACAAGATAATATGGAACATACAAGTTAATATTGTATAACGTGTGTTAAGCCTCTATTATAACATGTGTTAAGACTTCCAGAATGGATGCATAAACTCCAATATCAACTTAATAACATAGTATACCTGATATAACGTGTGTTAAGCCTCTTTTATAACGTGTGTTAAGACTTCTAGAATGTGTTAAGTCCATACCTTTTAACATCATGTACTAGACAAAACAAAATAAGAGTCTCACATTACATATTACTAGTAAACGAAAATACATAGCACTAAGAAAATGGTGGAGCTTCCTTTGAAAGTCTGCCTTAGCTTTTCAGCGGCTACCTTTGCTGTCTTAGCTTTCCAATGGTCCCGAGAATTGGATCTTATTTCCCTTGAATCCATCACCGTCCTAATAACAAAAAGATAAGATAACCGTTAAGTCGTTAACCAGACATAAATATTAACACATTCATAGCTAGAATTTTTTTTTTCTCAGATAACATCACAAAAAACAGTTACTATTCAGATCAAAAAACCCCAAACAAAGCAACCAAACCAACAAAAAACTGTTACTATTCAGATCAAAAGCCCAAACAAGCAACCAAACCAAGCACAACTTTTTAACACAAAAAATAAATGTCTTGGGTGATAAGGACATCACTTCTGCTTCTGGATCTACAATTTTTACAATTTATTTTTAAGTTTATTAAAGACAGAAACTGTATCAATTGTCGTTTCATAATTTCATAATTTATTATTACTTTTTTTATAAATATGTTTCTGATTTAACAGTTACAAAGTACAAATATCCATCGGCAAAACCCATGAAAAAAGATTAAAGATTTAACCATTTTCAACCTGGGGTCAACTGCTAGTACATTCATGGTAGACTTTCTTTGAAAAAAACATATTTTTCATTTAGAAAAAAATGAAAAATAATGAAAAATTGAAACCCACCATTTTTTCGTCTTTTTTTTTTTTTTGAAAATTGTGAAAAAGCCAAGAAACAAGATTAAATATTTCAGAGATTTAACCTGGGTTGCCTGGAAGACTTCTTTTTTTTTCTTGATTAGTGGTTGACTTTGACTTGGAGGAGGATGAGCAAAGTAATTTTGATAATTTGGATTATAACTACTTCCATTTTCTTGACCTATATTCTCAGAGCAAGAATTAACTGTAGTTGCATGAAGATCAGATGCAGAACTCAAATCATCTTTAGAATCACATTATGATGTTTCATCATCTTCTTGTCTCACTAGGGTATTTTGGAGGGGCAGTGGTGGCAGTGGTGGGGGTTGTGCAGCGGGGGTCGGCCGACGGTGGTAAAGGTGCAACGGTGGTGGGGGTTGAGCAACAGGGTTGGAGGTGTTTACGGTGGTGCCGGAGGTACAATATTGATGGTGGTACGGTGGTGATGATGGTGGTGGTGCGGTGGTGATGGTGGTGTGGTGGGAAAAAAGATAATGATGAGAGAGAGATTTGATGAAGAGAGATCTGGATATGAATGTGAATAAGTGTGTGTGTGAGATATGTGTGAGAGAGAAATGTGTACTAACATTAGGTATTGGTATAAAAGAAGAAAGAGAAGCTGGTATAACATGTCAGGAAGAGAGAGAGAGCAATGTAAAAAGACCAAAATACCATTCATTTTGTCATCTTCAATCAATGACGTGGCCAATTGTAGGCCTTGTGATGGGTTTGCTAAGTTTCCTAAAAAAATGAGGTTTCTTGTAGAGCATTTCCCTATATATATATATATATATATATATATATACACACACACACTTAATTGTTTAGTTTTTAAGGGATGTATGTCACATTAGTTTCTCGGTCAATGGGTGAATAGGGCACTCCTTTCATCTATCATAGCCTCCTCTAATATTGTATTATCATGTTATTTTCACCGTAAATCTAGCTAACACCACAAAATCAACATTCTTTTCAACTAACCTAAAACCCTGTAGTTTTTTAAATAACAAATAAACTCAACATATAAAAATAACTAAATTATATTCCCTTGAAAATAAAAATAATACATAATTATAGTATATTACGAAAACACAACTCTTAAGTTCAGTATGTTTTTGTATCTTTCAAATTTGGCCACGTTTGCTTTTGTTCCTTTGAAATTTGACCACCAATTTTATATATAACGTGACTCGGGGAGCCCGGTGTAGTGTAAGCGGGTACCCCTACTTACAACTCAAACATCGCCACTGGTGGTGCGGATATAGCCGATGGATTAAGGAGGAAAAGAATGAAATTGTGTTATTATTATTATCTTTTCCACTTTAATCTTTCATTTATATAATATATATGTTTTTTAAGATGTAGGTGAGGTGATTTGTGATACGGATCAATAGTCAGTGGGTCGGACAATAGTGGATTGAGTTGTTGGTTAGCAACAGTGGATTGGGTTATTGGTTAGCAAAAGGGGATTAGTCAACAGCAACAGGGGATTAGTCAACAGTGGATTGGGTTGTGGGTTAGCGACAGTGGATTGGGTTAGTTAGCGACAGGGGGATTGGGTTGTTAGTTAGTTAGGCAGTTAGAATGGTAGTTGGTTAGTAGTTGTAAGGGTTGTTGTAAACTGAGGATATAAAAGGGAAAGATTGTAATAGTATAAGGTATCTTATGAAATAATAATCAAATTCCCTCCTAACTTCTCTATCAACCGCCATTAACGAACTTTCGGAGCTTATTCAATCATTGAGCTCCCTGAGCGTTAATTGAACTTGACCATTGTTAATCAATCTCGAGTTCATTCAAATTCAATCCTTATCATTGGTATCAGAGTTGTCTATCCTTGGACACTCTCGATCCAATTCAAGCACGAACCCTAATTCAATCAATTGGGGAAGAATTAGCAAGTTCAATTTCAATTTCTGAATTCAATCATTGTTTCGATTGAATTCCTTCATTTGACGTCCGTTCAATTCAATTTTCCATTGGTCTTTGTTCAGATCAATTCCAAAGCAAAATGACGAAGAGACATGGTCATAATGATGCTGATGATGCTGAAAGCAGTCAGCAAATGAATCACCGAATCGAAGAAAACACAAAGGCATTGGAGGAAATGAGGAATATGGTGACTGGATTATCTTTACAGTTGACTCAAATGGTCAATAATCAAAACGATGGAAGGAATCATCTAAGGCGGGATAGGCAGAATAAAGGAGAGGGGTTCAATTTTGCAGCAAGATTGACCAAAATTGAATTTCCTAGATTTAAAGGTGGTGATCTAACTTCATGGTTATTTAAGGTGGAACAATTCTTTCAGTTGGATAGAATGTCTGATGCAACAAAGGTTAGACTGGCAGCCATTCACTTTGAGGAAAAGGCATTACAATGGTATCAATCTTTCACTAGCCAAGAATTGAAGGTGAAGTTTTGACTTGGGCAGAATTGGTAGAAGCTTTGAAGGTTAGATTTGAAAAGTTGTTTGATGACCCTATGACTGATTTGAAGAACTTGAAGCAAATCAATTATGTTCAAGAGTATCATGACAAGTTTGATGCCATTATCAGCCGTCTTCAATTACCAATGGAGTATGCCTTAAGTTGTTTTATGGCAGGGTTAGAAGAGGAGATACAATTGCAGGTAAGAATGTTCAATCCTAAGAATATTCAAGAAGCTTTCTGTTTGGCTAAACTGCAAGAAGCAACTATCAGGGCTAAGATGGGAAGGGTGGGGTTCAAGCTACCCATTTTACCTAACCCAAGTAACAATAAGCAGGCAGTATCCTTAGGTAAATCAGCGGGTTTAGACTCTAAAAGGAATGTGATTAGGAAAACCTTGACCAAGAGTGAAATGGATGAAAGAATGTCTAAAGGCTTGTGTTTCAATTGTGATGAGAAGTATTCACAAGAGCATGTATGCAGAGGTAACAGGAAACCTCAGCTGTATCACATAGAGGTTAAGTGGTTAGAAGAAGAGGCTGAGTGTGAAGAAGAGGAAGTGGTGATGGAGTGTGCTCAAATCTCAATTAATGCAGTGGAGGGAAATGACAGGTATAAGTCCATTAGGGTCATTGGTCATTAGGGGAAATATTAATTACAATTGTTAATGGATACTGGGAGTTCAAATAATTTTTTGGATACTGCATTAGCCAAACAATTAGGGTGTAAGATGGTTAAGGGTCCAGCTTTGTTAGTGAAAGTAGCAAATGGTCATGAGGAGGTTTGTGATCAAATGGTGAGAGGGTTTTGCTGGAGTATGCAAGGAATTCAATTCACAGCTGATGTGTATGTAATGCCCTTGGGAGGTTGTGATTTGGTTTTGGGGGTACAATGGTTTACAACTTTGGGAAGCATCAAAATGAATTATAATGACAGAACCATTGCTTTCAAGTTTAATGGTCAGAATGTGGTTTTGAGAGGGCAATATGGAAAGAATTTTTCTCAACTTAATAAGGGAAGTTTGAAGAAAATTGAACTGCAGAAGGCTGAATTGTCTATGGTACAGGTATATTCCATTGAAGGGTATAGTACAAATACTTCAATGGTACTACAAAAAACTCAGGAATCCAATGAACAACAGCAACAGTTACAAAGGTTGTTAGAGGATTTCAGGGATGTCTTCCAAGACTTAAAGTCTTTACCACCATCTATGGGCCAGTATGACCATAGAATTCCATTGAAACAGGGAACTGATGGGGTGAATTTAAGGCCTTATAGATATCCTGTTGCGCAGAAGGATGTGATAGAAAAGAAGACTAATGACTTGTTGGAACAAGGGGAGATTCGATCCAGTACCAGCTCTTTTGCTTCACCAGTGGTTTTAGTAAAAAAGAAAGATGGTACATAGAGGTTGTGTATAGACTATAGGAAACTGAATCAAGCTACAATTCCTGACAGGTTTCCTATTCCATTGGTGGAGGATTTGATGGATGAATTATATGGTACACAATTTTTCTCTAAATTGGATCTCAAATCTGGGTACCATTAGATTAGAATGGATGATGCAGACATCCATAAAACAGCATTTAAAACTCATAATGGTCATTTTGAGTTTTTAGTCATGCCTTTTGGGCTAACTAATGCCCCATCTACCTTTCAAGGTTTAATGAACCAGGTTTTTAAACAATATTTGAGGAAGTATGTACTGGTTTTCTCTGATGATATATTGGTGTATAGTCCTTGTTGGAATACCCATTTATCTCATCTGAAAGATGTCATATCAGTATTAAGGCAACATCAGTTGGTAGCTAAAAGAAGCAAGTGTGAATTTAGAGCTACTAAATTGGAGTATTTGGGGCATATAATATCTCAACAGGGAGTTGCAACTGATCCAGCAAAGGTATCTGCAATACAGCAATGGCCTGTACCAACTAACATCAAGGAGCTGAGGGGATTTTTGGGCCTCACTGGATATTATAGAAGATTTGTGAAAGGGTATGGTAGCATCACCAAACCCTTAATTTAATTGCTTAAAAAAGACTCTTTTCAATGGTCATCAACTGCTCAATATGCTTTTGAACATTTGAAGGAGAGTATGAGTCAACCTCCTATATTGGCACTACTAGACTTCAAACAAACATTTGTGGTAGAAACGAATGCATTAGGGTTTGGAATAGGTGTTGTTTTAATGCAAAAGGGTCATCCTATTGCTTATATCCGTAAGGCATTATCCCCAAGACATATGTCCTTGTCCACTTATGAGAGAGAACTGTTGGCCATCATTTATGTTGTCCAAAAATGGCAACCATATCTGGCTCATGCCAACTTTGTGATCAAAACAGATCAGCATAGTTTGAAATATTTGCTAGATAGTAAGATTTCAACACCCTTCAAACAAAGGTGGTTATCTAAGTTGATAGGATTCAATTTTGAAATTATGTACAAGAAAGGTGTAGATAATAAAGTGGTTGATGCATTGTCAAGAGTGACTCATGGGGAGGTATTACAGTTGGCAGCCTCATCTGTTCATATAGACATATGGGCAGCAATTAAAGAAGGGTGGACTAGTGATGTGGAGTTGTAAAAAATCATTCAGGATCTCCAACAGGATCCTATGTCTCATAGTCATTATAGCTTGTCCAAGGGAGAATTAAGAAGAATGGTAAGTTGGTCATTGGTAGTTCTACAACTTTAAGGCAACAAATACTGCAGTGGATGCATGATTCAGTACAAGGAGGGCATTCTGGCATTCATGCTACTACTAGCAGAATTGCTAGGTTGTTTTATTGGCCAAAGCTAAAAAAAGATGTGATGACTTATGACAAGAATTGTGCGGTTTGTCAGCAGTGTAAATCGAAAACAGTGGCTTACCCTGGTATGTTACAGCCTCTACCAATTCCTCAAGGGGTATGGGAAGATATAGCAATGGATTTATTGAGGGTTTGCCTAAGTCCAAGGGTAAAGATGTCATTTTGGTGGTGGTGGACAGGCTGAGCAAGGGTGCCCATTTTATTGCTTTGCACCATCCTTTTACTACAGTTGATGTGGCTCAGTTATACTTGGATCACATATATAGGCTACATGGCCCTCCTAAATCAATTGTATCTGACATAGATAAGGTGTTTGTTAGCAATTTTTAGAAAGAAATGATGCTATTGCAAGGGGTGTTGCAGAAAATGTCTAAGTTCATACCATCCTCAAACAGATGGTCAAACAGAAGTGCTGAACAGATGTTTGGAGAGTTATTTGAGGTGCATGTGTTTTGTAAAACCTCATGAGTGGGCTAATTGGTTACCATTGGCGGAATACTGGTATAATACCACCTATCAATCAGCTATCAAATGTACTGCATTTGAGGTAATATATGGTCAGCCACCACCCATACATTTTCCATACTTGCCGGGATAAAGTAATAATGAAGCAGTGGATAGGAGTTTAATAGTCAGGGAGGAGGTGATTAATATCTTGAAAGTAAATTTGTTGAAATCTCAACAAAGAATGAAGCAGTTGGCAGATACTCATAGAACTGAAAGGAGCTTTATGGTAGGGGACTGGGTATATTTGAAGTTACAACACTATAGACAGCAGTCAGTAACTCAGAGGCCTAATCAAAAGCTGGCAGCTAAATAATGTACTGCAAAGTACATATGTTTATAGTGTAAATTTTGGTCAGTTTTCAGTCGTTTTGAGTGTAGTTTAGGTTAGAATTTCGATACTGCTGACGTTAAGCTTTGATTTCAGGCCCCGTAGCTTAAAGTGATGAAAAACGAGTAAAACGAGCAGTTTAGAAGAAAACCGGGATTCGTACGCGCGTTGGAGAAGCTGGAAATCGAAATTAAATAAAAAAATAATAAAATCAGGACATGGAGGCGCCGCGTGACGCCACCCCCACCCCCCAGTCGCGTCACGCCTAGGGTCTGATCTCGTGGAAAAGGTTTGGCAGCTAGGGTTTTGATTGATGAATTCCCAAGAAACCGAACCACAACCCTAATTACGAAATTAGGACATCTTTGGGCGACTTTAGAGCATTCTTGAAGAGCAATCGGAGATCTCAAGGCATAGGAATCATCGGTACGAGTCAAGGGCGAAGAATCGAAGGATCTATCAGGTTTTCTAACCCCTTGTTTTGTCGATTTCTTTTCTTGAAACTTGTGATGATGAATTCGTTGTTAGACATCTTTGTTTTGTTTTTACGTTTTAGTATGCTTGGCTAAACATTTAAGCCACCTAGACTTGATGAATGGATTGATGTAAAGATTTTACCGGTTTTATTAATTGCATGATTTTTATGGACTAATTGTGTTTGGTAAACGGTTTGGTTTAATGATTTGATGTATATGCGTGCTTTGATTCGGTTTATTGTTATTATTTGCTTCATATGATTCTTAGTGACGGTTTATATCACAACATAGAGTCATATTAGGGTTTAGGATTTCGGTGAGTGTCTATATCACGTTAGAAAACCTTAACTCTTTAGGGAGAATTGCGCAATAACCCCTAGAAGTAATTGGTAATAATTTGCTAAGTCTTAGTGTTCTACTAGTCCTAATATCTGGGAAGTGAGGGGCTATTGGTAGGTCTTACCCGGCGAATTGCTTTAGATAGTCCTTGGGAAAGGTCATGTCTTGGTTTACCTGTCGGTTTTATTAGTCTATCAAGTCAAATTAATTAATCCAAACTACCCTAGATCTATGATTGGGAAAAAGTAGGTCAACATTAGGGTACTTACACAATAATTAGACAACTTGGAAGAAGTCTAATAACCGGTAGGATTAACGGCCTAGGTAGTGCCACAGGTTTCTCCTTGAGAAGGGTCAAGGGGCCTAGTTGGTTCATAATAGGTTTAGTATCGAACGATCCCGGTTCCATAATTCTTGCAGTTAATTTAATTGGTAATCTCTTAAAAGCGATCCAGGATTCTTGTCTAGGTGGTCTCGTTCTCACATAAGGAAAGTCCTCAGTCTTATTTCGTATTAGTTTAATTCTAGTTTAATTTAGTAGTTTAATATAGATTTCCTAGATTTTCCGTAACCTCCCCCCCCCCTAAACAATTAAAACAAGTTAAGTCATGCCTGTCAGCGTCTGTTAGAGTCTAATTTGCGTGATACATAGAGTCCTGTGGTTCGATATCCGAACTTCCTAGGTTATACTACATTGATCGGTACACTTGCCGATTGTGTGGTTTAGGTCGAGTCTAGAATTTAAAGCTTTGTCGTGTCTAGCTTAGAGAGTCCAATTTAGTTAGTTTTTATAGTCTGTTAAGCACACATCAAGTTTTTAGCGCCGTTGTCGGGGACTCTTGGCAATCGCGTTCATTAGCTTTGATAGATTTCAGTGACAAATACGTGCTACGTGTTTTATTTTGTTTTGTGTCTTTTATTTTCATTTTGAGTCGTAGTAACTATTGTTTGCTTTTCTTGTGTTCAGGTTTTTGCTTGTAGTGGATGCCACATCTACGCTCGCACGGACCACCACCACCTGTCAAGCAGTCATCATCTCAATTGGGCCAAGGCCCTCGGGTTACTTCTTCATCTTCTTCTCGTTTTCCCAATTTCGATTCCACCCCGTTACCCACCCCACCTCCTACACCACCACCTTCGCCAAACCGTTCACCTAAAACTTCACCCAAGGTTTCCCCACACGATAGTCCTACTTCTAGTACCTCTAGTAATCCAGACAACTTAGAACCAATGGCCAACCCTAGGCAAACCGTCCATCAGCAAGCCACCCAAAATTTCACCAGCCTCGCTTCACCCATCACCGTTCCACCCATAGTCAATGATACAAACATCTATGCGGTATTGTGAAAATGCATACATTCAAGCCTTGAGACTGTGGCGATAAACCCTTAAACAAATTAAAGGTTTATCTGAGTTATGTGTATCGAATTCGGTCATTCCTTCCATCCAAACATACCTAGGATGTCAGGAACGGGAGTTGTCAATTCCTATGGTACCACTACCTACTAACGAACGACGTGATCAATGTTAATGAATGTAATTTTGTCCCATTTAAACAAACCAAATGTCATACCAAAATGTAAGCATGTGATGTAAAACAAAATGTACTAAGTATGCAACAAATGGACATACATAGCATGTGATGTGAAACAAATGTACTAAGTATGCAACAAATGGACATACATAGCATGTGATGAAAACAATGTACTAAGTATGCACTAAATGGACATACATAGCATAAAACGTAATGTAAAACGATGTACTAAGTATGCAACAAATGGACATACATAGCAAAAACACAATTAAATCATGTACTATAAGTGTACTACTGAACATAACAAGCATATGATATGAAAACATGGAAAGCACGAAAGTAACAAGTAGGCACATGTGTTTCACCCCAAAATGTTTGAAAAAACAGTAAAAGAGGGGACTATGTACTCACTTGAGATTGCTTAATAGTCTTTAGATAACCACCAAGCAATGCTAGTAAGATCACAGAATCAAACGGCACCTAATATAGGTAACTATGTTAATAAACGGACCTAAATCGGAGGATCAGATAAAATGTGGGTTCGTAAACCAAATGAGTATAGGAGCTCATGTAATATGGCTTAACAAAGCCTACATTCTAAAACGGAACCTATCCTAAGTGCTTACGACCCATTACGACTCGTTTAGGTAGCTTACGCTACTTTAATGCGTCGTTTGCGTAAAACGCGTTTGGACCACCTAACTAGTCCTTTGACAAGTAAAATATGCCTTAACATGTCTAACATTGTTGTCTAATCAGTTTAGATATCAAAAATTATGTTACATATGCTTAAAATGAATTTTGGCACAAAAAGGGCATTTTGATAATTTACCTAAGGCATACAAACTACCTATCATATAACTAACTAAACGATGTGACCATAAGGTATAACCTCGGAAGGTTATTCCCTATACAACTATGGTCACCTAACGTGTTTGGTCGGATCCTAATGATCGACCAAACGGGTCGATTCGAAAGTATAAGCGATTGATTAGATCGCTTACCTTACGACCCTATATAAGCACAGTGACGAGCTAAACATGTTAAAACATGTTTAACGAAGTTTGAAAACAGGTTTGATATCAAAACAAAGGGTTTTGATACCCAAAAGTAGTTTGGTTAAAAATACGCAAGAATACGTATTTTGGCCGAAACTATGACTCGTCACTATGCCTAAATAACGTGGTAATTAGTAGGTATAGTCACAAGCGACTAAAACCATCGTGATTACGCTCACGTTACGAAGTTCAAACGAACATCGTGTTGACCATAAACTGGTCAATGCTGAAAGTTAAACAAAGTTTGACTTTCGTGTTTAAAATGCGAAAAAGAACGAAAGAAGACTTATAACGGGTCCAAGAATGGAGGTTTGATTCCAAATATTCTCA
This sequence comes from Helianthus annuus, assembly GCF_002127325.2. Classification (NCBI taxonomy): domain Eukaryota; kingdom Viridiplantae; phylum Streptophyta; class Magnoliopsida; order Asterales; family Asteraceae; genus Helianthus; species Helianthus annuus. Next base: position 159,119,549 of record NC_035445.2, on the reverse strand, counting down.
GGTATGAAGTGATAAACACATCAACTTAGAGAAATTTCAGAATAAAGTGTGAGTTGGGAGTGAAATGGGTGGGGGTATTTATAGTTTCTTCACAACCGTTAAGATCGTTCATCGTAAAACGAGCTTCGATCACAACCGTACATGTGCGCCCATGGTTTTGCAAAACCATGGGCACCTTAAAATGGCCCATTGAATGCTGAAAAACCATGTGCAAGAGTGGAAGATAGCTGGAACAAGCTGGAAACAGCTAGAAACACAACTTTGCTGATCTGGGACATGCTTACGGACCGTAAGCAGACCCATACGGTCCATAAGGACCCTGCAGACCAGCAAAGTTAGAGTTTTGGTAGCTTTGGTCCCTGTGCGCGTATTGTCGTGTTTTGGCACTTCTAACACCCGTCAAACCCATTTTAAGCTCCATAAGGATGTTAAAGCATGGGGAACATGAAACATGCTCAAAAATATGTCGGATGTCGGTTCGTTTGGCCGTACGGTTACGTTGTTCGGTTAATTACGACGGAAGTCGTAACAGGCGCAAAAATGATGCAAATTACGTGATGAATGGATATTTAACAAGCCAATCAGTAAAACATAATATTTTAATGATTACATAAGGATGTCCAGATGTATTCAGAACGTAAGATATGCGCGAAAATGCATACTTATGCACTTTTCGACGCTTTTAGTCCCTGAATGACCAAAAAGTTTATTTTAGCACACTGAACCCCTCAAAGCCTATTTCTAAGCTATGTAAAGGATATATAGGGTATGTTTAACTTATGGTCATGTTCTGGAATGTCCGTTACAGTACGAATCGACATACTTTCGCAGTTTGTCGAATTTAGTCCCTGTAAGCGAATAAACTTGATTTTGCCATACCAAAGCCTTGAAAACTTATTTCTAAGTTATGTAAAGGATATTTATGGTATGTTAAGCATATGTTGATGTTCCGGAGTGTTTGTCGCAATAAACTGATTTGGTTTACGCACCAGTTTGCGTATAACTTTCCAGAAAGCGATATAGAGTTTGAAATTGAACAAAAACCAAAACATGAAAAATGTCAAACATAAAAAAACAAACATTGGGATCAAATAACATTGTTTCATTGATAACTGAGCTGTTTACAATGATTACAAGCACAGATGTCACAATTGTAAGTGGGTGTATAGGTTAAAACGTGATGAACATGGCAACATCAAATGCTACAAAGCTCGTCTAGTAGCAAAGGGTTTCAACCAACAGCCGGGAATCGATTACCATGAGACATTTAGCCCAGTGGTTAAATCCAATACGATCCGTGTGGTTTTATCTCTTGCCGTGTCAAGGAAATGGCCACTTAGACAACTTGATGTGTAGAATGCCTTTTTTACACGGTAATCTTAAAGAAACTGTTTATCTACGCCAACCACCAGGTTTTATAGATTCCCAAAAACCGGATCATCTATGCTTGCTTCACAAGTCCTTATATCGTCTCAAACAAGCTCTTAGGGCTTGGTTTAATCGCCTTTCGGGGGCCCTATTACAGCTTGGGTTCTCAGGTTCTAAGACGGATCCATCCTTATTTATTTACTCCCATCATGGTGCCTTACTTTATATGCTTGTCTATGTAGATGATATTATTCTCACCGGTAACAATCCACGGCTGATCAATCATATCATTCAACAATTAAGCACAAAGTTTGCGATCCAAGACATGGGTCAACTTTCATACTTCTTGGGCATTGAGGTAGTTCCCAAAGGTAATGATCTGATTCTCTCTCAGAAGAAATATATCTCAGACCTTATTCACAAGGCAGGCCTTTCTCTATCCAAACTAGTTAACTCTCCAATGGACATCAATTCCAATTTAGCCCTTGGTGACAACCCTCAGCTTGCTGATCTTGCTAAATTTAGACCGATAGTTGGAGCCTTACAGTACTTGACTCTCTCCAGACCAGACATTACCTTTGCAGTCAACAAAGTTTGTCAGTTTATGCACTCTCCAACTGAAAATCACTAGTCTGCAATCAAAAGGATTCTTCGGTATCTTCATGGCACTTCTAATTTTGGTCTTTTGATTCAGCAAAATTCAACCCCTGTCATCCATGCATACACGGATGCTCATGACCACTCTCTTACTGCCTTTTCTGATGCCGACTAGGCTGGCTCTCTTGATGACCGTCGATCCACGGCGGGATATGCCGTCTATCTTGGCTCCAATCTCATTTCATGGCGTGCCCGTAAACAACGCACCGTCTCTAGGTCATCCACAGAAGCAGAATATAAAGCCTTAGCAGATACTGTTGCTGAGCTAACATGGCTAGAGGCTCTAATACAAAGCCTTAGCAGATACTGTTGCTGAGCTAACATAGCTAGAGGCTCTTCTGAAAGAACTTCACGTTTCTGTGACATCAGCTCCCATCTTATGGTGTGACAATCTAGGAGCTACCTATCTTTCAGCAAATCCCGTCTTTCATGCCCGTACAAAACATGTGGAAATTGATTTTCATTTCATTAGAGAGAAGGTGACTCAAAAACAACTATCGGTTCAGTTTATAAAGACAGAAGATCAGATTGCAGATGTGTTCACCAAGCCTTTATCCTCAAAACGGTTCTTGCTTCTTAGATCTAAGCTACAGGTCACTCCCCGGCCTTAGCTTGAGGGGGAATATTAGTCCAAGATTTATGTCTCTAAGTATATCAAGGATTGTGATTTGATTGTGATTTATATTTACCTTAAATAGATTAATTGTTTAGGGTCTATATATATTCTGGTTTGTATTGTTCTTCATCATCAAATACAATATACAGCTTTATACCAAAGTTATTTAAAAGGATCTTGCAGAGCTACGTGGGAAAGGCATTGATGCGCAGGTCGCATCGGGTGGAGGTCGCATGTATGTCACCATGGACCGTTATGAGGTAACTCGTACTTGTTTATAAGTATTAACCTCTTGAAAAAGTTTTACACATGTTCATAAGCTGTGTGAAAAAAAATGTCTCTGCACAATTGTTTATGAGTTTTACATGTTTATATTGTCTTCTGACCCAAACAGTTTATACAATATTTATACCTTCTTGGAGGTTAAAAATCTGATTTTATTCATACCTTGAATGATCTCGTATAGTTATATGGCTATTTATGTGGCATAATAGTAGAGATGGCAAAACGTGTTGTGCTCTTTTAAACGGGTGGAACCACACATTTAACACGACATGGTTTTATGATAAGGATCGTCAAGGGATTCGATGAAGATATATACGACATGAGGTAAGTTTAAACATTATTGAAGATAAATGTAAACAAAGATTGGTGGCTGCAGTGAAATATTTTCTCACTTCATACAAAGGGTTGCAGGCGGAGTAAGAAACATCATGATTTATTGTTGGGCTGGGGGAAAGAAAAAGTTAAATACAATATCTCTACTGGCATTCATTCGGAGTCTGTATGCTAGAAAGGTATCGAAAAAAGGGTCTCTTTATAGTTGATTTTTTTGATTTTTTTTAATTTTTATTTAATTTTTTTTTTATAATTTTAGCCTATCATGCCCAAATCCATCTTGACAAAAACCCATCTTGTCCTAAACTCATCATAGCCCATTTCTTAATAAACCCATCCTAACCATTACCCAAACATGCCCAACCCACCCATTTTGCCACTCCCAGTTGTGACCCATACTTTATAATAACATATTTGAACATGATGTTTATTGACCCGTTACCCGATCCATGAAACAAATAAAGTCAATATACTTTAAGACTGATTAAACAACAATCAAATCGGCCCATATGGCGGCTTTTTTAAATATAATCGGGTTAACCGGGTAATGCGAATCTCCCCAAAGTTAACTGATTACCAATTCAAATATCATATTTGTGTTCGATTATTCACATTATTTGGGTTCGGGTTATTTGGATTTGGGTTCCTTGTAATCGGGTTCGGGTTAAAAATCTCACCCCTAGTCATATATTTAGATATGGATCAGTAGGAGTTATAATTAGTAGGATAGTAACTAAAAATTTAAATGCTTGTATCTATTACTTTGTACATTGTTGTTAACTTCTAGTACTTCTCACCAATACTTGACTTCTTTCGTCCGGTTGTGTGAATTTGGACGTTTTCTTTTATTATGACTTCTTGATTTTGTTCATTGTTTGTTTTATAGATTGAAAAGTTAAAGTTGGTTATCAAGGAGCTCATTAAGTAAAAGGATGAAGAAAAAGAAAGGTTAAATGGAGTTATTGCGGGCTTGTTGGCTGAAAAAGAAAAAGATAAGGTGGACAAAGATGTCATGCTCAATAGGATGTCACAAATTGAAGCTATGTTAACCGCTATGGTTCGAAGATAGGCTATAAATATTTGGTTTTGAACGTTTTGATGTTTATCATATTAGGATAATTTCGGTAATTTGATGTTTTAGTTGGCATTTATATTAGAATGTTTTATAATTTTATATATTTTTGGGATTTTGTAACTTTATTCAATTATTTTATATAAATTTGTAATATTATAGAAATACATTATGATGTAAAAAGCATGGAAACTGGAAAATCTGAAAATAGAGAAACCGCTATGGTAGCAAATTTTCAATGAAATGGTAGCAATTATGTCATTAAATGGTAGCAAACTTTCAATGAAAACGGTGGCTAAATGATGACAACATCGGTGGCTAAATGGTATCAAAATGGTGGCAAAAAAACCGTCACAACTTGGTAGCAAAGAAGGCCATCCAGTAGCAAACATGGAGCGGTCACATATAATATTGACCGTTTTGTGGTGACAAAAATCTGGTAGCAAAGTATAAAAGTGGTGGCTATTTGGTGACAATAGGGCAATTGACACGGTTGTTTTTGCTACCGAGTATACGGTGTCAAAAGCCATATTTTCTAGTAGTATAGTAGGAGCAGCAACAGCAGCAAAAATGTCATTTTATCACATTTCAGCTACACATGTATATTCATAAGCCTTGTGATACATTTACAATTAAAAGCTACATATATATACATGGGATGCCCTAAGTTTTAGGCATATTATGCTCCAAATAACAAGGCATTCATAGAAAGCTATAAGGTTTTTCTTACAAACAGACACGTCTCATGGCATTTTATTGAACAACTTAAGTGCTTTACACTTATAACTTTCTACCTGTCACAATAACAAAACAAAGAGCCTCACCAAATGACCAACCTTACATATACGAATCTTTTCATCTCCTGTTAATAAGAAGTGTCTCATCAAGCATCTACTTTTCAGAGATTCTATTTAATTGTCATATTTATGTTTGTTTTATTTTAAAACAAGTTTACATCATAGATTATGGTCTTGCAAAAAAAAGTATAATGATACAGGGTGCTCGAACACACAAGCATGTAATATACTGTTTACAAGTATTATTATGGTATAAATAGAGATAAAAGGGTTTAATTGTCATTATTTAAAGTAAAAGGTTGATGGGTTGGTAATAGTCCAAGTCTTAATCGGTCTAATCTTATTGAATTGTGTGAACATACTCTTAAATGGCACGATGTTGTTGTGGTTTGTGTTTTGTAGGCCTTGACAGGTTTAAGGTGCGTCTGGGAGGCTTTCTGGAGCATTATAATCGAAGACGGATCAATCGGGGATGCGAAATGAGTCAGACAAAGCAAAACCAACTTTTAAGGCAGGAGAGGGTGTCACTGGCGCTCCTCCACGCCTCGGAGATGCCCTTTTGCGTCGTTAACCACCAGAACTCACGTCAGGTAACATCCTTACGCGTCGAAAAGAACCGAAGGGCATCAGGGACACCCCTTGACGAGTTGGCGATGCCTTACCTAACGAGTTCCGCAAATTTTTTATTTTTGGCCATTTAATTTTGATATTAATAGTGAGTTACACATATTTTTGATTATCTTTGACCTACGACTGATTCCCACCCATTCTCCATAAGCTGGGACCATATCTAAGCACTCTTAATCATCCTATTGAAGAAACAACAACGAGAATTAAAGATGCAAACATGATTTCAACCATAATGCAAGGCTAATTCCTCATAATCATCCCCGAGTGAAGATTGTAAGTAATCTAGGGTTTTGTTTGCATGCTTGGTTTGATAGAAACATTTAGATAGTCTTTTGATTGCAAGAACGATACAAATCACTTGTTAGTTTTCTTATGAATTCATGATTGTTAATGGTTTTCTTGAATCACATACATTGTGAAAGGACAATGGCTATTGATTTTGGTTTGTATTAGGGTTTCTGGGGGATTAAACTTGATTAATGAAACATATTTTTGTCCATTATTTGATAATTGTTGATGTCTTGGCTATTCTGGTTTCGACTGTAGCTTCCAAGTCTGCTTTCCATATGGACGAATGTGTAGTTGAGTCATATAGAAAGTCATTATCCCCTATCAGTGTTGAGGCATTAACTTACACGCATGATTGGATTCGAACCGGGAGAAAACATATACACAAAGAAGAGGAGGAATCTGAAATTTCATGAGTTCACAAAAGGTAATATTATTATTTTGGTAATTCTCTTCTTTTCTTTTTTTTTTTAATTGTTAACACTTCATTTTATTTAGATGTTTATAAGAAGATCGAGCGATTGAAGATCAAATGAAGTTTGAAGATAATTTAGACATTGGTTTTAATTGTTAACACTATGGGTGGAATGGTTTTGTAACGCCCGTAAATTCTCGGGACGTGAAGACTCACCGTGTATAGTTTGCACATTGTTAAAACTCACTCCCCCTTCTTTTCACAATTTTGACCACCACAAGGGAAATCAAGGCTGCAGAACTTTAATTCCAGGTTGGTAATAGTGATTTGATTCGGTTCTTGGTCGGTTGAAAGGGGTTAGGGTTAGTTTTGATGCACCTTTTACGGTTCAGGGTGAAGTTCGTATGTGACGAATTGAAGGAGTTGTGGAGATTGGATTTTGGGGCTTTTGCTTCTAATCACCTCTAAGGTATGTTATTATCACCCTACTGTGATATCATGGCCATTGGAATTGATTTGGTTGGTCAATTGAAAGAAACATGAAGTTAGGGTTTCAGTAACGTTAAATTTAGGGATTTTGTAATTCGCGTGTTGTATGATCAAATTAACAATCAGTTCAGGTTATACACCTCTAAGATGACCCAATGTAATGTATTTTAAGACTTTTTATTGATTTGGGTGGCCAATTGAAAGAAACGCGAATTTAGGGTTTTTGGTATTGTCAAATTTAGGGATTTTGTAATTCGTAAATATGATAGTTTTATTAAAATATATTAGCAATTACATCCTTATGTCTCATCTTCCTTTAGATTCTTTGACTATGGTGAGTAGTATGATCAAAGCTACGATATCCCCTATACATATTTGTATTTCATTAAAACTGACAACACTGAGAATCCGATAGATGAAATAATCACAAAGATATATCTATATTTACAGGAGATTGTTGATTGGTAGAGATTTCAAACTTACCATTGACACCCATCAAGAAAGCGACAGTGCGAAGGTGAATCAGCTATTTGTATTTCGGTTCTTAGTGCGAAGGTGAATCAGCTATAGAGTACGGTAGCCGGTCGTTAAGAAAGCTCGCATCATCCTACTTAGGCGGGGATGATGAATCTGATCTCGGCAGCAAGCAAGATGAGTTTAAGTTCGGGCTGGATGATGAGGATGCCGATGGTATTGTGCCAAAAAGCTTTCCCGTAAGTTATTCTACATATAATATTACGTTTTTACCTGTCTTTAGTAATTATATTTTAATTTTATGTTTTTATATGTGCAGGTTTGTGATGATCGATTTTCTCTGAATTGATACCCTGCCTTGACCGACAACTTATCTACCAAATGGGTACAAGGTGCGGTTCTAATCAACTAGAAGTGAAAAACATGAAAGACATTGCCCTCTGCCCGAAAGGCATTTTAACTGCTTGATTCCTCCCCCAAATGGGTACAAGGTGCGGTTCTAATCAACTAGAAGTGAAAAAAGGGCGGGTTGGGTACCGGGTCATTCATGTGGCTCATGGTACCTTGTCAAACGGGTTGGGTTGACAAGAAACGTTTTATTGTCCGATTTGTTTCAATTATTATTTATAAGTAGCTAGTTACTAGATATTGCGTCTATGTTTACAAAAAAAAATATATTATTTTTATAGTAGTCTAAGTTTTTAAATGAGTAAAATACACGGATGGTTCCTGTGGTTTACCTAAATTTTTTATTTGGTCCCTAGCTTTCCAAAAGTACACAAATGGTCCTTGTGGTTTACACTTTGTAATGCATCTAGTCCGAAGCTCTTTCCAAAAGTACGTGGATGGTCCCTATAGTTTGCACTTTGTAACACATTTAGTCCCTAACTTGGACATGCTAAAACCTTTAGATTTGTTGGTTTGGGACTAAATGCGTTATAAAGTGCAAACCACAGGGACCATTTTTGTACTTTACTCTGTCTTTTATAAGCAGTTACTAGTTATTGTGTGCATGTTCACAAAAAAACATATTATTTTTATAGTAATAAAAAAAATTTAAGTAAGCAAGATATAAGGTACTGCACATTAAAAGATACTTTTGACCCGTATGGCCTGTTTACTTTTTTAGGCAAAAGATCAAATACAAATAATCTTAACATACTAAACATACAAATTGAAGGAAAACCCAAAAAGACAAGGTGGCATTTTTGTAATTACCACCAACTATCAAAGTTACAACCAAAAATACCTAAAAAACACAAATTTTTTTTTTAACATTTTTTATTAAAAAATCGCTACATTTCGTTAGCAAAAAAAAAAAAAATTTTTTTTGGCTGCTACTAAAAGTAGCGATTTTTTAATAAAAATGTTAAAAAAATAAAATAAAATAATTTGTGTGTTTTTTTTTATTTTTTTAGATTTTTTTAGGTTTTTTGGGGGGTTTAGTTTTTAGCATTTTAGCTGGGGGGGGGGGGTTAGGTTTTTTTTAGGTTTTTGGGGGTGGGGGGGTTAGGTTTTTTTTTAGGTTTTTGGGGGGTGGGGGGGGGGGTAGGTTTTTTTTAGGTTTTTGGGGGGTTGGGGGGGGGGGGGGGGTGGGGGGTTTAGGTTTTTTTTGGGGGTGGGGGGAGTGGTTAGGTTTTTTTAGGTATATTTGTAGAGTAACTTTGATAGTTATTGATAATTACAAAAATGCCACCTTGTCTTTTTGAGTTTTTCTTCAATTTGTATGTTTAGTATGTTAAGATTATTTGTACAAGAACTTTACCCTACTTTTTTAAGCTTATTTTGTGTGATTCATAAGTAAATTGGTTGAAATTGCCTCCTTTACAATCTAACAACATTGGAAAATTGTGATGATTATTTATTTCTAGTTCTCAGAGTTTACTTTAATTGATCTTATTGATGCAGGTCCTGATCAAGTGGCCAAAAAGCAGAGATGAAGTATGGAAAGCAAGCACACGAGAAATCAGATCAAAACTGGATGGTTGTAAAAGGCGAAAAGTTCGTATTCGCAGGTGGAGGAACTCATTTCCACTATAGAGCTGATAAATATTCTCTCACAAGTTCTTAATCACATCTAATTAACTATTTAACCTTACTTTATTCTATTCTCTAATTCTAATAAGCAATTTAATTACCAGATGCTCAACTTCTCAAAAGACAACATGAACAACCATGGAAACTTTTACGGACCCTTCTCGATGTCGGCTGCGGTGTTGCAAGTTTCAGTGGTTATCTTCTATCATCTGACATGATCGCAACGTGGTTATCTTCTATCATCTAACGATGTGCATCAAAATCAAATCCAGTTCGCGTTAGAACGAGGCATTCCTGCATATCTCGGTGTTCTCGGAACGAAACGACTTCCGTACCCGAGCAGATCTTTCGAACTTGCGCATTGTTCGCGTTGTAGAATCGATTGGCTACAGCGGGATGGTATTCTTTTACTTGAATTAGATCGGTTGCTAAGACCGGTGGCTACTTCGCTTACACATCTCCTGAAGCGTACGCGCAAGATGAAGAGGATCTTAGAATATGGAAAGAGATGAGTGCACTTGTTGAACGCATGTGCTGGAAAATAGCGGCAAAGAGAAACCAAACGATCATTTGGGTCAAACCTTTGACTAATGAGTGTTACTTGGAGAGAGCTTGTAAGTCCCTATCCGGTGGATGACGAACCTCAAACCTTGTTATACTAACTCACTAGCGAGTGCGGAATCCAAGCTAGCAAGCAAACCGGGATTAAACAAGTATGAACACAAGCACACACGGGTTCACCGATTAACACAACTTGTATTAATGCAAATGAAGGTTTCGGTTACAAGCACAATGTTTACAAACCTAACTTGTAAACTCTCAAAGTGTGTGTGTGTTTTCTGGACAGAAGGCTCTCAACAATATCTCTCGGATGTGTGTGTTCTGTCTGTGTGCATCTCTGTCTCTCTCAACACTGCATGGGTATATATACACCCAGCCTAGCATGTCTGATCGAAGGATCTGATAGATGGTCCGAAGGATCATCTATCGAAGACCAAGTATTCGAAAGATCATCAAGGACCTCGAAAGATTACCTTTCGAGGTCTATGATTCGAACCATATCTTTCGATGAGGTCGAAGGATCCACATTATCCTTCGACCTCTTATCCTTCGACACAGTACATCTTTCAACTGTTGACTAAGTCAAACCAGGAGGACGGTTGACTTTGTCAACTTACAAGACTGACAAGGACATCGTTTACATACAGACCGAATACAGACAAAGTACAGACACAAGTGCACCAACAAACTCCCCCTTGGCTGTAGCTTTGTCTTTATCTTCTATGGTTGTAGACTCGTCTTGAACTTCGACGGTCTTTGGTCTTCGAGTTATCAAAACTCTGATGTCCTTTCAAGTCTTCATTGTCGGAGGATCTTCAAAGTCTTCACGTCTTGAAAGCAGAGAGTGTATCAACAAACTACCCGTATCATGTAGGAAGTGTGTTGACAAACTCCCCCTTAACATAAGCTCCCCCTTGAGTTATGCTCGTGAAAAGACTTTATCTTTATGAAGTGAGATCCTTGTGGTGTTGATGATGGCCAACGGCAACTCGATCATTTTCATCACTTGAGCGCCTTCTCGTCGTGTCTTCATTCCAGAGCTTGTCATCGACTATGTTCTCCCAGCCTTTAGAATCTGCACATGCAAGAAATCTAAACGCGTAATGAGAACAACTGCTTGGAATATAGTTAACATACACACATGACACACGAATGACCATGTCATAATCAAACACCGTCCGACAGTTTGAAAGTTTAATAAATTTATCAATTTTAAATTCTAACTTTCAAAACATGCAAATTTTTGACCGTTTATGAAGATTTAGTCAGTTCGGTTTTCAGTCAGGTTTCAGGTAACGAAGACTAGAGCTCCAACATCGTACGATCGAAAATAAAGCAGAAATAAAATCTTTTTGGCTTTTATAAAGTTTATATTAAAACAAGCCTAAAATCTTTTTGGTATTTTTGAAATTAAAAGACAACAATTTAAAATCCTTTGAGTGTTATCAAACGACATCACCGCTAATGTCGTGCTGATATGCACCAAACGACGAAACTGTTTAAAAGAAATAATAAAAGTTAAGCAGTAAATAAATATATACAAACATACTTTTTGTGAGTTTCGAGGGTAAGAGAATCATATCAGTATACGGTCATGCCAAAACACTCTTGTTGTTCAGTTAGTTAACATTAAGATAAGCATCCTATAACAATTATCGGTATTGTTGTCCACTTAAGCTCAACTTATCAGATGTAATCATGGCGAGGGGATACGTTAAGGTATGACTTATACTTACCGACCGGTGTTCATCCACATCACGACACATTCCCGTATCAAGGTATGCACGAGAGTTCATCTTACCGGTGAGTATACCGATTATCATCTGTTTGACCGTATAAATTGTGAGATACTCACTTATTTTGATTTGAAAACAAGCCCTATGTGATATAATCACTTATTGATGAGGAACTTGATTTTCGTATGCATGAGGGCACAGGTGCAAGTCCGTGAACAGGTCAGTACTTCCGTACAGCAGAGAGACGAACTTGACACCCGGATAAATGTGATATTTTTATCACTTATTTGTATGGACATGTGATTGTTTATCACTTATTGAGGTCGAATGCAGTATGCAATATGTACACGTATGTATAGTATCATGGAAGATCTAGACTTGCGTCCCCGTTATTTTTCGGTAAAAGATACAACCATGATACCCAGATGATAAGCAGCATAAAGACCGAATATCTCAGAACCTCGGCAATCTATCAAACGAAATTTCGGTACTAAGACCATATGCCAATGAATGGTTCCCACCTGGTCTTCAGTCGATTTAAGATTTATATCACCCTGCACACTTTAAAATGATTGTGAGCCTACCGATACATCTTATATAGAGCTGCTTATCGTTTTTCATTTAAGGTTTAAAGAGGTTTGGATAGACCACTGATGTACTATCATTTTCTCTTTTGCTCGCCAGGAAACTCATTTTTGTTTTTCTATTGTTTTTGTGTTTTTGAAATTTTTCGATGTTTTTGGATTTTCTGATTTTTGGATTTACTCCCCCTAAAATCAATAAACTAAGATAAATTTAAAACACACAAAGATATTTACAAAAATGATTTTCCGATGTTGGTTTACTCTTGCTTGACCTTAATGCCATTTACCAATAATAAGAAGTCAAATCTAGATTTGTCAAAAGCTTTGGTAAATAAGTCGGCACGTTGGTCATCGGTGTGGACCTTAACAACATCGATTAGCCTTTTCTCAAAGCAATCACGTATGAAGTGATATTTGATTTCGATGTGTTTGGTCTTTGAATGCTGCACAGGATTTCTAGTGATATCTAAAGCAGCAGAATTATCAACGTAAATAGGAGTAGTTAGGAATTCAAAACCGTAGTCCCGCATTTGTTGTTGGATCCAAAGAACTTGGGAGCAACAACTTGAGGCAGCAATGTATTCAGCTTCGCATGTTGATGTAGCGACACACGTCTGCTTCTTGCACTGCCATGTGACTAGGCGATTTCCTAAGAACTGACATCCAGCCGTTGTGGATTTACCGTCGATTTTGCATCCGCCAAAATCAGAATCACTGAAAGCTACCAATTCAAAGTTATTATCCCTAGGGTACCACAGACCGGTGTCAGGGTATGCCTTCAAATAACGAAAAATCCTTTTAACAGCAGCAAGATGTGAGGCCTTCGGGTTAACTTGATATCTGGCAAGCAGGCACGTTGGGTACATTATGTCTGGTCTTGATGCTGTGAGGTACATAAGAGATCCAATCATAGCGCGGTAGTTTGAAGGGCTAACAGCTTCTCCCTTCAAGTCAGGAGTAATTCCGTGATTGGTTGGCAATGGGGTACCAATGGGCGTTGCATCAGACATCTGGAACCGGCTCAAGATGTCACCAACATATTTAGTCTGATGGATGAATATCCCAGACTCTGTTTGTTGAACTTGTAGGCCCAAGAAGAAAGTCATTTCCCCCATAGCACTCATCTCGAACTTATCCTGCATGATGCGCTCGAATTCCCTACACAAGACATCATTAGTAGAACCAAAAATAATATCATCAACGTATACCTGTACCAGAAGAAGATCTCCATCTTGTTCTTTGATGAAAAGAGTACAGTCGATAAGACCTCTACGAAAACCGTTCTCCAGCAGATAGTGAGATAAGGTTGCATACCAAGCTCGCGGTGCTTGATGAAGACCATAAAGAGCTTTGTTGAGCAACCAAACCCGATCGGGATGGATAGGATCTTCAAAACCTGGAGGCTGTTCGACATATACCTCTTCTTCAACCACACCATGTAAGAATGCACTTTTCACGTCCATCTGATAAACCTTGAATCCTTTGAAAGACGCATAGGCTAGAAAGATTCGAATTGCTTCGAGACGTGCCACTGGTGCATATACTTCGTTGTAGTCGATCCCTTCAATCTGACGAAAACCTTGAACGACTAAACGAGCTTTGTTTCGGATAACAACTCCGCGGTCATCCTTTTTGCATTTGAAAACCCAACGGGTACCAATCTTCTTGTATCCAGCAGGTTTCTCTACTAGTTTCCAGACACCCAGCTTCTGGAATTGTTGCAGTTCTTCCTGCATTGCTTCAACCCAAGCATTATCTTTCAAGGCTTCTTTCCACGTTCTTGGTTCTTCCTGTGAGACATAACACGCGAAAGACCAATCGTTTTGTTGCCCGGATTCTCGAATAGCTGCATACAAGCCTGCATTGTTGTTGTTTCGCAACATGTTTCTTGTTTGAACGCCACTTTGCACATTTCCAATGATGTTTTGTTGAGGATGGGTATTATGAATCCTTGTTTCTGGATTATCTGGAACTGGAACGTTTATACCCAGGTTGTTGAGGTTAAGATCAACAACCAATTCAAGGCCCGGAATTGACGAAGAGGATGATGCAGTAGCCTCAGCTGTTCTATGAGCATCCACTGGAGGAGTACCCTCTGAAGTACCATGAACTGCTGCTGTAGGAGCTTCCTGATCTGCATCTAGAAATTCATCATCCTCTGAAGATTCGTTCAATTCGTTTGCATCATGAAAATCCTCATTGTTGAGAGTATTATTGTTCACCGAAGAAGATGGTTCTTGATTCACAAGAATTGGACGAACCACCGGTGAAACTGTTGCATTATCACTCTCGAAAAACACCCTAGCCGCAGCATTTTCTTCAACGGCTTCAACATTGATCGAATTGAAGAAGTCATCGTACTCAAACATCCAAGGTTGACCCGGATTTTTGACTGGCAAGGTGTGCCTTTGTACTCTGACCTCAGACCATTCCTCGACCCTTTTAGTCTCTAGATTCCAGACTCGTAAGTTAGGGGTGGCATACCCAAGAAAGTATCCATTAATTGCTCTTGCCCCAAACTTTCCATTAGGATCGATGATTGTGCATGGAGCTCCAAACGGTTCTAGATAAGACAAATCTGGTTTCCGTTTTTGAAGAAGCTCAAAGCAGGTCTTGTTGTGCCTTTTGACTGTAAGGACTCTGTTCAACGTATAACATGCAGAGGCCACAGCTTCAGTCCAGAATGGAATGGGCAACTGCGACTCTACCAACATTGTCCTAGCAGTCTCGATCAATGTGCGGTTCTTACGTTCAGCGACACCATTCTGTTGAGGAGTATAAGCTGTACTAAACTCATGAAGAATACCCTTTGAAGTACAGAACTCCGCCATGGAATGATTCTTAAATTCAGTACCATTGTCGCTACGTATCCGCCTAACCTTCAACTTATACAAATTCTCAATCTGAATGATCAAGTTTTTGATAATGCCAAAGGTTTCACTCTTGTGTGCCATGAAAGCAACCCAAGAAAATCGTGAATAATCATCAGTAACCACGAGGCAGTATTGATCACCCCGAATACTCTTGTGCTTGACAGGACCGAACAAATCCATGTGCAAACGTTCAAGAGGAACTGCCACTGTGTTGATCTTCTTTGTAGGGTGCTTCTTCTTTGTTTGCTTTCCTTTCTGGCACGAAACACAGACGTCTTGAAGATGGAAATTTTTGAGAGGAACACCATTCACCAATTCATTTGAAACCAAATGATTCATTTTGCGTAAGTGAATGTGACCCATTCGTCTGTGCCAAGAGATAGTGTCTTTTTCTGTGGCTTTGGAAACGAAACAAGTTGCTTGTGCAGACGTTGTAATAGCTTGGCTCATGTCAAGGACGTACAAATCATTTATCCTTGGAGCCGACAAGAGAATCCATTCTTTTGGAATTTTGAAGCCGGGTTTCAGCACATAACATCCATTAGCATCAAAGTGTACTGAAAATTTCTTGTCACAGATTTGAGAAACACTGAGAAGATTGTGATCAAGTTGTTGCACAAAATTGATCTTGTCAAAGCTGACAATCCCGTTAGATATCATTCCTTCACCCGTTATATATCCACCCTTATCTCCAGCAAAAGCAACATAACCTCCTCTAATAGATTTAACGTCGTAGAGAAGCTTCATGTCGCCTGTCATGTGCCTGGATGCCCCACTATCAACAATCCAATGACTACTGATAGTTCCTCCTGAAGCACCCTGCACATGAACTCAAATGAATTAGTTGGAGATGGGGACCCAAGCCATTGTGGTCTTGGGTCTTCCATTTTCATCAATGACAATAACTTCTTGTCTTTGATGGTTGGTGAATTGTGATGGTCCCCCTGATTCAGTAACCGATTTAGGTTTCCAGGTCTGTTTTGTTTTACCAGTATCTTTCTTTAAAATTTTAACTTCTTGATTGTTTGAAATTTTAGAATTTTCTGGTTTTACAGCAACAGATTGTTTTTGAACCTCATCGATTTTAATTGCCTTTTCAATCTTCTTGACCTGTTGCCGTTTCTGTTTCTTTTCCCTTTCTTTTACAAGTCGGAGATCTTGTTTTGTGGAAACAGATGGCTTACGGTCAGTCTTTCCACGGGGATCATCAACCTTTTCCTTTTGCTTATGAAGATATGGACAATTACGAATAATATGTCCAATGGTTCCACATTCAAAACATGATCTTCGTTCTACAAACCCCGAAGTATCATGTGATCGCTTAGCCGATGATGTTGAACTTTGTGAGCCCGAGGTACTAGATTTTGAGCTACTTGGTTCATTTCTTTTCTTGACAATAGCTTTCTTGACAAAATCTAAGTTAGATTGATTTTCAAACTTTTCAATTTTGTCTGTTCCCGTCGATTTCACAAAGTTAACATTTTTCTTCTTCTTTTGGTTCGGCTTCTTGTCAGCTTGAGCCGGTGCTTTACCTTTGGGTTTGGTGTGATTTTGCTGTGTTGGCACTGTTGGCAATTTCTTGTTGCCAAATTGCTTTCGGATTTCAGCTTTTGGAATAGGAGGACACTGTGTAACTGTAACTTTAGGTCCTGCCTTTCCCAAGAACTTACTCGTCGAATTCTCAAAGACTTTACAGATTAAGGATTGATTAACATTCTTAATGGGAAAATCTTTGTCTGAGTAAATTTTATCATCACCAACTAGAGTGTACAGCAAATTCACACTCTCCGGCTCTTTTGCAGAAGAGGACTCAGTTGCAACAGTCTTAGCGGGTTGCACAGGGGGATCACATAAAATGTGATTCTCAAGAGGTATGTCCTCATTTTTGACTACCGCATCAGACTTTGCTGGGACAGTATCATCAGATTCATCATCAGACGAATCAGCATCCTCAATCACAACTGGAGGATCTTGATTCTGTTCAGCACTCACAAATGTATCTGCTGACACATCTGAATCTGAGGATACTTCCTTTTGGTATCCGAGTCCTGCAGCAAACTCCTTAACATCTAGAGGCACAGACGGTTCAAAGAATACCCTGTCCTCTTCATCAGGCATGGCATCATAATTATGTCTCACTGGTGGTGGACATTTCTTGTAGCCTATGCATGTGACATCTCTCTTTTCCTTTTGAACATCAATGATGTGATCTAACACATAGCTAGAGCTCAAATAACTGTCTAGCTTGAGTTGGATCGCATCACTTTCGGTTTTCACACAAACCATCTCTTTTTGCATTGTTTCAAGACGAGAGATATACAAATTAATGTCCGTCTGTTTTCTTGAAACCATTTTTGTCAATTCAGTTTTATCTTTCTTTAATGTCTCAATCATTGACTTAAATTCTTTTCATGGTTTTCATGAAACATGTTGGCTTCTGTGCATTTTGAGAGATCCACAGTCAATTTCTGATTGTGGAGAAAGGTCACATCATATTTTTCATGCAAAGCGTCATGCTTACTTTGCAAGTCACTCAAATTCTCATTCACAGTAGTATGTTTGTCTTGCAAGTCAAACAAACTAGCTTGTAAAGCATCATGTTTGCCTTGCAACTCAGACATACTTTTCTCCAGATCAGCACATCTAGCATGCAACCTAGTACATTCATCACAATTAACAGCAATGGGTTCATCGACACATACCTGACTTGATGAACCGTCGACATTAGCCATAAAGGCTGAATGGAGAGAAGACGAAGTATAAGCAGCTTGATCCACCAGAATAGATCTTCTATGAGTTTTTGCTGCAGCTTCCTTCAAAAGCTCATCAAAGTCAGCATCATCCGAAACATTAGATGTCTCACCCACATGATCATCACCAGAATTTGATGATTCTTCATCAACACTTCTACTGTACCCAGAAGAGTCTTCATCTTCAGACGATTCACCACCACTGGCAGAAGATTCTCCACCACTGGTGTGAACTAGCTCCTTCACAATCTGAGCAAAACATGTTGTTCCATCAGGAGCATCACTACCCAACTGGATTGACCAGTCACAACCTTCATCCACCTGAACCGCAAGTGCCCGGTTGGTTTGGTTGTTGACGGGTACCATGGTACGATCATTGTTTCTGTTCTGCCGGTTGCCTTGGTTTCTGAAGGGGTTTTGATTTCCGTGCTGGGCTGGCTTTGTACATTCCCGCTTAAAGTGACCCCGTTCACCACAGTTGAAGCACTTAACGGCCTGCTTATCGAACCCATACTTGGTGTCTCGCTTACTTTCCAAGCTGGTTCTGCCAGTACTTTCCATCCAATCCTTTGCTCTTCTCACAGCACTAGCAAAGGCCCACTTGATGTCCATCAAGTCCATCTCCTCTTTATCAATCTGCCTGTAATCTTCTTGTGTCAGATTAATGTTGCCAATCTGACCTTCTATCAACCCACAGTACGCGCTCACTACAGTGTTAAGCAGCTCCATGTGTTCCTTAGCTACTTCTACACTGATTTTAGAGAAGCTTGACGTGTCGAGCTGTACTGTACTTGACTTTGATTGTTGACCAGCAGATGATGTTCCTCCATAACATGCACGTTGTTGTTGTTGAGCAGGAGGAGGTGGAGGTGGTTGGATTGGATTTCCATACATGTCTGTGGTGGGAGGTGGCTTAACAGGAACCTGGATTGGGTTGCCAAAACAATCTGTGCTTGTGACAAACGCTGTTTGAAGTGGAGCATGTGAACCGGTTCTTGCAGCCGAAGAATTGGAAGTTCCACAGTACATTTCTGGATTCTGTGGCAATGGAACTCTCTTCGCCTTCAATGTTTCCTCCTGATCCTTGTTTTCCAAAAGTTGAACGAATTCGTTGATATTAGTGGTTCTCAACACTCCGTTGTACTTCAGGATTTCCAAGAAACTACTCCATTGAGGAGGCAAAGCATCAGCAAACTTCTTCACAACTTCAGCTTGAGTTGTCACTACACTATAATTATCCAATTCTGTAAGCAGATGATAAAATCGGCTTGTCATATCTCCCAAGGACTCCTTATCCATACAAGTGAAACCTTCAAATTCTTTCTTGAGAAGATCATGACGCATTTGACGTGTTGCTGCATTTCCCACTCCTCTGTTTTTCAATCCGTCCCACAACTTCTTTGTTGTCTTGAAGCTGACGAACTGATGGTAGATATCCTTGCTCAACGCCTGAGTGAGAATGGCATATGCCTTCTTTTCCAGATCATAAGTTTTCTTTTTATCTTCTGGAAGATCAGCAAACGTAGCAGAATCTGAAGCAGCAACCTCTATGGCTTGATCGAAATCTGTGGTGAAACGTATCCACAGTTCGGTATTTTGACCAAGAACATATGTTTTAAACCTCTCAACCCATCCTGGATATTCATTCAAATGCATCAACTTTGGAGGTCTATTCAAACTTCCTGTTTCACTTTCGCTTAGTAGAATACTTTGAATGCTCGGAGTTTGATTCGATACCAAAGCCCATTGATTTCCCTGAGAAGAAGTTGATACCGGCGATTCAGCCCATAAAGGAGATGACCTTGTATTCGTGTATTTTCCATCGTCTGGAGCCGGTGTACCCCACCATGAGGGAGTGACATTTGATCTTGTATATTCACCATTATCTGGAGCCGGATTCCACCAACTCGGATTCATGATAGATAAGCAAAATAAATGCTAAGTAAGTAATCCGAAAGATATCACGGCCGAAGGATCCTGTTCCGAAAGATCTGAAATCACAGACACTTGTTAACAATAAACTGTCCACAATCGAAAGATTAACACTTGTTCGAAGGATCAACAGTACTCGAAAGATTACTGTTGAATCTCGAACAATGATGTCGAAAGATTCAAGAACTCGAAGGATTCTCCTTTTGAAGGATCCTTATCTTTCGAATTAAATATCCTTATCTTTCGTATAGCTGACTTCCGAAGGATCACACTTGTTCGAATGATCAACAGTGTTCGAAGGATCACTGTTGACTTTCGAGCACTGGCTTCGAAAGATTCAAAATCTCGAAAGATTCACACTTGAAAGATCCTTATCTTTCGAGATAAATCCCTATCTTTCGGACACTTAACTTTCGAAAAGATTCCTTTATCGAAAGATATGTTTCAGACTTCGAAGGATGGGTCGAAGGATGATGATCTTTCGAGCCTTCCTTGATCGAAAGATGGTCTTTCGATGTCGAAAGATATCTTTCGAGAGATTCTGACACAACTGACGTTGATGTGATAGGTTGGTGAAAAAGGTGATGGGTTGGTGAAGTACTTTCGGCAGAAAGGTATGTTCTGCACACAGATCTTCACCAACTTTTTGACTTTCAAAAAGTTTACCCAAATAAGCAATCCTTATCCTCAACCAGTCACCGGAGATATGATCGGAAAAATGGCCGGAAAATACAAAGTTTCACAAAACAAATTTTATGTTTACCCAAACCGACCCTGAACACTCCCGAAAGGTTTAGAAGCCGTTTTTATGCAGAAAACTACCAAAAACGGGTGCTAAACCAAGTGTCCAAACACACCAAAGAACTTGAAAAACCCGGTTTTAAACAAGGTAAAGAGCCAAGCTCTGATACCACTTGTAAGTCCCTATCCGGTGGATGACGAACCTCAAACCTTGTTATACTAACTCACTAGCGAGTGCGGAATCCAAGCTAGCAAGCAAACCGGGATTAAACAAGTATGAACACAAGCACACACGGGTTCACCGATTAACACAACTTGTATTAATGCAAATGAAGGTTTCGGTTACAAGCACAATGTTTACAAACCTAACTTGTAAACTCTCAAAGTGTGTGTGTGTTTTCTGGACAGAAGGCTCTCAACAATATCTCTCGGATGTGTGTGTTCTGTCTGTGTGCATCTCTGTCTCTCTCAACCCAGCCTAGCATGTCTGATCGAAGGATCTGATAGATGGTCCGAAGGATCATCTATCGAAGACCAAGTATTCGAAAGATCATCAAGGACCTCGAAAGATTACCTTTCGAGGTCTATGATTCGAACCATATCTTTCGATGAGGTCGAAGGATCCACATTATCCTTCGACCTCTTATCCTTCGACACAGTACATCTTTCAACCGTTGACTAAGTCAAACCAGGAGGACGGTTGACTTTGTCAACTTACAAGACTGACAAGGACATCGTTTACATACAGACCGAATACAGACAAAGTACAGACACAAGTGCACCAACAGAGCTCCTGGTACTCAACCTCCTCTTTGTCGATCGGATGATGATCCGGATGCTGTTTATGGAGTAAACATGGAAGCTTGCATCACGCCTTACTCTGACCGTAAGTTTTATCATTATCATTTATATCCATTGACTTTGGAAAGTGATTCTTTTGATGGAAAATCACGAAAATAGCCATCGACCCACACCCATTATGAAAATAGCCACCTGAAGCGTCTTTACAAACGATGCACCACCCACTGAAGTCTCTCGGCCTTTTTTTTTTCTTTTTCACCACGATTTTTAAACGGGCATAACTTTTTCATACAACAATATTTTTTTTAGCTTACACCAAATTAAAGAGAATTTATCATCTTTAATTTGGTGTAATTGTTTTAAAAAATGTTATCGTATGAAAAAGGTATGTCCGTTTAAAAACCGTGGTGGTAAAAAAAAAAAAGGATAAGGTTGAAGCGTCTAACGAGACACTACAACAAGGTGGTGTAGCGATGCTTCAGCTTTTCTTTTTCTTTTTCTTTTTCTCCTTTCCACCACGATTTTTAAATGAGCATAACTTTTTCATACGATAAATATTTTTCAAAAAAATTACACCAAATTAAAGATAATTTTTTTCTCTTTAATTTGGTGTTAATTTTTATATTATTGTATGAAAAAGTTATACCCATTCAAAAAAATTACACCAAATTAAAGATAATTTTATTCTCTTTAATTTGGTGTTAATTTAAAAAAAATATTATTGTATGAAAAAGTTATACCCATTTAAATATCGTGATGGAAAAGAAAAGAAGGAAAAGGTTGAAGCATCCAACGAGACGCTACAGCAGGTGGTGTAGCGTCTGTAGAGACGCTTCAGGTAGCTATTTTCATAATTGGTGTGTGTCTACGGCTATTTTCATGAATTTCCTTTCTTTTGACCCTTGAAAAGTCAAACAGGGACTTGTTTTTACAAAACACTAAAGTTTTTCGGGTTTTTTTAGATGATCACTCAAGCAAAGGAAGCGGATTGGCTCCATGGCCAGCTAGGCTAACTTCTCCACCTCCTCGTCTTGCTGACTTTGGCTATTCAAGTGATATGTTTGAAAAGGACACGGTAAACGAAATACAGTTCTCTCTTATTATTTCATATTAAGCGTTCATCTATTCACAAAATTTTGCATAATTTTATAGGAGCTGTGGCGTAAGAGGGTTGAGAATTACTGGGATCTGTTGAGCCCCAAAATATCAGCAAACACTATACGGAATGTGATGGACATGAAGGCAAATTTGGGTTCATTCGGTGCTGCTTTGGGGAACAAAGATGTTTGGGTGATGAACGTTGTCCCTGAAGATGGACCTAACACATTGAAGCTTATTTATGATAGAGGCTTAATCGGCTCAATTCATAACTGGTACGTATAGTTGCTACCATCATTTCTGTCTTATAATATTTACAAGCACGTGCATCAGGCCCTAACTGGTAGGGGTTAGGAGAAATCGAAAAACCGAACTGAAATTTATGGTTTGGTTACGGTTTTGCATTTTTTGAAAACCGAAAAAACCGAACTGAGCAACCTAAAAAATCATTTTTTTTTTAATTTTTGTTATATATTGATTTAGAAATTGTTAAATTAAGTCTTGAATGTTAAGTATTTATAACAAAAACGTTAGCATGTTTATTTATCTTTGAAATAATTTATACATTTCCTACAAGAAATAACAGTATTTAACATAAAACTTAAATGATTTTCAAAGTATTATAAAAGCAAATGTCTTGATAAAAGCTTTGGAGACTAATAAAAATAGATTAGAAGCTTAGGTTTATCTGAACAATATCAACTAAATAGGTTAAATATAATAATTTAAATGTAAACATATAAGAAAGATTCTTATATGTTAAATTATACTTTTTATTTTTGAATCTTACGTAAATTTATTCCAAAAACTGAAGAAACCGATAAACTTAACCGAGCCATTGCTAAAACTGAAAAAACCAAAACCGAATGGTTTTCAAAAACCGAAAACCAAACCAAACCAAACCGCGGACACCCCTACAAACTGGGCCCGTGCTGAACAAAATAACTAGATTTCGACCCACACTAAATGACCCGTTTCAACCTGAACATGGTTTGTCATTTACTCAAACCGCTCACGGCATGCATTTTTCAGGTGCGAAGCATACTCGACATACCCACGTACATACGATCTTCTCCACGCTAGCAACGTGTTTTCCGAAATAATCGAAAAGAAAGGTTGCAGTGGTGAAGATTTGTTGATTGAGATTGACCGTATTCTCAGGCCCACGGGCTTCCTAATCGTTCGGGACAAAAAGCCCGTTACGGATTTTGTGAAGAAATATTTACCCGCAATACACTGGGAGACGGTTGCGGTGGCGGATTCACCATCAGAATCAGATGGAGATGATGTTGTGCTCATAGTCCAAAAGAAACTATGGCTTACAAGTGAAAGCTTAAGGGAAACGGATTAAGTTTGAACCTAAAAGACCACTCTTCTGTTTTGTAGCATCAAATTGTGACGATAGTTTCTACTTAAGGTTTAGTTGATTTATTTGTTATGATATACATTTGCATCTACAAACTCTTTATTTTCTATACTTGTTTGTATTTATTTTAATTGGATTTAATTTAAATAATTAATCCAAATATTTATACGATTTGAGAAACAGCTTTTATATACGTGTACTAGGTTAGAACCCCGTGTAATACACGGGTTGAATAAATGTAATTTTATATATCAAATATAAAAAATATACAAAACCTCGTTTATTACACGGGTTGAATAAATGTAATTTTATATACCAAATCATAAAATAATATATCTTTAAAAATCTCGTTTATTACATAGGTTGAATAAATGTAATTTTATATATTAAATAATAAAAAAATTATATCTTTAAGAACCCCGTGTATTGTACGGGTTGAGTACATTTAATTTTATGTATTAAATAATGAAAAAAATTACATTTTTAAAAACCTCATGTATTGTATGGGTTGAACACATGTAATTTTATATATCAATCAATAAAAAGTTATATTTGTTATATCATTATAAAACATGTGTATTATATGGATTAAATAAATCTAATTTTATATACCGCATAATAAAAAAAGTTATAATTTTAAAAACCCAGTGTATTACACGAGTTGCATAAATGTAATTTTGTATAATAAATAATAAAAATATTATATCTTTAAAAAACCTTGTTTATTACACGGGTTAATGAATCTAATAATAGTTTATATCTTTAAAAAAACTTACGGATATACTCGATATATGATGGATGATTGCGGTGATGATTCTTATAAATGTCACGTAAACATAGTAAATATAGTAAATATGGTATTTGAGTTGAGAGTTGAACACGGAAATAAAAGTATAGAACCAATAAACATTGATTAATGTTTTTGTTGGTTGAATGAATCTAATAAAAAATTATATCTTTAAAAAAACTTACGGATATACTCGATATATGATGGATGGGATGATTGCGGTGATGATTCTTATAAATGTCACGTAAACATAGTGAATACCGTATTTGAGTTGAGAGTTGAACACCGAAATAAAAGTATAGAACCAATAAACATTGATTAATGTTTTTGTTCACCCCTTATAAACATTTATGAAATAGGTTCTACTTTTAACTACTTTAGTTTAATAAAATAAATAAATCATTTACATTATATTAATTTATATTTAGTGTACGTCTCTTTTGTTAATTTCAGGATAAATAATTTTGAAATCTAATAAATATTTCAAAATATTGTATTATCTTCTATACGAATTATTTAAATTTATATTAAATTTTATTTTATAATTATCTTTTAATTAATACTAATTATTTATAATTAAATAGGATAGAGAGGAAAAAACTAAAAAATAGATGATTTCAATGAATGATATGTATCCTTTTATTGATTTCTTTTATTATATAGTATAGATGTGATTGATGACAAATTGTTTATTATTGAAAACAACAAAGATATATAATGAAGTTTTTATCTATGTTGCCATTCATGTAGGAAAATTATATTCTTTTGATACCTACACTAATTCCCTTTCCCTATATATTAAAAGTACAATGTTTTGAACAGTAAAGTTATAATAATAATATATATGATTTTTTAATAGTTTCATTATCTTCTTCACTTTTTAAGTTAGATAAGTTTTTGTTAACCGGTACTGAAATACCAGTATGGTTATCGGTACATAAACAAACGACACCAGCCTCGTACAGAAAACAGCAAAATTCGGTATCGAATTGATTTTGAAAATCTTTTAGTTCAGGAAATTCGGTACTGCTATCCGGTACCATTTGCTTATCCCTGATCACGGGTGTCGTATGAACAACAACGGTATCGTGCAACTTTTTTTTTTCTTCAACTTTTAATGATTTCTGTTTTAGTTTCAGGGGTAGGGTAGGGATGAGCTCAGTGCCAACCAATACCGAATCGGTACTGCTACCGAAAATACCAATGACGGTACCTGTATATGAAGGTAAAAAACGGTAGCGAACCGGTACCAGGAACGCCAAAAGTCGTATCGATTGGTACTTAAGATCTTTCGGTTCGGGAAATTCGGTACCGATACCCAGTATCATTTGCTCATCTCTGACCATAGGTTTCATACGAACAACATTATTACCATATAACTTTTTTGGTTGATTTTATTTTGGTTATCTTTTAGTGTTTTTTTTCTATATTTTCTTTTTATTCTTGTCAGCGGTTTCCGTGCGCAACGCGCTCGTAGTGATTTCAAAACACATTTAAACACAGACTAAAAAACAAAAGACGTTCGCCGCAACGCGGCGATAGTAAAAAACTAGTTTTATTTCAATTTTAATGAATGCATTGAATATTTGTATCAGGTTTTTACATTATATTATTTGGATTTCTAAATTAATATGGAAGAGTTGAACCTATAAATCTATAATCCATCTATATTTTCTATAAAAGGATAAAATCAAGTGACATAAGAAAAGCTGAAGTGGCAGCTATAGAGGCTATCCAACAAGACTTTTCTTATGTCATCAACAATGAGGTGGCAGCCATAGAGGAAGCATGGTGACATCATAAAGTTTGGTTTAAAATACATTTAAAATTCAAAAATCTGCCATCAAACCACTGGCCCACATTCAAAAGGGCAAACCACTGCCATATTCAAAATTCAATCTATGTTATCAATTCAAACACCTTGTAGGACCGGTTTTGATACCGTTCGATTGCATAACGAACGTTCGACGTGCGGAATCCGTGAACGTGCATGACCGAACACACAATAACGTACTAGAACCGTGAATCTATTGAAAGATATGACGTGTACGATACAAGAATCACGTAGAGAGTACTTTCTCCCTCTAGACTTGAATTTCTAAATCTTCAAAATGAGCAAAATTCTTACAAATTATGTCATAGCTTGACACATCAGCAAAATTTAACACATTTATTATATATAATAGATAATAGATTCATGATTCTGGCTCCAAATTCAAAATTCAATCCTCTCTCAAATCTAGAGCAGCTCCACATCCAATCTTCATCTCCACGAGCATCAACTATCCAGACCGTATCGACACTTACAAATCTTCAACACGAGCAGACGCTTAGAAACCCTAACCTTCTTCATTCACACAATTAGGTCAAACAAAATTCAAAACAACACCTAACTTCTGGTAAGTTCTCTGAGTTTCCCAATTGTTAATTTCGATTAACTTCTTCCATTAATTTCACTTCTAATTTGTAATTTTTTCGATCATCAGGTATAGCGATCATGAGTGACGATTCCGTTATGAATCCAGAGCTCGTAATCAATCACAAATTTCTTGCTTGAAATCAGCCAATCAATACAAGGTATAGCGATTTCGATAAATCTTTTGCAATTAGCCAATCAATACAAGGTATCTTTTGCAAACAACGATATCGTTCTTACGATCCTTGATAGCTCCAGCGAGACGCTTCGGAAGCGGATCGGAATTGGACGATTCATCCACTGCTCTGTTGAAGGACAACAAACCTAGATGTTTTATTATTTGAATAAGGTAAAGTTTTACCTTATTAGGGTTCAATTTCTGGTGGATTCGGAGGAGTAGGGTTAATGTAGCATTCGCCATCCTAAAAAAAGAAGTTGTTTAGAAATTAGAATCGACTCGTGTGAGCGGTGTTCTGACTTCTAGATTTGGATTTGGACTGTGAAGGACGACATATGATTTAAACTTCAAGGAAGAGGTGTTTTCTCATTCATATTCACTATTATTTTTATTTTAAAGATTTTTTTACCACCATAATATTACTTTAATACATGTTTATTTAATTAATTCTTTTACGTAGAACAACAACAAGTGACAAGTCTCAAAAGATTTCAGGAGTACAACTCAAAGATCTTTACAAATCATTTGTGAGCGAGTATCCTATCGTGTCGATTGAAGACCCGTTTGACCAAGATGACTGGGAACACTACGGAAAAATGACAGCAGAATGCGGTGACAAAGTGCAGATTGTTGGTGATGATCTGTTGGTCACTAATCCAACGGTTAGATACGTTGTTTTCAAATTATAAGAACCTCGATTTATTGTTTTTTTGTTTTTCAACCGGTTAACAAAAGTTGATATTAATTCGGGCTATTTGAATTTGTTTACAGAGAGTTCAAAAGGCGATTAGTGAGAAGACATGTAACATGCTTCTCCTCAAGGTATATCGTCAATTATTTAGCTGTTAACGGATTGATTTGGGTTATGTTTGATCTTTAACGTGTCAAACCGGTTAAATTAAATATTACTCTTAAAAGGAAACACGTCAAATTGATTAAATTAAACCCGAGGCGAAAGAAAGGATTGTTGTCATAATTTTATTATCCGTTTTGCTCAATCCGAGTGCATTATATTCATAAAGTGAACTTGATCTGATTGGTTTAACTGAGCTTGATCTGATTGTCAATAAAGAAAGGATGTTTGAAATATATCGATCTGATTGTGTCAATAATAATAAAAAAATGAACATTTTGAATCTGAATCTGGACGGCATAAGTTGTGAATCTGATTTTGTTATTTGTTATCTGAACTGCATAAGCTGAATCTGAATCTAAATGGCATAAGCTATTAATAATATGTGCAATATGTAGGAAATAGGTTCACCTTTTGAAAATATTATTACAAAATATATCATAACGAGACTCTCGTTATTCGTAGGAAATATCATTGTACAATACCGGTTTCAATAACTAAATAAAAGAATATAAATATAATTATATATACCAATCTTGATTCAAGCCGCATCTCTGGTGGGTGCTTCACGCGCACTTGATAGCATCCTAGACTCGAGTATTCATCATCTTGAGTCTTGAAAAATACTCATTGACTGCAACAAAGAGCAAACTAAAACGTTGACGATTTTGGTTGAGGCACGTGTTCAACATGCTTCTCTTAAAACAGATTTCGCGCCTCTACTAAAGATGACGCGTCTGTCTCCCAGGGTACAACAGCCGAAGCAGTCTGTACTGCCGGAGATGGCTCACCGGCCCAAGGTTACATCCGGTAATTGTAGTGTTTGAACTCATGTGGTGGAAACAATCAGAGAGTACTCATCTCTCTAGTTGGTGTTCAAGTGTTCATACTACTTCTAGTATTCTTCATATTTCAAGCAATATCCTATTCTTATTGTAATAAAAAAAACACATAGCCTACTATTTGAACAAGACTAGTGAAAGGATTCACTTGATTATTCATTTAATTAGTCACTTAATTAGAGACTTAAAAACTCTAATAAAACTAATTAAATACTCAAGAGTTACTCTTTTATTTACCACATGAATATTCTAATTAATATTTATAATTTCATTAAATTATAAATATATTTAATATCCATTCACCAAATTTCCAACAATCCCCCACATGAATGGAGATCATTCAAAACACTTAAAATTTCCAATGTAACCTCGACAGTTGAGTTTTGCATACGATAGGTAGGTGTTACCCTTTGAACCTTCGCTCATGAAATGCACTTAGCCCCCTAGCTCTGAGTAGATCTCGATGTCTTTGAACTCGTCTGCCATTTGTGTAGACGACAATACACTTCACACAAGACTCTCCCTAGCCGGGTCATCTCCTCATAGTCGTGTCCAATAATGGTCGTGGAACACTTTCCTGGTTCTGCGAGAGCTCTAGGAATTGTGCCCTCAATTCCATTCGAAGCGACCCCACTTCTCTCTAACATAGGTGATTCTCCTTAGATCATTAAAAGCATTGTGGTTATCATGATCTATCCAAATCATTTACCACATATTATGCTTAGCCTCACACTTGTCACTTTTAGGAATGGACTAGGAAGTTTATTAATCTTTATAATAAACTACCTTATTAAATGCGTAGGGTTATTCCCCCACAGTGACCTCGCTTATTCATACAATTAGGTTTTCCTATTGAACTCAATTCTTGGGATCTCCAGTCTACTGAGTTAGATTTCCATCATATGAACTTCATTTTTCAAGGGCTTCAGTCCCATTCCACAACTTGATCTCTAATAAACCCTCAGGTTGTTGGATTCATAACATTAGCAAATAACTTTGCGTATTTGAGATCAGTTGTCATGATGTGTTCTTAACTCGTAAGTTAATTTTGCCTATTGTCAACTTCTAAGACTATAACCTCAGTGGCCATCTGAATCTGGTTATAACATATGTCTTTGTAAGATACGTGTATCATTTAAGGCAAACACATCTCCATTATACACTACGACCTTTGTGTCCTCCACTTAGTCGTCTATTTGCAATGTTAGATTGGATTACAAAATCCTTATTGCTAAAAAAAATGCAAGACACCCCCCACATTTAAGTGTTATTGGATAACATTTAGATGTGTTAATGAGAACCATTTCTACATACCCTTATAAGGTTGTTTCTTAAATGGTTCCTCCCCCACATTTCTTGCCATTTGATCAACATTTCCGTAACACCACTTATGGCGACATTTATACACATATGATTGAACAAGACTAACCTTATTGTATCAGTGAATTCAACTCATATTGCATTAGCTTACACAAGCTTCCGAGCTGACCAAAGCAACACATGCCATTGTTATAAGTTTGTCACCAACTTAGAATAATTCTAATTTAGCATCTAGAATAAGCTTAGACAATGAGTTCTCCTCATTAGCTTTTCGAATAAACTCTTAAAAGTTACATGTCATTTCCTTATAATGAATGAAAATTCTCTCTCAACTTTTTCCATACACAAATTCTTTTTGTGTTCATACACATTTGAATGTTTAGAGTTAATTAGTCTCCGTCAAGACTCATAATTAACCAAGTACTAGTCTAGCATGCTTTAGACTACAATACTTTAGCATGTGAACAGAAGATGCATCATTCTGATTCTTCACAGCCCTAAGGATATCATAATATCACTTTGCAACATTCATCCCTTGTTAAGACAAAATAATGAGACTTATTCATAATCCTAAAACATCAATATTTAGGAAGGTCTCACAAATTATTATATATAGCACATAGCTAAATTTCATCATTCATTTAAGGAACATAACTTGATTACCTTTGATCTCAAACAATCTACCATTGACTCATAAGTACTTAAACATAAGTCTTAATCCAAGTCACTTGGTGAACACATTCATCACCAACAAGATGAATGTTCCTTGTCTACACTCACTATTATGTGTGAGATAGAATCAACTAGATCGACACTCAACAACATGGCATTCATAATTTTGCCATAAGTGATTTGCACACATCTATTGTTATTCATTAGGAGATATGTATATTTAGGATGCTCTCCCAAATGAAGGTAAAATCTCCATATAGATCTAACAATAATCAAGTGGTAGACGCATCTACTTATAAATCTCGCAAGATTTATTAAAGGTATACAATAACATATAGTACTTTTACTTTCATATGTTAGAATTCACACTTATGAATTTTTCAATGACTTCTAATGACGTATGCGACATGAATGTCGTTAGTGTATTTCATCTCAATACACTCACTACGTTCTTTCATTACTCATTAATGATATGGTTATACATTTGATGTTTCGTCTTTGACTTTTAGTCAATGTAACAACTCTCAAGTTGTTTATGTCCAAGTATTTTCATGTACTATCCGTTTAAAACCATATTATTTTAAACAATGTATAACCGACGTTATAATTATTTTCCACAAAAATAATTTATACGTCACAACCATTAGTGATTTATTTCTTTGTAAAAAATTGCATGTGTTATCCGGAGATATTGAACACAAAACAATAAAATACATTGAAAACTAAATCATAAGTGCCAATCACTTTTGAAATTTAAACGAAAGCATAGACAATATGTAGACATCAAATAGCAAAGTGCTTTTATCTTCAACACTTTATAATCTGACCGAAATCTTTTCAACAATATCGTCCCATGGCATGTCTTGAGGTACTCCCTCAATAAGACTCCATGCACTTGTAAGTACAAGTTCCCCATTTCGTGTTTAAACTTTAAACTTGGACAATTATGCTCAAAACAACACCAAGTTGTTACAAATACTACATTTAAGTAGTAAACTTGAACAATTAAATTTGTTCACAACAACACCAAGTTGTTTTTCACCAAATAACATTTTCTAACACGCATGTTAGAAAAAAAAACGTTATAACAAGCACATTATAGAATCGAACGTTTACATAAAACGTTTTCCAAAATATAGTCTATAAAATAAATCATTTCTCATCATCTTTAATGCTCACATAGGCAATTAAATGTTTACATAAAACATTTCTGTTCATTATGAACAATCTCTAACCTCGTATTAGTGATACACATTTTCTAACACACATGTTAGAAAATTTAAGTCATTTTATATATACAAAACATGACCAAATTAGAGCATTAAATGTCATCAATAAAACTCATCAAATGTCATCATTAAAACTCTACTCAAGAGTTTCACCATATTAAGAGTTAAGAGTCTCAATAATTATAGACTTAAACTCTAATAAAAGTCATCAAATGTCATCATTAAAACTCTACTCAAGAGTTTCACATATGAAGAGTTAATAGTCTCAATAATTATATATTTAAACTCTAATAAAACTCATCAAATGTCACCATTAAAACTCTACTCAAGAGTTTCACATATGAAGAGTTAAGAGTCTCCATAATTATATATTTAAACTCTAATAAAACTCATCAAATGTCACCATTAAAACTCTACTCAAGAGTTTCACTATATGAAGAGTTTAATTAGTAATTAAAATTTTACTCAAATTGATTTAGAAATCACAAATTAAAGTTGGTGATGAATCCCACACAACTACACTATCACTTTAAAGTGATTTAATTCTTGAAGTCAATCAAACATCAACTTCAATGTATGACCTTTTATTTCTAAATCATACAAAGCATTAAAATCAATGCTACAACAAATTACTTATATAAAATGTTTACATAAAACATTTCAAAGCATTTGTATTTTAACCATTTTTAACAATCATGTTAAAATGAAAGAAATTCTAACGCGCACGTTAGAAATATTAACATTTTCACAAAATGTTAATTCGACTTGCTAAAAACACATATATGGTTCAAATAAATAAGTCATTTCTAATGCACATGTTAGAAACTAAAAAATTAAAAAATTGCTTCCAAACTAACGCGTTTCATGAACGTTTCTAACACACATGTTAGAAGACAAATGATTACAAAAATCATTATAAGACTTATTTGTTCATATCAATCCATGGGTGGATGAAGAGTCTACTTTAAATAGAGACTTAATTAGAGACATAAAACTCTAATCAAGTAACATAAAACTCTTATTTAGAGTAATAAAAAACTCTACTTAGGAGAGTTTAACGTTTACAAAAAACATATGGTTTACACCAATAATTCTAGTCTAACACACATGTTAGAGAATTTAACGTTTACAAAAAACGTATGGTTGACACCAATAATTCCGGTCTAACACACATGTTAGAGAATTTAACGTTTACAAAAAACGTATGGTTTACACTAATAAACCCGATCTAACACAAAAGTTAGAAAAAATTAACGATTCCCAAAATCGTTTAAAAACCAAACGGTTGAACCAAAAACATTCGTTTTGTACCACGGTATAGGATTTAAGATTGTATCTCAATTTCAAGAAATCCAAACACAACAAGTTGTACCACATACATATTTCCCAAAAGAAAATATTTACAAGATCATAATCTTTAAAATATATATATTTTTTTTAATTATAAATCCTTTTATGAACCCAAAATCCTTATAAATAAGGTTTTAAGATTGTAGCAACAATCTCATGAAATCTGTTTTAAGTTTGTAGGAAATAGGTTCATCTTTTGTAAAATATTATTACAAAATATATCATAACGAGACTCTCGTTATTCGTAGGAAATATCATTGTACAATACCGGTTGCAATAACTAAATAAAAGAATATAAATATAATTATATATACCAATCTTGATTCAAGCCGCATCTCTGGTGGGTGCTTCACGCGCACTTGATAGCATCCTAGACTCGAGTATTCATCATCTTGAGTCTTGAAAAATACTCCTTGACTGCAACAAAGAGCACACTAAAACGTTGACGATTTTGGTTGAGGCACGTGTTCAACACGCTTCCCTTAAAACAGATTTCGCGCCTCTACTAAAGATGACGCGTCTGTCTCCCAGGGTACAACAGCCGAAGCAGTCTGTACTGCCGGAGATGGCTCACCGGCCCAAGGTTACATCCGGTAATTGTAGTGTTTGAACTCATGTGGTGGAAACAATCAGAGAGTACTCATCTCTCTAGTTGGTGTTCAAGTGTTCATACTACTTCTAGTATTCTTCATATTTCAAGCAATATCCTATTCTTATTGTAATAAAAAAAACACATAGCCTACTATTTGAACAAGACTAGTGAAAGGATTCACTTGATTATTCATTTAATTAGTCACTTAATTAGAGACTTAAAAACTCTAATAAAACTAATTAAATACTCAAGAGTTACTCTTTTATTTACCACATGAATATTCTAATTAATATTTATAATTTCATTAAATTATAAATATATTTAATATCTATTCACCAAATTTCCAACACAATATGATTCATTTAAATCCGAATCTGAGTTCGAAACTTCTTAAAACAATATTCTGAATTGGAATTGTGTTGCAACTGAATCTTCTTCGTGTGTTTCTATCTGAGTTGTGGGTTTCGTTGGTGTTGATTACTGATAAGAACGTGTATCGGAAGATTGAAAGGAAAAACAAGAGAAGCTATTGTTGTATGTGTGCGATTGAACTTGATTGCTATTACTCGCAAGTTGTGATTGTTGATCTGAAAGACGCAGGTTGTGTTATTGATCAGAAAAACGCAGGCTGTGATTGGTGATCAGAAAGATCCAGGTTGTATTATTGATCAGTAAAGATCCAGGTTGTGTTATTGATCAGTAAAGTAATCAGACTGACTGTTCACTGTCTGTGTTTGAGCCTGTGTTATTTACTTTCCATTTACTTCAGTTAGTTTTTTACTAACGTGACAGCTTAACTTTAGAGAATTAAGAGGCATTATTGTCATTAATTGACAATAATAAACCGACACCGACCCCGACCCGTTACAAGCCGGTACTAGTCGGTTCCTGTTTATAGTCAACTTAGGTTTTGGGTCGGTTCTCGGTTCAAGACCTTGGAGAACCGAAACTGTAATACTTGGACCAAAGTAACATATCTGATATAGCGAATTGTTGGTTTTTAGCCCATTTGATATTTCTAGAGTGAACATGATGGCTTCCGATAACTATATTTGATCATTTTTCTTGTAAAGAACATGTCTCAAAATGTCATTTCTCTGATGCATAAAAATGTGAGTGTGAAAAAGAGGTGTGGTGGTCCTTATCCTGAGAACATAAACAAACCCACAATTTCTTTGCTTTTGGCCTAAGTGAATAAACTATGTATTAAAAAATAGAGTTAAATGCAATTTTAGTCAAAAAATTATTAGATGTTTTTTTTAATTTGGTCAGTGTTCTAAAAGTTATGCTAGTGGTTCTAAAAGTTATGCAAATCATTTTCTTTCTTAAATATTGTAGAATACCCAACTCCCGGATGACGTTAGATGGATCTTCGTTGACGTCAAGAGCCTTTATCTTCATTGCTACAAAAGAACAAACCGTTAGCCTCGTCACGGGGGACCCCGGGAGGGGGATCCGTGACCAAGCTCCGGCGTGAGAGTAAGTAAACTTGCCGGGAAAATGAAAGGAGCTTCTCCCGTTGAGTAGAATCACCGGAAGGTTTCCTCTTTGGTGTGAATCTAATAAATACGTATGTGGATATTAAATGTAAGAGAATGTTGGTCGGAATTAATGAGAGGAGAGTAAATGAGAGTGTAGTAAATGAGATGGTTCCGGAGGTGATACCTGCCTTTGTTCCTTCATGCTTGCTCTTATATAACAGCCGGTCCTTATCTCACTAGATATCTCCACATGTGATCTAACGGTTTTTGGGGGCTCTCGGGGGGTGCAGACACGTGTCTGACCCCCAACGGTGAGATGTTCTCCTTAATTAATGCTCCCGCCGGAGAAGTACATTGTTTCAGACGAGATCCCATTCTTATCGAGCATTAAATGAAGCCTGTTATCTTTGCTAGCTATTTTCCCGCTCTTTACAAAAGGAGAGAAGCCTTAATGGGCAAGGTAACTCTATTTTGTCGGCTTTCGTATAATTGGGCCTTCCTAAAGATAGTCCAAAGCGGGTAAAGTGGGCTTTCCCACTGGCCCGTCGTCAAGTCATCTTTAGTCCCTGGTTCTGAGACCCGAGGCTCATGATCCGGGGCTGAGTCACAACCGTTCAAAGAGTAGTTTTTTCCTGTGGGTCCACTCCAGGTCAGTTATAATTAACCGTCCCCACTAATCATCACATCGCCGAACACCTATAGCGGGAGTTAATCCCCCTAGTAACACGTGCCCCTTTTTTGAATTTTGAAGGGACTAATGACATGACAGTTACCTGCATGTCAGTTATACCTCTTTAAATACCTTGTCCCCCTTTTCAGATTTCCTATTCAAACATTTCGATTTCTTTTCTTCTTCTTCGTAACAACTCCCCTTAACCATCGCTTCCTCTCCGATCATGAGTCGTTGTGGTCGCTCATCGATAAGATCAGTACTGACGGCAAAGGACTTGAAGTCCTTCGTTGAAGCGTATAAGATCCCTGAACAGTTTTCTCCTTCCTTGCCGGGCCCTAACGAACCGGCGGAATGCACACCAGACAGAATCCCCATTTACACACTGGATTTTTCCTCATGTGGGGTTCGGTACCCTCTTTCCCCTTTCAAAGTCGCTCTACTTCGTCACTTTGGTGTCCACTTTTCTCAGATTCACCCTTTAGGGTTTATGAGGGTGGTCCATTTTGAGCTATCCTGTGCAGCCATTTCAGGGGAGCCTTCTATTCCTCTGTTCTGCATGTTCTATAGGCTAGTTTCGGATGGGGATTGGTTTACCTTTGCAAAATGACAGAACAATGTCTCGAAGCCCTGTTATAGTTTCATGCCCACCTCCACCTATCCAAAGGATTGGAAAAGCAGATTCATCTTTGTCTCTGTTGCTATGCTGCCAGAGTCCTCACTGCCGAGAGATCTTGATGCTGTGATTGAAGATGTTGTTCCTACTCTGTCTGCAACCGAAACCGTTCAATGGAAACGGATGTGCGAGAATCCGACGAGGGCGTTTACTTTTTCCGAGGGGATGCTTGCCATGGGAGGGTTGAGCCCCTCCTATCCGGTTCGTCCTAGGGCTTTTTTCGGCAACAAGGGTATTTCTTTACTCTTGATCTGTTACTTATAGTTACCCCTTTTCTATGTCTTAAAGATTGGGCAGTCATCTTTAGTGTCTCTTTTTTGTGTAGAGATAACTTTGTGGAGGCTACTTCAGGGCGATTTCAAAGATGTTAAGTTTGTAGTTGACAACGAGATCGATCCCAGATTGAATGCGGAGGTGCAGGTTACTGGGGGATCCACTCAGGCCGGGGGCTCTACTGCCGTGGGTGGTGATGAGGAGAACCCTTCTGATGAGGAGGAAAGTTCCCCTGACTTTCCTCCTGTTCATCCTTCTGGCCAAAGTGATGACGAAGATGTGGAAATTCAGTTAGTTCGTAAGAGAAGATCTGCCAGTCCTCAGCCAGCCCCTGCTCCCGGCAATATTCGTCAAAGACTTCAGAGTGCCAGTGGTCAAAAACCTCCTCCTTCATCGAAAGCTGCTTCTGATCTCCCCCTGCTGGGATCAAAGGTTCCCTATCTAAACACCTGAGGTCTTCAAGGCTAGTGAGTGCTCCTTTGCTGGTAAGCCTTATCCTCCATTTATTTCATTTTTTCTGTTTTGGCCTTGCCTCTGATGTTCTTTTTCTTACTTCACAGGGGAGTTCCCGGGAGCCCATAAAGATTCCTACTGGTCCCTCTTCTTCCCGTGTTCGGGACAAGGCCTCCGAGGTGGGCATAGCCCGTTTTTCCTCAGCTTTTGAGCTTTCGCCCTCTCATGCTACTGGGACTAGTAGACCCACCCTCCTTGAAGGTCCTGCTCATCGATCCCCTCTTGCCCCCCTGTTTGCCGATGCCATCCTTCTTACTTATGTCCCCAAGTGGAAGGTGACTAGTTCCTCGGTGGTAGGGACTCCCGAGTTTGCTAGAGACTTCTTGAGCCACCCTGTCCCTCCTTCTCACAGATTTGTGAATTCTGCTTTGAGGGATGATCTTTTCGAGGATCAGTATAGCATGTCCCTGTGCGAGAGCTTTTTTAGGGGAGCGGGTATGTTGCAGAGGATTAATGATTTGAGGAGGGAAAATGAAGGGCTTAAGGCTGAGCTTAAGGCTTCCCAGTCAGTTGCTGCTGGGCTTAGGTGCCAAGTGGTTGATGCCGAGAGGAAGTTGCAGGAGGAGAAGGTACACAGTCCTTCCCCCCCTTTTTTATATGTTGATCTTTCGTCCAGGGGGCTAGAGCTATGCTGGGGAGAAAGGTACACAGTCCTTCCCCCCTCCTTGAAGGTCCTGCTCAAGAGCCTTTATCTTCGTTGCTACAAAAGAACAAAGCGTTAGCCTCGTCACGGGGGACCCCGGGAGGGGGATCCGTGACCAAGCTCCGGCGTGAGAGTAAGTAAACTTGCCGGGAAAATGAAAGGAGCTTCTCCCGATGAGTAGAATCACCGGAAGGTTTCCTCTTTGGTGTGAATCTAATAAATACGTATGTGGGTATTAAATGTAAGAGAATGTTGGTCGGAATTAATGAGAGGAGAGTAAATGAGAGTGTAGTAAATGAGATGGTTCCGGAGATGATACCTGCCTTTGTTCCTTCATGCTTGCTCTTATATAACAGTCGGTCCTTATCTCACTAGATATCTCCACATGTGATCTAACGGTTTTTGGGGGCTCTCGGGGGGTGCAGACACGTGTCTGACCCCCAACGGTGAGATGTTCTCCTTAATTAATGCTCCCGCCGGAGAAGTACATTGTTTCAGACGAGATCCCATTCTTATCGAGCATTAAATGAAGCCTGTTATCTTTGCTAGCTGTTTTCCCGCTCTTTACAAAAGGAGAGAAGCCTTAATGGGCAAGGTAACTCTATTTTGTGGGCTTTCGTATAATTGGGCCTTCCTAAAGATAGTCCAAAGCGGGTAAAGTGGGCTTTCCCACTGGCCGTCGTCAAATATAGAAAAGTAAAAGGGTACAATTATTGATGCGTGATTATTTTATTATTTAATAACAAAGGGCATCTAATTTGAAAGAAAAGACAGGCCGAGTCCGAAGGGTGTCGAGAGTGGGCGACCGCCCAAGGCCCAAACTCCTTCGGGGCCCGAAAGTTTTTTTTTTAAATACATCTAATAAGTATATATATATATATAAATGTTTTATTAGGTGTTTTTTTTTAATTTGGTCAGTGTTCTAAAAGTTATGCTAGTGGTTGTTATGCAAGTCATTTTCTTTCTTAAATATAGAAAAGTAAAAGGGTACAATTATTGATGCGTGATTATTTTATTATTTAATAACAAAGGGCATCTAATTTGAAAGGAAACACAGGCCGGGTCCAAAGGGTGTCGAGAGTGGGCGACCGCCCAAGGCCCAAACTCCTCCGGGGCCTGAAAGTTTTTTTTTAAATACATCTAATAAGTATATATATAAATGTTTTGTTTTAGTTTTGTATACAAAAAGACGGCTGGTCTGTTGGCTTCATTCCACGCACAAAAAGTTTTGATGGAGGAATTTGGTCTTAAGTTCGATTCTTTCTCAGGCTTCTTAATTCCTCTTTTTACCAACTTCATTATTATCGTTTTGTTTTTTTCTTTTTTTTTCTCTATCTCAGCAACTTTATTCTTATGTTTTGTTTTTTCTCCTTACGTTTTGCTAAAAATTTTACGATCCTTTTTATATCTATCTGCGGTTGACTTCCAAGTCTTCTGCCTCCGTATTTCATTCTTTATTCATTTTTTTAGTTGACGTTTTTCATTCCACTATCTTCAATTCCGTCAGTAAGATCTGCATCTCATTATCCTTCATTCATCAATCTTATTCATAAATAGAAGTGATTTTTTGTGAATGACAAGTTGACCCACCAAGTGTTCGATCAAATGCCTCAATGAAGATAAGGTTTTAAAAAAACTTGTTTTTTAGCAATCTTGTGGAGTGGGTATTGGTTAAGGTGATTTGATCTTGTAATTTAGATTCAATTGTGTTAATCTTTAACTACACGGCATGGGGTAAGAGGTTAGGTGGGAAACCATTTAGAGGGTGGGCAACCAGCGGTTGCTGCCCTCCTTCATCTTCTATAGAATTTTACCGGTTTTCTACCCCCCACAACTCATCTCGAGTTTGGTGTATTGTTAGTTAACATACGATAACATACGCGCATGGCTCCTACAAGGGGGAGTCGGAACGTTAAGTCAGGCGGCCATGTGCAGGGCTCTGACAGTGGTTTAAAGACCTGTCCTTTCAATTTTTTCCACGAATGTAAAGATGGTAAACCGGGGTCTGTGGGTTTTTTCCGCCTATTTGAACACATGCAAAGCACCCACCTCAAGACAGAAAACCGAAGGCTATCTTTGAAGGAGGCTATTTCAAAGGACCTGGACCTTTTTATGGATGTTGCAGAAGTTCTTAGGGCAGGGGATAAATGGTTATGTGGTAAGTGCATGGTGATGCACGCACTCAGTAGGGGATGCAAGCATGATAATGAGGTCGTGTCGTTTGCCATGATCTCGGGGGGTGTTGAAGATTTCATTGTTGGGATCGGGAAACCATGCCAAGTGGTGGTTGACACAAATCCACCTCACCCAGCAAGGCTCGGGAGTGATGTTAACCTCCTCGAGCGTGTTTTCTCCCTCCCTATTCAGACTGTTAAAAGCATTCCCCTTAGTTGTCGGCTGTTGTTTACTCAGGTCCTAACAGGTGCTTTGCGCAAAGTGGTAGCGTCACTAGGATCGGTCAACAATTGGGTCCAATTGCTTTTACTACCGCGTTGCACCTTGCGGGTGGTTAGACCATCCTCTAGACAAGAGCGGAGATCAGGGAATAGGAAATCTCTACAGTGTAGTAACATCTTGCACGCGCTTACAGTGTGGAAAGATGGGTCTGGGTTTGATGATTTGGTCGCTTCCCTATTGGATAGCGTGGGGGAGACGGGGGCCCCTAGGGGAGAATGCAGGAAAGAGGAAGAAAAAGAAAGGGACCCTAATATTAAGCAATGTCTTCGGAAAGTCATGGATGGACATTTCATGGCTGCGGTTAAGGTCCTATGCTCTAGTGGGGTTGCCCCTCTAGGTGATTCGACCTTGAAAGCTCTTATTGATAAACACCCAGTGGTGTCGCCCCCGTCATTGCCTTCCAACCCTTTGGCCCAACCCACTCTTGTTGTTGATGGGGATTGTGTCCTAAAATGTATTCGATCTTTTCCTAAAGGGACATCATGCGGTAGAGACGGGATGCGGGCCCAACACCTGTTAGATGCTATTGGTGGCGAGGGCTCGGTGACTTCCTCAGGTTTGCTTACGAGCATTACTGAAGTTGTTAACTTATGGCTTGGTGGATCCTGCCCTATGGTGCTTGCTGAGTTTGTTGCCTCGGCCCCCCTTACCCCCTTATTGAAACCTGATAAAGGAATTCGGCCTATTGCTGTGGGGGGTATTTGGCGAAGGTTGGTTTCCAAGGTGGCGATGAAGAAGGTCGGGAAAGAAATGACCCAATACTTAGGTGACTATCAGTTTGGGGTGGGGATGCCAAATGGGGCAGAGGCGGTACTTCACAGTGTAAACAGGTTTCTCAACTCGTTTCATGCAGATGGTTCCTTAGCCTTGCTTACTGTGGATTTCTCCAATGCTTTTAACACGGTCGACCGCACAGCCTTTCTCTAAGAGGTTCATCAGCGTTGCCCGTCAATCTATCGGTGGGTCCAATTTCTTTACGCTCAGCCTGCTAGGTTGTATGTTGGTAACGAGTGTATTGGGGTTACTACCGGAGTTCAACAAGGAGATCCTTTGGGGCCCCTTCTCTTTGCCCTCGCCTTACACCCCCTTATTCTCCGAGTTCAGAACCGCTGTAAACTCCCGTTTCATGCTTGGTATTTGGATGATGGGATGATTATCGGCAACGCCTCTGAGGTTGCTAAGGCCTTAGACATCATCAACGAGGAGGGGCCATCTCTAGGGCTTTATCTCAATATTAAGAAAACAGAGGTTTATTGGCCGACATGCGACGACCAGAAAGTTCAGGACGGGCTATTCCCGAGAGGGATCGGTAGACCAGAGAAGGGGGTTAAGCTCCTTGGTGGAGCTGTTAGTCGGGATCCTAGCTTTATTGGAGAGTTGGCAGGGCGGCGGGCCTCAGGGGCGGTTGACCTTATGAAACTCTTACGCTGCCTGAGGGATCCCCAATGTGAACTCCTCCTGCTAAGGTCGTGCATGGGTGTTGCTAAGTTGCTTTTTGGGCTGCGCACTTGTCAACCCCATTTGATGGAGGATGCGGTATCTCGGTTCGATGATGGCCTTAGAAAGGCTATAGAAGACATAGTAGTGGGTGGCGGCCCCTTCTTTGGTGACCTCCAGTGGCGTCTAGCATCTTTGCCAATGCGTCTAGGTGGTTTGGGCCTCTTCTCAGCCCGAGATGTTGGGGCTTATGCCTTTGTGGCGTCTAGAGCTCAGTCTTGGGAACTACAGGATCATATCCTTCGAAACGGTGGGGTCGTCAGGCTTGACCCAGACTATCAACAAGCGCTCGAATGCTTAAATGTCTCTCTCCCAAACTTGGATATTGGCGGTTTC
The DNA here is from genome assembly GCF_002127325.2 of Helianthus annuus. Taxonomy (NCBI): domain Eukaryota; kingdom Viridiplantae; phylum Streptophyta; class Magnoliopsida; order Asterales; family Asteraceae; genus Helianthus; species Helianthus annuus. The sequence continues at coordinate 159,076,861 of NC_035445.2, read as the reverse complement.
TCTAACAAGGACACCGCCCCCTCGAAGCCGTAAAAAACTTTGGCGAATGCACTTTTTAGCAAAATCGCTCAAAGCCTGGGAGAAGCTTTTGATTTGTCACCCCGCCAGAAGGCGGTGTTTGAGTGTCTGAAGGGTCCCCATGCTCAGGAATTTTTGACCGTTATCCCGATTGAGGGGTTAGGACAATGCATGTCGGTAGTAGAATATAGAACCATTCTCAAATACCGGCTAATGATCCCTATGTACCCAGAAGATGAAACCTGCCCGATATGTCGTAAAGCTTCTAGGGATAAATATGGGGAGCACGCAGTTCACTGTAAAGAGCTCCCTGGGTTTAAATATCGACATGACTGGGTGCGAGATGTTTTGGGGGACATCTTAAGAAGAGCTGGGATTTCTGCTAAGAAAGAGGCCCCTGTGAATTTCCTCACGGACCCTATGGAAGGGAGATCTACTCTGCGACCAGCGGATCTGCTCGTCTTTGGATGGGCTGGGGGGAAACATGCTTGTGTAGACCTCACGGGGGTTTCCCCTTTGGTTGGTTTAAGGGAAAACGGGTTTGTAGCTGGACTAGCAGCAAGAAAGGCAGAATCAAAGAAAGTGGATAAGCACGCTAAAGCTTGCGCAGAGAACCAACATATCTTTATCCCTTTTGCCTTTGATACTTTTGGCTCCCTAGCACCAGAAGCCATCAACTTCTTGACAAGGGTTCAACGGGTTATCCACAACAATTGTTCGACCCCAGGGGGGCAGGGGTTTGTGTTCGGGAGGTTGGGGTTTGCAATTCAGAAAGGATTGGCGGCGCAGCTTGTTACCCGTCTACCTTCTGTTTTGATGTAACTTAAGAAGTTTTCTGGACTTTATTATACGTAATGACAACATTTTGAATTAAATTAAAGTTTATTATTTAAACTAAATTTAACAAAACAATATTTGAAATGTTTTTTTTTATGATACAAAAACTAAAGAAGCAAACACGTTTTGGGTATGTTATGACTATATTTTTTGGGTTTTTACTTTCGTTTGTCAGAACGCGTGCATCGAAACAAACAAAGTTTCAACTCAACGCAACAAGGCGGCCCATTTTTTTCATTTATTATTATATTTTCTAGTATATAAATATGTACTAATTCAAATATATTTATCTTTCCTTTACAAAATTGAGTCATTGGCTTTATATTATACGGGCCCGTTTTTTTCTACTCGCCTCAGGCCCAAAACTCTTTGAACATTCTTAATCTTGGAGACGGCCCTGAGAAAAGATATAGAAAATATATTATATTTGTAGTGGGTTTCCTTTAGGAAAAAAAAAATCAAAAGTGTGCTCCTTTATTTGTAGTGGGTTTTCCTTTAGAAAAAAAATTCAAATGTGCTCCTTTATTTGTAGTGGGTTTCCTTTAGACAAAAAAATCAAAAGTGTGCTCCTTTTACAATAATTGAAACGTTAACATACGAAAGAAGTCTGAAGGAGTGAATCCACTGTAAACAACACCTCACAACATCAACAGTTTCTTTCTATACCCCTCTACACTCTCATCAAACTCTATGGCTGAACTCGTGCTTTCTTCCCTCCTCCCTGTCCTCTTTGAGAAGCTGTCCGATGCAGCTTTCAAAACCATTGCTCGCCACAAGGGACTTGATGCTGAGATCAAGAAATTGCAGAAATCCTTAACCCAGATCCAAGTTTATCTTACTCATGCTTCTCAGATGGAGATAACCGATCCATCTGTGAAACAGCGACTGAATGATCTCCAGCATCTGGCTTATGACATCGATGACGTCCTCGATGGTTGGGCTACCGACGCTATGAACCCTGAGTTCAAGCAAGACCCAGAAGGCATCACCGGCAAGGTAAGAAAGCTAATCACCCCAACTTGTTGCACAACTTTCTCACGGACTACTACTATGATTGCCGAGTTAGATGATATTTCCACCAAATTACAAGATCTAGTTAAGGAGAAAGCTGATCTTGGTTTAGATAATCTTGGTTTGAAAGCGGAAGAGGAAGCTAGGCCAAGAACTATTAATAATAATAGAAGGTTACAAACCTCTGTTGTCAACCCATCTAGTATTGTTGGACGCCAAGCTCATAAAGATGCACTGGTTCAACAGTTATTGTTACCCGCTGATGAACCATCTGACCAAAACTATAGCATTGTTCCCATAGTTGGTATGGGTGGGCTTGGAAAAACAACTCTGGCTAGACTTGTGTACGAAGAGCAACAGGTCAAGGATCACTTCGAACTCAAGGTGTGGGTTTGTGTATCTGATGAGTTTGATACCGTTCGTATAAGCAAAGAGATCTTTCAATCTATGGCAAACAAGGAAGTTCCAGATTTTAATCGGCTTCAAGAAGCTCTTAAAGATCACGTAAAGGGTAAAAAGTTTCTGTTGGTGCTAGATGATATATGGGGCGAAAGTTATGAGGATTGGGAAACCCTTGTCAGACCGTTGTATACATGTGCTCCTGGAAGTAAGATCATTATAACAACACGGAAGGATCAATTGCTCAAACAATTGGTTTACAATCCACTACACAAGCAGCTACACAGCCTCTCAGATGATGACGCTTTGTCTTTACTTGCTCGAAATGCGTTAGGTGTAGATAACTTTGATTCCCATTTGTCGCTTAAACCATATGCCCAAGGTATTGTGAAAAAATGTGGAGGATTACCTTTAGCTTTAATAGCACTTGGTAGATTGTTGAGAACAAAAAGAGATGAAGCAGATCATTGGATCAATGTGTCAAACAGTGACATATGGAGATTAAAAGTTAAGGGGGGAGTTCTCCCGGCCCTAAGACTAAGCTACGATGATCTTTCGGCACCATTGAAGCGGTTGTTTGCATATTGCTCCTTGTTTCCCAAGGACTACCTGTTTAACAAGAAGGATCTGATTTTATTATGGATGTCAGAAGGGTTGTTGTGCCAGCCAACTCTGATCGACTCAACAGAAGAACAACAATTGGGTCACGAATTCTTTGACGAGTTGTTGTCAAGGTCATTTTTTCAACATGCACCTAATAATGAATCATTATTTGTGATGCATGACCTCATGAATGACTTGGCGACATCTGTTGCTACCGAGTTTTATTTAAGGTTAGACAACGAGTCAGAGAAGAATATTAAGAAGATGAAGCTAGACAAGTACCGCCATATGTCATATGTTAAGGAAAAATATGTAGCTTACAAGAAGCTCCAGGTACTTGAAAACACCAAATGTCTAAGGACATTCTTGGCAACATCTGTTGGGGAGGTGGAACGTGGGCGGGAATTTTACTTATCCAATAAGATTCTGACCGGCTTGCTTCCTAAGTTACCATTATTAAGGGTTCTAAGTTTGAGTGGCTTTGAAATAAGTGAGTTACCGGAGTCCATTGGTACTTTGAGGCACTTGAGATATCTTAATCTATCTCAAACTCATATCACACATTTACCGGGAAAGGTTTGCAATCTTGTTAATTTACAAACGTTGATCCTGTTTGGTTGTGATGAATTAACTGAGTTGCCCAACAACTTCCTAAATCTGAAGAACCTGCAACATCTTGACGTTAGGGACACCCTGCTTTCATTTCAGATGCTGTTAGAGATTAGCAAGTTGAAAAGCCTACAAATTACTCTCTCGAAAATCGATATCGAAAGTGAAAGGGGAATTGAAATAGCCAAACTTAAAGACTTTAAAAATATATATGGGAAAATTTCTGTTGTAGGTTTGGAAAAAGTGCAAAATGCAATTTATGCACATGAGGCGAACTTTTCAGAAAAGAGGATTAGTGAGTTAGAGCTTGTATGGGGTGATGAGCTAAATGATTCTCGAAATGACATGCTTGAAAAAGAGGTCCTAAATGAGTTGGAGCCTTGTCATGATAAGTTATTAAAACTCAAAATTAGGTCATATGGGGGATTTGAGTTTCCAAAGTGGGTTGGGGATCCCTTGTTTCTTTATTTGAAGCATGTGTCGATAAGTGATTGTAAGAGATGTACATCAATACCGCCACTGGGACAACTACCGTCACTAAAGGAGTTGTTAATCGAAGGCTTACATGGAGTGGAAGTTGTGGGTTTGGAGTTATTTGGGACTGGTCAAGCGTTTCCTTCACTTGAAAAGCTGACTTTTCGTGGTATGCATGGGTGGAAGAAATGGTCAGGGGCTGTGTTTCCACGCTTGCAAAAGCTTCAAATAAATGGTTGTCCTAATTTGGTTGAAGTCACACTTGAAGCAATGCCTTCGTTGAATGATCTAAGCATAAGTAAATGTGAGAGTGGTGTGTTGAGAAGTCTGGTTGAAGTAGCATCAGCAGTCACCAAGTTGGATATAAGGGAGATTTCAGGGCTTAATGATGTGGTGTGGAGAGATGTTATAGAATATCTTGGGGCAGTTGAAGAATTAAGCATAGTGAGCTGTAATGAAATAAGGTACCTGGTGAAATCAGATGCAGATGCAAGTAAGATTCTTGTGAAGCTGAGGACATTGGGAGTGTATGGTTGTGATAATTTGGTGAGTATAGGAGAGAAAGAGGAGGAGGAGGATAATTGTAGGAGCAACCTCCTAACATCTCTTAGGATATTAGAAGTGAATGAATGTAAGAATATGGAGCGTTGCAGCTCTCCAGATGGCATTGAGGAGTTGACTGTATGGAGTTGTAGTTCAATGAGAGTTGTCTCGTTTCCAAAAGGAGGGCAGGAGAAGCTGAGGTCACTTACAATATGGAATTGCAGGAACCTATTGGAAAAGGAGTGGGAGTGGGGAGGACAAAAAATGAACAACAACAGAAGCAGCAGCACGCCGATACTTGAATTTGTCAGGATAAAAGATTGGCCAAATCTGAAATCAATCATTGAGCTGAATGACTTTGTTCACCTCACTGAATTGATTATATACAACTGTGAAAACCTCGAGTTATTTCCAGACACTTTAAGATCGTTAAAGAAACTGGAAATAAGTAATTGTCCCAAATTGGATGTTTCCTTTCCTGGTGACAATTTGACATCATTGAAGCAACTTAGCATAACAAAGTGTCCAAGAATGGATGCTTGTTTACCTGGTTGGGTTTGGCCTCCTAATCTGCAATTCTTAGTAATTGGGGAGTTGAAGAAGCCCTTCTCCGAGTGGGGCCCACAAAGTTTTCCAACCTCACTTGTGGAACTCAGGTTACTCGGTGGTAGTGAAGATGGAGTAGTTATTAGTTGTAGTGAATTTTCTCATCTTCTTCCTTCATCTCTTACCTCTCTTACTATATGTGACTTTGAGAAACTGGAATCTTTTTCAGTGGTACTCCAACACCTCCAATCTCTCAGTTTTTCCAATTGCCCTAATCTGAAGAAAGTGTCTTCACATCTCCAACACCTCACCTCCCTCCACCATCTCTCTTTTTGGGATTGCCCTATGATGATGGATCTACCAGAGCTGTTATCGCCTTCACTCTTGAGTTTAGAGATCTGGGGTGATTGCCCAGGTCTGAAAGAAAGATGCAGTAAAAAGGGGAGTTACTGGCCCCTCATCTCCTATATCCCCTGTTGTAAAAACACACCAAGAAATAGACTATAATTGATCACCAACACCAATTGTATTATTACTCTCAAGAAATGAAACTGATTACAAACTGAATTGAAAGAAAATCACTAAGAACTCGTACTATCTATTACAAGCCCTAATCCCCTTTTATTACATCAGCTAACTAACTATTAACAGAACTATGACCTGAATTGACAACATTAACCCCTGTGTTTATAAGAAATAACATTCAGGCCCTTCGACTTTATTAACCTTCCAAACTTAAGAGACCTTTATAACAGTTGACTACTTTGACTTTAATATCTCACAATCTCCACCTTTAAAGCCAAAGTATCAACCTTCATTAACCAACTCTCATATCAGCAAGACACATATAGAACTTTGAACCCGGCAAACACTTAGTGAATACATCAGCAGTATTTTGTTCTGTTTCGACCCATTTGATCTCAACCAGCTTCTTATTCACTATATCTCTGATGAAATGCAGTTTAACACTGATATGTTTGGTTCTCTCGTGATAAACACTATTCTTAGACAACTGAATAGCCCCCTGATTGTCACAGCAGATCACTGGAACATTAGCTTTAATTCCCAATTCTTTCAAAATTCCTTTAAGCCACAAAGCTTCTTTCACAGCTTCAGTTAATGCAACATATTCAGACTCCGTTGTTGACAAAGCTACTATGTGTTGCAGCTGTGACTTCCAGCTCACCATATTACCAAGGACTTTGAACATATATCCAGTGACTGATCTACCCTTATCAGGGTCTTTAGCGAAATCAGCATCAACAAAGCCCACCACCCTTTGTTGATCACTAGCATTATCCCCAAATACTAAACCCCAATCCTGAGTTCCCTTCAAATACCTTAGGATCCACTTCACAGCTTCCCAGTGAACTTTACCAGGACAAGACAAGTATCTACTTACAACACTGACTGCATATGCCAAATCTGGTCTAGTGCAGACCATTAGATACATCATACTACCCACAACATTAGCATAAGGAACTGAATTCATATACCTTTCTTCCTGTTCTGTCTTAGGTGAATCTTGAAGAGATAACTTGAAATGAGCACCAAGAGGAGTTTTAACTGCCTTACAACCTTCCATCCTATAGTTTTCCAAGATCTTTTTCACATAGGCACTTTGTGTAAGCTTCAACTTCTTAAGTTGTCTATCCCTGCAAATCTCCATTCCCAGAATTTTCTTTGCATCTCCTAACTCTTTCATCTCAAATTCAGACTTCAACAATTCTTTGACCTCCTTTATTTGTTCTTTATGCTTACATGCTATAAGCATGTCATCAACATATAGCAACAAATAAACATAGTTGCCTGGACAATATTCCCTGTAATAAACACAGGAATCATAGGAACTTCTTGCAAACCCACTGCTTGTCATGAACTCATCAAACCTCTTGTACCATTGCCTTGGAGATTGCTTGAGTCCATACAATGATCTTTTAAGTAAGCACACCTTTTCTTCACTTCCTTCTTCTACAAAACCCAAAGGTTGAGCCATGTAGATCTTTTCATCAAGATAACCATGTAAAAATGCAGTTTTTACATCAAGTTGTTCCAGCTCAAGGTCTAATGCAGCTGTTATAGCTAACAGTATTCTGATAGAAGTGTGTTTTACAACTGGAGAGAAAATCTCAGTGTAATCCACACCTTCCTTCTGAGTAAAGCCTTTTGCCACTAACCTGGCCTTAAACCTTCTGTTTTCAACTCCTGGAATCCCTTCCTTTATCTTGTAAATCCACTTGCAAGCTACAACTTTCTGATCTTTAGGTTTCTTCACTAATTCCCAGGTCTTATTCTTGATCAAAGAACTCATCTCTTCTTGCATTGCCTTATGCCATTCTTCCTTTTCTTTAGAACTGATTGCTTGATAGTAAGTAAGATGCTCATTAACACACTCATTTTCTGCTGTTATGAAGGCCACAGCAGAAACATTAGTGTTCTGTCTAAACCTTAAAGGTTTAATAACATTCCTTCTTTCTCTGTCTCTAGATAACCAGTAATCACCACTCTGCTCACTGGTTGTCTCTGTCTCAACAGTTGGACTCTCTTCATTTTGAACATCACTTGACACGATCTCTGATGTCTCCACCTCAATTTGAACATCTTCTTGGCTGGTATTTACTGACTTTGAAGACTTTCCATTCATCACATCTTTATAATAAATCTTTTCTTGAAATTCAACATTTCTACTTTTGATGATTCTTGGACTTTCACCTTCTATCTTCCAAAGTCTATACCCCTTCTCCCTTTCTTGATAACCCAAGAAAATACACTTTATAGCCCTGGATTCAAGTTTATCTTGACTAGTATGAGCAAATGCTAAGGTGCCAAAAACCCTTAGATCTTCATAATTGGGCGGCTCTCCTGTCCACACTTCCATTGGAGACTTCATATTAATAGCTCTAGAAGGACACATGTTAATAAGATAAGCTGCTGTCTTTACTGCTTCAGCCCAGAAAGTCTTTGGTAGACCTGCACTTAACCTCATGCACCTGACCCTTTCCAGCAGTGTTCTATTCATCCTCTCAGCCAACCCATTCTGCTGAGGTGTCCCTGGAATTGTCAAATGTCTGCCTATCCCACTTTCTGCACACAATTCTTCAAACTCCTTGTTACAATACTCAAGACCATTATCAGTTCTTAACTTCTTGATCTTTCTCTCTGTCTGATTTTCTATGTAAATCTTCCACTCTTTGAACTTCTTGAAGGCTTCACTTTTGTGTTTAAGAATGAACACCCACACTCTTCTTGAAAAATCATCAATAACTGTCATGAAGTATCTAGCTCCACCTAGGGACTCAACTCTGGCAGGCCCCCACAAATCAGAGTGAACATAATCTAGAATTCCTCTAGTGTTATGTTTCCCTTTCATGAACTTGACCCTCTTCTGTTTTCCCATTATGCAGTTTTCACAGAATCCCACATCACAACTGGTTAACTCTTTGATAACTTGCTGTTTCTTTAGTTCCATTAGGCCTTGACTACTTACATGGCCTAATCTCCTATGCCACTTCAGAGTGGTTTCATTTTCTTTGTCAGAAATCACAGCAGATACTTCATTACTAGCAACACTACCATCTAACAGATAAATGTTATTGTCTTTTCTAGTGCCAGTCAACACTACCAGGGACCCTTTTATCACCTTAGCCTTCCCATCCTTTAACAATACATGATAACCATCCCTTTCAAATGTTCCCAAAGACAATAAACTTCTTTTTAAAGAAGGAATATACCTGACATTCTTCAAGACCACTTCAGTACCATTGTTCATTTTGAATACAATGGTTCCAATGCCAAGAATTTGACATGGTCTGTCATCTCCTAACTGGACTGTTCCAAGACTGTACATCTTCAAGTCTTTAAAATATTCTCTTCTTGGAGTCATATGGAAAGAGCACCCTGAATCCATCACCCAATGCTTCTTAACTTCATCCCAAGTTACACTCAGCACATCTGCACTGTCATAGCCATCAGAAGAGTCTTCTTGAACTGAATGGCTTGTGTATGACTTAGAACTGCTGGACTCAGTTTTCTTCCTCTTCCACTCTGGACAGTCCTTCTTCAAATGCTTCTCAGAATTGCACACAAAGCATTTTCTCTTAAACTTAGTCTTGGATTTCGATCTTGAACTGGAACCTTTGAATGACTTGGAACTTCTGTTTTCAGGCCTTCCTCTAACATACAACCCATCACTGCCCTCTTCTTTATCAACTGTCTTTTTCTTCAACTCTTTTGAGTTTAAGGCAGCCAATACTTCCTCCATAGACAAAGTTTCCCTAGCATACATAAGAGTATCTACAAAACTCTCATATGAACTGGGCAAGGATGTCAAAAAGAGTATTGCCTTATCTTCATCCTCTAATGTCACTTCAATATTCTCAAGATCCAAAACAAGTTTATTGAAATCATCTGTGTGCTCTTCTAAAGACTTACCAGACTCCATCTTGAACGTGTACAGCCTCTTCTTTAGGTATAATCGATTTGCAAGAGACTTGGTCATGTACAGGGTTTCCAACTTTGCCCAAACTCCGGCTGCAGAAGCTTCTTTTGACACTTCTCTCAAAACCCTGTCTCCAAGACTCAAAATTATCGCACTATGAGCCTTCTCTAATATTTCTTTCTTTTCTTTCGCAGAGAGTTCATTCGGAAGCCTATCTTCTCCCTTCAATGCATCTACCACGCCATTATGCACTAACAACGCTCGCATCTTCACTCTCCATAAACTGAAATCGTTTCTGCCATCGAATTTCTCCAATTCGAACTTAGTTGAAACCATCTTGATCTTCAATTGCTGTTGAACACCGTCGTCTTCTTGAATCGAGCCAACAACCAGGCTCTGATACCAATTGTTGTAAAAACACACCAAGAAATAGACTATAATTGATCACCAACACCAATTGTATTATTACTCTCAAGAAATGAAACTGATTACAAACTGAATTGAAAGAAAATCACTAAGAACTCGTACTATCTATTACAAGCCCTAATCCCCTTTTATTACATCAGCTAACTAACTATTAACAGAACTATGACCTGAATTGACAACATTAACCCCTGTGTTTATAAGAAATAACATTCAGGCCCTTCGACTTTATTAACCTTCCAAACTTAAGAGACCTTTATAACAGTTGACTACTTTGACTTTAATATCTCACATCCCCTGCATCTACATACAAGATTAACATATGAAGGTATCTGTCCCTCTACCTTTGTCCTTTAATGCTTTTAATTTTAATTTAAAGGGCAAATTACTTTTTGAGTCTCAGTGTTTTAGTGTTTTAGTATTTTTAACTAGTTGAGTTTAAAAGCAAAAAGTTTAACGACCTAAATCCCTATAAGCATTTTCTTTAACCATTTGAGTCATTTTGAGTCTAAATTTTAACCTTTTGAGTCCAATATTTTGGACTCAAATCGTTATAAAATGAACAAAATTGGACTCAAAACGTTACAAAATAAATGGCTAAGGACTCAGGGCGTTAATCTTTTTGATTTTGAACTCAAGTGGTTAAAACCACTAAAACACAGGGACTCAAAAAGTAATTTACTCTAAATTAAATTACTGAATTATAATATTTTTTTTTAACAAGCAATTGTTTAACTTAGTACAAATTAATGTTGGTACTCGTATGATAAGGCCAACTAATATTACTACCAGTGTTTGAGGTAACCTTAAACCCATTATAATCTATTTAAGATAAAATGGGTTTAATGGATTAAATTTTCATGAAATATTTAAGCGTGATTTTGATCATTGTTACTGCTCATCAATTACAAATGGGTTTTAACATATAAAATATCAATTGTAAAATGTAAAAAAAAATAGTGATTTTACAGTAGTAGTAGTAGTAGAGTAAAGTTTTCTTAGAGTCCATTTTGGATGGAAAGAGAGCATGTAACTTTTGTTTCTTGAGTTTATGTAATTATCTTCGGTCTCTTTCTATATTTAGTAAATCAAGATCTTAGCTCATTTATTTTGACAATTTATTTAATAATTTCATCAAATGAGCGAATTATTGAATTATTATTTAGTTATATTTTCCAGCTTGTGACTCACAATTGCAGAGTTTGAAATATATGAATATGTAGAAATCATGAAGCCCTTGAATTCTGTTTGTTGCCATATGACGTTGCCATGAAGCCCTTGAATTAATTCTGTTTGTTGCCAATTTTACAATATGTAGACTAATAACTTACTTTTGATTTGATGCTGCAGATCCAATTGTGATGGGAAGCATTTTTACACTTTCTACTAATGATTTGCCAACCTTCACAGCAGAGAGCATAACATTCGACTTGATTGGTGGATTATAATGTTGGCTACCTTTTTCCTTTATCGTTTTTTGTCAATACCTGTGCATAAAAGAACCAGTTGACTCGGATTCTATGTTGCTGGTAATGGGTCAGACTATAGATTGTATTTTGTGCGTATACCTATTACTCTATTAGTGATCGTGCAGCATCACTGATGTTAGTTGTGACTATTTCATCATTTTATTTAACCAAAGTGCCGACGATTTGAAATTGATACCATCACTCATTTCCCTCATTTTTGTCACTCTTGCGATGGCCTGCGGTGTGTTTGGGATGAAAGATCAGCTTTTCTTTGGTTTTCTAAAAAACTAATTTTCACTTCCAAAACATAACCCGTGGCAAATTTAGTCTTTGTGTGTCTTAGAAAAAATCCAATAATAGAGCAATATGACTAGATAAGTTGACAAGAATAGCAAGAAAGTAAAACTAAAGCGAATATACACAATCCAGGAAACCAATTTACAGGACACCCAAAAGAATAAAAGAAAACGAAAGCGCAACAATCGGTCATCCATGTTTCAAACAAATCATTTTGGTCCGCAAATTGAACAACTGAAAACCCATCTTTCATTCTGTATTTACCCACAGGTAATGGAAAGTTGTCTGGTTGTAGAGAACACATTGCCTTAGATTTTGATTAATTTTATAACTATGCCTATGTGACTGTTTATGAACAGATCAGTAATGCTTCATGTAGATTCATTTTCCTTTGAGACTTCCAGTTGGCAGGGTAGGAGATTGAGAAAGCTTCTCTGAGTTTGTTGAGAGGAAGTTGAATCTGTTTCTTCTTCTGCATTAAAACACACAAGTTCAAGCAAATAAGTACAGATGATCAATTTTCACACATTTAGTTACTAACGGATCAATTCTGGTTAGGCTTAATCTTAACGGGTCAAAGGGGTAATCACAAATAAATTAGCCTATACAATTTAGTTACTAACGGATCAATTCTGGTTAGGCTTAATCTTAACGGGTCAAAGGGGTAATCACAAATAAATTAGCCTATACAGTTAGAAATTTGCCAAAACTAAATATTTCTAATGCATAAAAAACCTCTAAAATCATTTATTATATCCAATAATCACATTATTATTGGAATAATATAACTTTTGTACACATTGACAAAACTAAATATTTCATTATATAATCTCACATCAACCTGACCCGTTCAAAGATTACTCGTCACCCAACCCACCCATCCACTTTGCCACCTCTACAAACAAGTAAGATTTGTTGTTTAATCCCAGTCCATTCAATTTATGTATATTCTCGCTGTTCATGCTTATCGCATCTTTAGAAAGTAAACTCCCACAAATAAGGGAAAAACCACAAAAATATACTACGGTCCCATAAAAATTGCAATCACTCCCATTTTAAGGGTCAGTTAGTCTTTTTTTTTAATTCCCTAAGGAACAGAAACGTGGGTAGCAGTTTGTTATCATTTAATTTCTCTAACTGTAAACCTGCAAATCAAGGAATGAAGATCAGTATGTTTTCAGTATGAGAATTTTCTCTTTGGTTAGTTTATCTCAATGGATTTTGAGTTAAACTGATTGTGTCTATTGCTCAACTATGGCACGTTGGGTGCTGTTCTTAGACCTGATTCTCTAACCGTAGTGGTGTGTTTGTATCTCCGGTTGGATATCGTTGCCCTATCGTGTTTGTTTATCTGGTGTATCTGTATCACAAACAAGCCTTAGATCTATCCTATTTCTATGATGTGTGCCTACCCATGTTTCATGCATAATAATAGGAGTGGAGTTTTCCACTTCTACATGTTTCCCTTAATGTTTGCTTTTGTCTCCCACGTTTCCATTACCTGCATTATTTTAGGCATTGATATTTCCTTTGCTTTTCCTATATATGTATTATTGGTTTGCTATGAAAAGATATGAATGAAAATTATGAAAGTCTAATATTCTCTCTAATTTGCTACTCTAGCTTCTCTCTAATTATCTTTGAGATTGATCCGCTCAACGGGTTACCTATCCCATTCTTGACACTACCTAACCGTGGGTACTCAACATTCTACCGTTTTATTTGATTTATAGCCTTAGATCAAACCTCACCCAAACTCAACTCCAACAACCTGAACCACAGTATCGCCAATCCTCAAAATAAATTTAACAAAAAAAATCAGTAACTTATTAATTTCGAATTCACGCCAATTAAACAAAGAATATTGGGGGAAATACATGGGATTTCACACAAGTTGCCAATGATGATCCTGATCTCAGGTACCTATCCAAAACCCATCACCTCCAGCAAGAAAATACCACCTCCGAAACCATACCTCCACCATCGTCAGTCAATCGAAGGTGTATGAGAAAAAAAAAAGAAAAAACAAAACTCAACCTCAGAATCGACTGCGCAGACTCAAAACACTTTTGAAACAGCATGTTGACCATCAGGTGTGCTGAGCTGGAACTTGAACAACAAGGAATACGCCCCGACTGTAAATTTAAAACCAACGTCTCCTTCTACCTCAAGCCACCATATTTGTTGAAGGTATGCAATTGTATGAAATCTGTTCAAAAGAAAGAGTTAGTTAAAACAATATTTATATTAACAAACCAAGAATTCTTGACTTTTACCAGTTTCTGTGATTAAACCTAAAATCTTTTAACAACAGGTAACATTTTAACTAACACAAAATTAAAAAAAAAAAAAAGTTCACCTTGATTCATTTGTCTGAATAAAATTCCATTATCTCTGATGATCAATTCCAGTAAATATGGTGAATGCCTTGCAAGAAATTGACAAACATACCCCTCCAGTCCTTTTATCTGTTGGTAATTTTAGTGTTATCAACGGATTTTAGGGGATTGGATTAACTTGTCGATCGAGGAAATAATGTTAGAGATTAAACGAGTTAGGTGACGCGGGAGTGCGGACTCAGTTTAATCCTAATATTATTTGAGTTTATTATGTAAATGATTTACATGAGCCTTATTTAATTGTTTTTGGACTTTATATTATTATTGTTTGGTTAATTGTTAAATTACATTAAAGTCCATTTATGGGATAAATGTCCATCTACGTAGACTCATTTTATTGGGCCAAAGGCCATCATGTTTTAGAAAAGTCTATGAATTTTAATAGACTTCAATTTACAAACAGTTTTGATTATTATTAAACAAAGGCCGCATGTAATTCCTTTTTTAAGGGAATCTCGATGGTAATTTTGGATATACACAGAAAGAAAAAAGCATACGGTTACAAGGGGCTCTTCACAGTTCAATCACAGAATCATCAAATCCAATTTCAACAAGAGTGATCTTTGTCTAATTCGATAAATCATTGCGTGTAACCCGCAAATAGGTTTATCTGATAGTTCTCATACGATTCAGAGATTAATCCAGGTTGTATCACAAACTTTGCAATTTCAATTCGGTTCCAGGTTTGTTAGTTTCTTTGAAATTACTTGTTCTAGACCAATTTATACAACAAAGATAAACCTATTTTACGGTTCAATTTGGTCTTTGGTTGTGATTTCAAGTTTGAAAAATATTCTACAGTGAATATTTTTATGTTTTGTAGTTTGTGAATTAACCCTTATTCACACGTTCTAGTGGTTAATTTGGGTTTGTTTATCTTGTTTTCACAAGTTTTAATTCTAGAACTCTAGTTTTCTAATTTTTGAAATTGTGGGTTTTTTGAGATTGAATATCAAAACATAGTTTGGTTTTGTTACAATTATTTGTTTAAATTAAAAAGAATTGAATTTTAATTTCATGGTGGAAGATAAATCTGTTCAAACTTACGATTTGAATTTTGGGATTGAACGTTTTTCTTTTCATATTAGAAATTCAATCTGATTGCAAAATTTTTGGATTTCATTGGATTTTGGAATTCACCAAATGTTCACTGTTGTATTGGGGATTAAAAACTAAAAAAAAAATTGAATTTGGGATTTTGGAATTCAAGGATTAAATTATTTGAATTCACAGACTGATGAAACAATGGTTAACTAGGCAGGGTTAACTCACTAGTCTCGTCAAGAAGGGTTAATCCCTTCCTCTCGAGGATCGCTGGCTAGATCGTCCGCTCGTTGATCTCCTGCACAAGGAAACAAGCCGTGTCTCGTAACAAGGAGGATGGGGTGGGGGGTGCTCCTTGTTACCACTCTCCGGCGTGAGAATCAGTAATTTGCTCGAGAAGCAAAGTGTGATAGAAGTAGTAGTGAGAGAGTTGTGAAGAGATGCCTCAAACCTGGTTTGGGGTTGGTATTTATAGCCGAGGAGTGAAAGAGGAGTTGAAGAGACAGACTGACGACGTGCAGCCCTTATGCAGGTGTGTCAGGCTTGTCGGTTGTGGATATGATGCCACGTCCTACTGCAGTGCCAGTCTGTCGCTTACGTGTGGTCTGACAGGCGACTGTCATTGGTGCCACTTGCTCTGTGATGTCAGTCCCACTTGCCCCGTGGGCAGGATGCGATGCTGCGCTGCATCGCTGCCTGCGGTAACTGCTGCCGTTTCTGTGTTCTCACGATGGCGAAGACTGTCGGATGCGGTGCCGGGCCGCATCATCAATTGTGATGACTGTTGCTGTTATCCAGCTCCCTTATATTGATAGAAGTGTTCACTGGATGCGGTGCTAGGCCGCATCGCTATGAGTACTTCCGTTTTCATACACCAGATGCGGCGTCGAGCCGCATCGCTATACCGTTCTCATATTCCAGGTAAGTCCTCTTCCATCATTGGACAGATTGGATTCGATCGCTGTGTTCGCGCGTACCCGCACGGACACAGGTTAGCTAGTGGGGGTTTTGATAAGGGTAATGGTCACTCGTGGTCGTGTTGACGCGAGATCTGGGACCATACCCCCTTCAAGTCCCCCCAGTCTAGTGTTACTGCCAAATGCAAGTTGCATGTGGGAGGAGTACTGGACTATGGTGTCTAGAAGGTAGTTTGGAGTGTGGAAAAGATTCTAGGCCATGTAGATGGTCTTCGTTCTTCTTAAATCAAGTTGGAGATCCGGTAGAGTCATGTGACGCCTCTTCCGTACCGGTGAGAAAGTTTCGTCTGATGCGAAATTCTCAGCCTAGGGTTTTTTTTGTTTCTGATGTCATCAGGGTTGGGTGCCACCTGTTGGTGTGTCGAACCAACCTCTGAGACCTTGCTGGGGGTGTCCACAAACTTTGAACCAACCTCTGAGATCGTGGCTGAAGATTTCCACAAACTTCGAGCCAACCTCTGAGATGGTGAATGAAGAAGAGAGTGGTCTTCAGAAGTAATTGGACATCTAATGATGATCCCTGTTTTTTGTGGGGTCTTCATGTTCTTCCAATTAGCTCTCAAGTAACCGCATGTCCTTTGCGGTTACCTCGTTGCTTGGTATTGTTGGCCGCGTTTGGCCGAACAATGTGGGAGGCTTGCGTCATTGTTGGCCGTGTTTGGTAGAACAATGCGAATCTGGATAATGGTCAAATAAACATGGTTATAGGCATGGTCATGCCCACCATTGTTTATTCTATCCGTCTCACAAGTGGGGCAGCAAAGTCATAAGCAGACTTGTTACCGTTGTTCGGCCGCTTATTGTTCAACGAGATTTCTTATGATTATTGGAAATCTCGTCCGCATTTCTTCTTTAGCCACTTTCCTTCACACTCCAATACCTAGGAGCTTTCCTCGAAGTAGCTTCGTTCATCTGTGTGATGACTTAGTTGTTGCTCTACCGTAGCAACCATTTGCGGAGCTATAGGTGCGTCCGCAGCAACTCATGAGTGTCTGCGGTTTTGTAACCCCAGACTCACTTGAAAAGAGTGTGTTGCTTGGATGTGGCTCTTGAAGGATCAGGAGTCAGGGTTGCTGATGTGCGGTCGCGTACATTCCCATCCTTTTTCTCTAAGGAGAAGCTATTTGCGCACCCTCTATGGTTGTGAACCGGACACGAGGGATTTGAAGCTTGAAGAGAATGAAGGCAGTGCGGGTTACCTGTTTCTGAGATGCGGTTCAGTCCAAAGAACAACGCTGGTTCTAAGCATCTGACACACCTATACGGGCTCGTGTGTGTCACTTCCGCATATTCCACGTGTGCTCGTGGGCATGTGCGGATATAATTTATATCCCCCTATAGTATAGAGATATATATTTTTTGCCTTTTTTGAGAGGGTGTAAAAAAACGACATGCGGTATGGGTTATGGTGTGGTATACCAGAGAAACCGCATGCCGCTTGTGTTTGGATAATGTTGTCGCTTTTTGTTGCATACGTGGCTGAGCGCACGTATGAGTTGGTGGAAGTTGTTGAGATTTCCTGGCATGTGCTGAAATGAAAGGACATTTACACTGCCCGAGGTCATAAATGCACTGTAGCAGGAGTGTAAACGTCTCCTATGTCAGGCGCGTGTGCGGCCACGCGCGCGTGGTAACCGTCAGCGGAACCGTCGCTGAACATGTGGCACCGCATAATTCGCTCTTTTTTGGACGTGATGATTCAGTTTCCATGTTGCATTTATTGCGATGAGTATATAAGGGGAAATTGTTTGTGGTTTCCCCTCACTTGTTCAAAATTTCAAAAATTTCCGGTGAGAGAAAAAAGATTCCTCCGTCTTCTCCGATAAGGTTTTCTGAAATTCCGAGATTGTTTGAGTTTTTGTACTCATTTTCTTTTCTTCCACATCTATAAGGCTGAACCATCAAATCCACATAATGTGGAGGGTGAAAACCCTGAACAACAGTCGTTAGCGGCGGCTGATGAAGATGAAGATGATGATGGTGGTGCAACCGGTGGTGGTCTACCGGTACTGAAGTGGTCGAAGGGTCAATTTAATACCCTGATGACCAGTGTACAAATGGCCGATGAGTGGGTTGTAACCTACCCAAAAGAGGGTGACACTGGTGTCGATGCTCCGGCAGGATTTATCACTTTGTGGGCTGAGTTTTTTAACGATGGCAACCTCCGACTGCCTGTGACGGTGTTCGTTGCCGAGGTGTTGGAATATTATCACCTTCATATTTCCCAACTAAGTCCATTTGGGATGTTCCGGATCAGGAACTTTGAGTACACTTTCCGCGCTCTTGGTTTGGACGTTACCGTTGAGAATTTCCGGCGGTTCTACCAGTTAACGGTAAACACCGGGTTTTTCTCTGTCAACCAACGGTATGGGAGTCCGAAGTTGATGACCCCTCCGAAGGGTCTTACCAAGTGGAAAAGGTGGTTTTTCTACGTTAAAGCTTGTGCGGTGTATGCCAACATGACCTTTTGGAACGTGAATGTGGGCGTTACTTCGGAAGATATTGCTCTTCCCACCGCAAAGACTGTAGATTGGTTCTCTAGGCTGAAGCCTATTGAACTTAAGAAACTGGGCAACAATGAACTTTGGGTGTGGCGGATGATGCTAACTCGACCCGATAGGAGGGCAAGGCCTGTTGTGCGGGAAAAGAGTGGTGGTAAGCATCATCACCCTTATGCGATTTCCTTGTTTCCTTTTCTTGTTTTGCTAATTCTGCGTGTGTTTTATCAAAGGACGCTCCTTTGTGGAGGATGTTCGAGTCAGATTTCGGGGGCAAGGTTGAGTTGCTTCCGTGTGGGGAACGGGAAGGTTTTAACTTGGAGATTATTGGCAATTTCCGCGTTCCCCCACGTAAGGTGTTGAATGCACCCATGCCAGAAGGCAAATGTATCTTCTAAGATTTCCTTGTTTGCTTAAAGTTCACCCTTGTAATCTGCTTGCTTGATTGTGTCGAATGTAGGTAATCTTGGGGACCTGGGGAAGTTTGAAGTGAAAACTGGACCTAAGAAACATGTGGAGAGAAAACAGGTGAAGAAACCCGCGCAGGGTCGCGGTAAGGGAAAATCTGAGGGTTCTGCTGCCCCTCCTTTGGTGTCGTAGGCGGCAGGTATCTCTCGTTCTTGTTACCACAGATATACCGATTACGTGGTAGTATCTGACACCCTTGAGGGTTTGGGTGTTCTAGGTGGTGGTGCGTGTAACAACTCTCACTAAAATTAATATTTAGTATGATAATTATCCAATAAGGAAACCCTAATTGAGACACCCAAGTGATTCCGCATAAACCCTAAAATTTTCAGAACAATCGGAATCAGGATCAGGGCCCCTAAAACTCAAAGGGGGTAAACCCTAGTTAACGATTATCTAATAAACTCGTTGTTAAATTTTAATTTTAGAATTTTGTCAACTCAGCTAGGCTAGTCCCGAACGTGGCTACCCTATAGTAAATAGGTATCCCTTACGGACCGTAAGGGAATAGTCTTACGGTCCGTAAGCATGTCAATTTTCGTGTATAAATAGCCGACATTGGGACTTGAATTCTGGCCTTTGAACGACGTAAATTCTCCTTTCGTAGACTGAGTTATAGCAGAAACAATCCACAAACACACACCAATTACTAATTAGTATAGCGGGGTGCTGCTGCGATACCGGGTATTAACTCAATCGCTGCTGCGATTCAACGTCCGATCGATTATAACTATCCAACGATTGTTTGAGTGCTGCTCAAATTGAGTTATACTTTGTTATTCATCGTGATTTCGACTTGAATGTTTGAGTGCTGTCCGAACTCGGGCTATACTCTGTCATTCGTTGTGAATCCGCTGAATTGTTAAGTATTGCACTTGTAAATCGTTGTGAGGGTTTTATCTCGTGATTGTCGTTAAAGTTGAATTGAGTTAGTACACTAATACGCGTTCCATTGTATCTAGAAATTAGAACTCGTAAGCAAGGAGCTGCTAGAATACTTAATAGCTAAGTAAACTTAACAGTTAAATAAACTTAGCAGTTAGGTTAGCTGAGTAGATTAATTAATCTATTAATTAAGATTAAGTAAGATTAATTAAGCTAAGCAGGATTAATTAAGATTAAGCAAGATTAATTAAGCCAAGTAAGATTAATTAATCAGCTAAGTAAGATTTATGAAAAACCTAAATAAATAAATAAATATATATATATATATATATATATATATATATATATATATATATATATAATAGGTAATATCAAAGGAAGGTGCTAGGAAGGTGTAAGAAGATAGATATCTGTGGATAGGAAGCTTCCTAGAAAATGCATAAGTAACTTCCTAGAAAAGCTATAGGAAATTTCCTAGAAATACAAGGGAAACTTCCTAGAAATTTCCTATTTCCTACCTATAAATAGGAAGCTTAGGATTCATTTTTCTTTGCTCATTTCATTTCTTCTTCTCTCTATACGTTGGTGTTCTAACCAATAATCACCGATGCGATGTTCTGTCCGATCGATTCAGGAACCAACTAACGGATGCCAAAGTGCTATACTTTGAGAGTTTGTTAAACGGATGCCAAAGTACTATACTTTGAGAGTTCGTTAAACGGATGCCAAAGCACTATACTTTGTGATTTCGGTAAACGGAATCCAAAGTGTTACACTTTGTGAAATTCGTTAAGGTTCGAATCTCGTGACTACCGTTAAGGTTTGATTTGGGTTTTACACAAATACGTATTCCATTCTGTTAAACTATATGTTTAACTACCAAAAATACTCCCAACTACACACTCACAATCAAACAAACTATTAAATCATCAGAAGATCCAGAATAATAAAGTGCATGCTAAATTATCGGAAGAAGTAGAATCATGCTTATAAAGTGAGTCATTCTCTTTTTATCAACTGTTTTACAAAACTCCAAATTATTTTTCAAAGTTATAATTACAGGGATTAAGTCTTTGTAATCACCAAATTACAGCTGGTATGTGGGGTTTTGTATACATTACTTGTTAATCCATCACCTTTGGACAACGAGATAGCCAAGGGGTGATATGACCATAGTCACAGACCCTACTGGACAACGAGATAGCCAATAGGTGGTCGAGTGACAAATACCATGGGTAGTTGGTGTTATGGGTCATTTTCTGAGTATACATATCCTGACTAATATCCCGCTTTTAATTGTTTATTTGTGACCAGGATACTGGACGGGGATATTGCTAACATCCTGGGCGATATCCTAAGGTTGAGTGAATTAAACACGTGCAGGTTAATGGCTGTAAGTTACTAACGGTCATCAGGACTTCTTCTCCTCAAGACTCGGGCGTATTTGTTATAAGGAAGCCGTTGAACCCGAAAGACTTGGTCCTCAACGTTCAAGTGGGAATATTCGCTGGATCCCGGAAGTTTAGGATAGTTTGTTACATTATCTTTACTATAAATAGATGGGGGCGGATCATTTTAAGGCACGCAATTTCACACTTACACTCTCGAACACTTTTACTCTCTAGCTCACCGCAAACACCACACTCAAACACTTGTATTCAAATTACATTGTAACACATAGTCGATCCGCACCACATCCTGCACTGTATCCTGATATTTGAAGCAATAAGAAGAACAAGGCAGCTGCGATTGTCAGCTCCCGAGGTTTTATGCCGGCGATCTAGATTGATCAAGGGCTTTCCTCGTACATCACGTGTCAACCTTTACTTTTTTGCTCATTGTTTGATCATTGATACAACTCTATATCCCGGGCTGTATCCTGAAACTGTTTTCATATCTAATTTGGCCAATACATTTTTCAAATATAATTTTAGCACACTACCTCACCTAACTAATTTGATCACTTAATTGCTTAGGTAATTTTTGACCAAAACAATTTGGCGCCCACTGTGGGGCAAGTGGTGCTACTTTTACTAAAAATATTTGTAAAATCATTAATCGGTTTTCTATTTTCAAAATTTTTTGCCACATTGTTTACAATGGCCTCCAGATCAAACATGAGCTCTTCCACTATGTCTGCTACGACCTCTGCTACTACTGGTTCGGTGCTTCCACCATCTCCTCCAAGGATGCCGTTTTCTTCATAATCTCAAGATGTTATCCCTAGTCGGAGTGTCCAGGGATCTGCTCCCGTTTTAGCCTCTAACGATGAAATTTTGACTTTATTTGGAAGTGTGGAGGAACAAATGAGGCAGCAACAGGAGACTAATCAAATGCTGTAAAGAGAAATACAACTCTTAAAAGCTAGCTCGGGCAGACCTGTTGAGGATAATAGGGGGAATATCGTCTCAAGCCATTCTCAGAATCATACCCCTGAGATACCCTCTTCGGTCAGGATATCAACTGTGAGAAGTTCAGGATATGCTTCAGGATATGGCCAAAATCCTCAGAACGGTAATGTGTCAAATAATAATACTCTTGCTACTAACAACAATGGCTCTTTGCAGGATGCGGGTATGACGTCAACATTTACCAGGGAGCTCCAGAAATTGAAGGACATGATATCCAGTGTACCTGGAGTGGTCCAGCCAATTCCGGAAGTATCCCAGGACAGCCACAGGATATCCCGCTTTGCATATCCTATCTGCGATGCTGAAATCCCAAAAAGATTTCAAACTCCCAACATGAAGCTGTATGATGGGACTACGGATCCTGAAGAGCATATTGCCCAGTATAGGGAAAGAATGGAGATTAACCCTATCCCTCCGGAGCTCAAGGAAGCATGCTTATGCAAGGGATTTGGTTCTACTCTGACAGGATTAGCCTTAAAATGGCTGTTAAACTTTCCTCCTCGCTCAATTACTTGGTTTGCTCATTTGGTTAATTTATTTAACAGTCAATTTTCTTGTAGTCGGAGTTTTGAGAAACTAACCAGTGATCTTTACAGGATAACTCAAGGGCCTCAGGAATCCTTGAGGGATTATGTGAACAAATTCAGTCGAGAATCCTTGGATATCCCACATCTTGATGTTGCAACAGCTGTGCAAGCTTTTAAGATGGGGTTACAAAAGGATTCTCAGTTTTATCAGGATCTTGTAATGAATCCCTGCAGGAATCTCGACGAAGCTCGTAACAGGGCTTTGCGATATATCCGTTTGGAAGATGACAAGAAGATGCAGGAGAGGATGAATTCTACCTCAACCTATGAATCAACTAACAGGAAATCAGAAACCTCATATAAGCCATATCGCTCCAAGCCATATGGCAGAAATGATAACAAGAAAGTGAATGCAGTTGAAGACGAGGATCCTAAAGAATATCCTGACTTATCTGAATACTGCTTTTCTGTTAATATACCTGAGTTAATGTATGCTACGCAGGGTTTAGGGGACAAAGCTAGGTGGCCTCGAAAGAACCAGCAGAAAGCTGATTGGAAGGATAAATCCAAATGGTGTGCCTTCCACGAAGACTTCGGACATATGACCGAGGATTGCATTGCTCTAAGGAAAGAGATAAGTTACCTGTTAAGCAAGGGGTATCTGAAGGACTTGCTGGGAAAAAAGAAGAATAAAGGGCAGGATCCCGAGAAGGATCCTGAACGAGCAGCATCACCCCCAGCAGATGCCAAGATAATTAACTTTATTTCAGGAGGATCCGATATTTGTGGAACTTTGTATTCGGCGGCCAACATACATGCAAAGGAAGCTAAGAGTGAGAGGGGAGACAGACCAGTCCGGATGACTACCCTCACAACTGATAAAGTGATCACTTTCGATAGTGATGACAGGGATACTGTTCAGGATCCTCACCATGATGCTTTGGTAATAACATCTTATGTGGCTAACCATTTTGTACGCAGGATACTGATGTGTGTAAAATGCAACATATAAATCACATCAATTAAGGCATAAAACTAACCCTTTTTAAGTACTAATGTTGGAAAAAGAGTGTTTTTGTCTTCCTTTTGTATTTTCAGGATGAAATGAGCTCAAAATCACAAAAGAAGCAAAAAGACAACTAATTCTACCATAAATACAAGAAAAGGAACAAAAGTAGACTGCACGGACCCTCAACGGCACCTCCCAAGGCAAAGTAGAGAAAACAGAGTCTGAACACGCCCCGTGTCCAGCGAACACGGGGGCGTGCCCAGGAAGCAGCAGAAAAGACAAACCAGTAGAAGCTTCCATTGCCCACCACGGGGCCGTGTCCAGCGGGCACGGGGGCGTGGTGAAAGTACAGCATGCGCATTAATTGTAATTGCGAATTACAATTAATGAAGAGAGAGAATGTCAGACGGGCACGGGGCCGTGTCCAGCGGACACGGGGCCGTGTCCAGCCTTCTGTTCAGCCTATAAATAGAGGAGCTTGGTTTCATTCTCTCTCATCCCTTGGCACACCACCTCTCTCACACTTCATCCACCACCCACCACCACCATAACACCATCATCCATTGTCCATCATAGAGTGTGTGAGTCGTCTCGGGATCCAAGATTGATAGTAAGAGTTCTTGACAATCAAGGCCATGTTTGCCTAAGTCTCTTACATCACTTGGTGAAGACAAGTGTTTAGTATAATACTTTTTATTTTTAATCTTTTGCACTTTTTATTTGGTTTTGTATTAATGACTTTAATAACTAGTTACTTATGTTGAAGGTGATCTTTCCTTATCGTTTGTCCGTGGTGTCTTGGCATTATTTTACTGTCTATATAAAATAAAATATTTTCACCATTCATATCTCCACGGTCTATATGGAGGTATGTTGGCTACCTGGTCGGGGGTTAAGGGAACGGTTTGGTAAGGGTCTTGCCCTTGTTCAGCGTTTAGAGGTCCTGCTTGGGACCTGGGTCAATTTTAGTAGGATCTCCTTCAATGCCCATATGTATTGGATGGCGGGGATCCAAACTCTTTGACCCCCTCATAAGTTAACTACTATTAATACTATAACCCGGCTATTTAGGACTGTATCCCTGCTGACTCAGACTACTTAGCCGAGGGTAACATCACCGCCAAAAGCGGGGCCTACCACAATTTGCATTAATAACTTAATTCATTATCTTTCAATAATCCGACCCTTTAGGATTGTATCCTTGCTGACTCAAACTACTGGGTTGAGGGTAACGTCGCCTTCAAAAGAGGGGCCTACTACAATAACTAAGATAATCTCTTAAACAAGTGCAAAAGTGCGAAAATAATCAAAGGTTATACTAATACACATGTCGGATCCAAGTGATTCATCTTGTCTATCTGTTTTTATTTTATTTTTATTTTTCAGCATTTAGTTAGTTTTTATTTTTCTTAGTTTAAAACATTTTTCTCACTTTTTGATTTGATTAGACGTTGAGGATAAACCGGTATTAAAAGCTCTTGTGTCCTTGGACGACCTCGGTATCTTACCAACACTATACTACGTCCACGATGGGTGCACTTGCCCATATGTGTGTTTAGTGTTAGTGAATATCGTGTTTTATAAATTTAAAACTTGGCTAAAAGTGTAAAAAAGGGGCTTAAATACTCATCAAAAATATATCGCACCGACACACATCAAGTTTTTGGCGCCGTTGCCGGGGACACAAGGATTTTAAGAAAGTTAGGAATCAACGGCCTAATCATATTTTTATTTTTCTTTAATTTTTTAGGATTTTTTCTTAGTTTTTCAGCTTCTGCAGAGCTCAGCACGGGGCCGTGCCTGGTCGGACACGGGCCGTGCTCAGCATCGTTACTGGCAGTTTTTGTTTTTCAAGTTACAGAAGGCTGACCACGGGGCCGTGCCGGTGCAACACGGGGCCGTGTCCAACTTCCAGTAACTGGGATCTGGAAAACAATCACTGCAATTCTGACCACGGGGCCGTGTTCGCTCAACACGGGGCCGTGGTGAACCTTCTGACCAACATTCTTTTCTGTTTTTATTGCAGGACTTGGAACCCGACGCCATCCTCACGTAGTGTATGAGCTCCAGTTCCAATAAAGACATAAAAGAACCGCTAGAAGAACCCGAACGCTTTCTCAGAAAAAGGTTAAAAGCCAAAAACCAAGAGAAGGTTTCAGGTGATCCACCTCCAATAGCGGACCAACGTACCCTTATGGATTATCTACGGCCCACCGTAGGTAATCTAGGCGCCGCTATCAATGCTCCGAATGTCGAAGCCAATAACTTCGAACTTCGACCGCATTTGATACAAATGCTCCAAAACTCCGCAACCTTCCACGGGCTTGCGGATGAGGATCCCCATCTACATATAACTAATTTCTTGGAAATATGTGATACCTTTCGGATCAATGGAGCATCAAACGACGCCATCCGCCTCCGTATGTTTCCATTCTCACTAAAAGACCGAGCGAAAGCTTGGCTCAACGCCCTCCCAGCTGGATCGGTAAACACCTGGGATGAACTAGCCCAAAAATTTCTATATAAGTATTTCCCTCCTGCTAAAACTGCTAAATTAATGGCTGAAATTAATACGTACTCACAAGAGGACGGGGAATCCTTATATGAAACTTGGGAAAGGTTCAAGGAGCTATTACGCAAGTGTCCCCATCACGGCCTCGCAATATGGCAACAAGTGTCCACTTTCTACAATGGATTGTTGCCACACACTAGGCAGACACTTGGTTCTAGCTCCGGGGGACTTTTAGGTAATCGACGCCCACACGAAATATATAATCAAATTGAGGAAATTGCTCAAACCAATTTTCAATGGCACACCCCCCGGGGAAATAAGTCTATCGCCCCGGGCGCCCATAAGGTCGATGAAAGCACTTCTTTACAAGCCCAAATCGAGGCCCTTTCTTCAAAAATAAAAAAATTAGAAATGACAAAAACAGTCTCGGTTATGGCTTGTGAAGGGTGTGGTGGGTCACATGAAAATTGGAGTTGCATGAAAGAAACGGACGATCAACAAGAAATGGTAAACTACATTGATAACAGACCTAGGCCGTCGGGTCCCCCAACGGGAACTTACAACCAAGGATGGCGAAACCACCCAAACCTTGGTTGGAGGGAACCCGGCAATAGTAGTAACCAACAAACCCAACGAACAAACTTTCAGCAATCAAGAAATGAGTCACAAAATTTCACTCAACAACAAGGTGGACGAGAAAGGCTCGAAGATACTATATCTCGCCTCGTCTCTGACACTGATAAGAAAAACTCGGAAAGATTTCTACAATTAGAATCTAATTTTAGGAATCAACAAGCTAGCATTAAAAACATAGAAAAACAAATAAATCAAATAGCTCAAAACTTTTCCGAGAGACCGCAAGGCGCATTACCTAGCAATACCGAAACAAACCCAAAGGCGCAAGTTCACCTCATCACACTACGAAACCGCACCGTGGGGCCTGCAGAAGTACCACCACCTACAGAAGAAACAGTGCAAACACCTCTGCAGGAGAAGAACTCTCCTCCATCACCAGAGCCTACCAAGGCTCCTCGAGTTCCGTACCCCGGTAGGTTAATTCGTCAAAAGACAAATGAGCAATTCGCAAAATTCGAAAGTCTGTTAAAACAATTGCATGTCAATATTCCTTTTATCGAAGTCCTAACCCAAATGCCCAAATACTCTAAATTTATGAGGGACTTCCTTACGCATAACAAGAAAATTGAAAATTTGCAATTAGTTAATTTAGGCGAAGAATGCTCTGCCCTCGTACTCAATAAACTCCCCCAAAAGAAAATCGATCCCGGAAGTTTCACGATTCCGTGCTCAATAGGGGACTCGCCCGTTCGCAATGCCTTAGCCGACCTAGGGGCTAGCATTAACCTTATGCCCTCATCAATGTTCAAGAGGCTTGGCTTGGGAACCACGAGCCCTACAAAAATGAGCATACAACTCGCTGATCGATCCGTCAAATTCCCACAAGGTGTCATCGAGAATGTCTTGGTAAGGGTAAGTAGATTCGTTTATCCAGCTGACTTTGTCATACTCGATATGGAGGAAGACACCGAGGTCCCCCTTATACTAGGGAGACCCTTCCTTGCCACAGCACAAGCAGTGGTAGATATGAATGACGGGACACTCACTTTGAGGTATGGGGATGATGAAGTGAAATTCGGAGTTGGGAAGAGAATAGAAGATGACGACCCGGTCAATTACATTAAGGTTATTGATTCGAGCTTGGATGCTGCTCTCCGACGGTGTAACATGGGACGCCAAGCATCCCACTCAGAAAACATATAACCTCGCATTGGGTCTAGCCAAGGACCCTTATAAACGTGGCGCACCACGGAGGCATTCCGCGGAACTATCCTTAGTTTAGTTTAATCTTTTTTTTTTATTTTGCAGAATAAAACACACTCATGGTGGTAATAGATGAAAAAGGGAACGAGAAAAATGGAACCATGCACAAAGAACAGAGCAACCCGACAAAAATCACCATCACAGAAGGCTCAACACGGGCCGTGCCCAACCAACACGGCCCCGTGCTGAGCCCCCTGCAGAAAATCACCCAGTTCAGGTAACTGGACACGGGCCGTGTTCAGCGGACACGCCCCCGTGTCCAGGCTTCTGTTTCAATTCTCTAATTTTTGTTACTGGCACTTGACCACGGGGCCGTGCCCGGTCAACACGGGGCCGTGTCCAGGATGCCAGTAACACAAAACTTTGCTTTTAAACCCACTTTTACGCATTCTAATCAACCAAAAACTTTATTTTTGGATACATTGAGGACAATGTGTAATTTAAGTGTGGGGGGGATGCTTAAACCTTGAAATTTTGCAAATCCTAAATACAAGCCTTACACAAAACTCTATTGGAACCGCTAAACACCCCAAATTTTTTCAAAAACTTTTTCATTTTTTTTAGGGAATTTGGCCTGTAATAATCCCAGCTAGACCTTATTGGCCATTAATAATCCCATCTCAGAATATCCCCTCCACTAGTCCCACCTTTCACATATTTTTCCTACAATGGTCCCCCGTTAAAAAAACTTAACGGAGTTAAACTTTTTTCCAAATTACAAACAGATTTTTTAGGGCTTTTGATTAGAACGATGATACAAGTCCATTGATGTAAAACTTGCCTCGAAACGGTGCTCCAAACAATGAAAACGACACTTCAATTCGGGTGTTTAAATTTCCAATTAACCAAAATCAAGTCACTTGGAGCACCATTTCGAAGTAAGTTTTACATCAATGGACTCGTATCATCGTTCTGATCAAAAGCCATAAAAAATTGTTTGTAATTTGAAAAAAAACTTAACTCCGTTAAGTTTTTTTAACGGGGGACCATTGTAGGAAAAATAAGTGAAAGGTGAGACTGGTAGGGGGAATATTCTGAGATGGGATTATTAATGGCCAATAAGGTCTAGGTGAGATTATTACAGGTCAATTCCCCTTTTTTTTATTTTTACTTGTCTTAGTTTAAGTTGGGAATAACAAGTTCTAAAAAGGTTATATTTTTACAAATTTACAACCGATGGCGTCGTGATAACAAAGAACCAACATAAGAAAATTATGAAACGGCATAACAAGTCTAGTTAAAAATTCGATTATATATACTTGATCACATTAAAAAACCCATTCCCACAAAAGTGAGTTTTGAGCCTTTATTGAGCATAAAAATATTCATATTTAGACTAAATGCTCATTTTTCGTTTCTTGTGTGAATAGCCGCTTGGTTCTTACAAATCTAGAACTTGCCACGACGATACATTCCCGGTCCTTACCAACTTAAACCCAAGTAAGTAAATGATGGAGGCATTAGGACTAACCAATTTTCTTTCAAAACCATTATTTTCATTTTTATTCTCACCTACCCAAAAATCCCCCTAGATAGCCCCTTTGAGCCTAAACCTTTCATTTCATTACCCCAAAAACCCATTTTACCCACCAAAAACCTTTTTATTTTTCACCCTTTATTTTAATAACAAGCTCGTTTTTTCGTAAAACTCGCCTTTTTACGTGCTGAAAAAAAAAATTTGATGAAGTGAAAAACAAACAAAAGCTATATAAAAGCTTGTTTGGAGAAATACTTCAAAATAAAAAGTCGCTAAAAACAAGGTATTTTACGAAAACCGACGCTTTTTACGATTTTCGCCCTTTTTACTAACCACTAACCCAACCACCCACCTTTAACCCAAGCCTAACCCTTTACCCCAAAAAGTCCTCTTGATATTTACAAAGGTAAAAAGTTAAAAAGGAGGAGGATTGATTGCTTGGCAAGCCTATGGAAGGCGTAAGTTCCATGCCGCTCTCGAGAGATTCACTAAAAATATACACCTTCGGCCGAGTGTTGAGTGATCCCCCGTGAGGTATGTGAACTTGTATATAAATGGAATTTTAATAAGGCATGCTATGCCCAAATAAGTAATTTATCTTATGAAACGTTCAAAATAAATCATAACGAATAGGATTGTAAATAAATAAAAATAAAACTTACAAAGACCTTGGATTCTCGACACTCTAGGACAAGCTAAAAAAAACTTCTCTTCTACCTATTCCATTTGGGAGTGTAAGCCACATTTAAAGAGTTTTGCTTGAGGACAAGCAAAAGTTCAAGTGTGGGGGTATTTGATGTGTGTAAAATGCAACATATAAATCACATCAATTAAGGCATAAAACTAACCCTTTTTAAGTACTAATGTTGGAAAAAGAGTGTTTTTGTCTTCCTTTTGTATTTTCAGGATGAAATGAGCTCAAAATCACAAAAGAAGCAAAAAGACAACTAATTCTACCATAAATACAAGAAAAGGAACAAAAGTAGACTGCACGGACCCTCAACGGCACCTCCCAAGGCAAAGTAGAGAAAACAGAGTCTGAACACGCCCCGTGTCCAGCGAACACGGGGGCGTGCCCAGGAAGCAGCAGAAAAGACAAACCAGTAGAAGCTTCCATTGCCCACCACGGGGCCGTGTCCAGCGGGCACGGGGGCGTGGTGAAAGTACAGCAGGAATTGTAATTGCGAATTACAATTAATGAAGAGAGAGAATGTCAGACGGGCACGTGGCCGTGTCCAGCGGACACGGGGCCGTGTCCAGCCTTCTGTTCAGCCTATAAATAGAGGAGCTTGGTTTCATTCTCTCTCATCCCTTGGCACACCACCTCTCTCACACTTCATCCACCACCCACCACCACCATAACACCATCATCCACCACCATCATCCATTGTCCATCATAGAGTGTGTGAGTCGTCTCGGGATCCAAGATTGATAGTAAGAGTTCTTGACAATCAAGGCCATGTTTGCCTAAGTCTCTTACATCACTTGGTGAAGACAAGTGTTTAGTATAATACTTTTTATTTTTAATCTTTTGCACTTTTTATTTGGTTTTGTATTAATGACTTTAATAACTAGTTACTTATGTTGAAGGTGATCTTTCCTTATCATTTGTCCGTGGTGTCTTGGCATTATTTTACTGTCTATATAAAATAAAAGATTTTCACCATTCATATCTCCACGGTCTATATGGAGGTATGTTGGCTACCTGGTCGGGGGTTAAGGGAACGGTTTGGTAAGGGTCTTGCCCTTGTTCAGCGTTTAGAGGTCCTGCTTGGGACCTGGGTCAATTTTAGTAGGATCTCCTTCAATGCCCATAGGTATTGGATGGCGGGGATCCAAACTCTTTGACCCCCTCATAAGTTAACTACTATTAATACTATAACCCGGCTATTTAGGACTGTATCCCTGCTGACTCAGACTACTTAGCCGAGGGTAACGTCACCGCCAAAAGCGGGGCCTACCACAATTTGCATTAATAACTTAATTCATTATCTTTCAATAATCCGACCCTTTAGGATTGTATCCTTGCTGACTCAAACTACTGGGTTGAGGGTAACGTCGCCTTCAAAAGAGGGGCCTACTACAATAACTAAGATAATCTCTTAAACAAGTGCAAAAGTGCGAAAATAATCAAAGGTTATACTAATACACATGTCGGATCCAAGTGATTCATCTTGTCTATCTGTTTTTATTTTATTTTTATTTTTCAGCATTTAGTTAGTTTTTATTTTTCTTAGTTTAAAACATTTTTCTCACTTTTTGATTTGATTAGACGTTGAGGATAAACCGGTATTAAAAGCTCTTGTGTCCTTGGACGACCTCGGTATCTTACCAACACTATACTACGTCCACGATGGGTGCACTTGCCCATATGTGTGTTTAGTGTTAGTGAATATCGTGTTTTATAAATTTAAAACTTGGCTAAAAGTGTAAAAAAGGGGCTTAAATACTCATCAAAAATATATCGCACCGACACACATCAATACTGGTAGACAACGGTAGTTCAGTCAATATAATTCAGCTGGAAACATTGAAGAGGATGAATGTATCTCCGATGGACATTACTTCGAAGTCCACTGTGCTCGTTGGTTTCAGTGGAGAAGCTAGGAATACCGTAGGGGAGATAAAGTTACCAGTATATGTTGAAGGGGTCAACTCCATACAACGCTTCTGCGTGATGGACTCCTTATCCTGCTATAACATCATACTGGGAAGACCATGGATTCACGATATGAAGGCTGTGCCATCAACATATCACCAATGCATCAAGATCCCTACCCCTTGGGGAGTTGTCAAGGTTGAAAGTGATCAGCAGGAAGCGAAAGAATGCTACTCATCCTCGATGAAATCCTCAACTAAGCCTAGTGCAGCATAGCAATTAAAGATGCGGGCCCAGGATATCGTGGAGGATTCGGAACAGGATGTGAAGAAAATTATCCTGGATCAGGATAATCCTGATATCTCGGTGCTCGTAGGAACCAATATCCCTCAGCATATTGAAGAGCAGTTAACTAACTTTTTGAAATGTAGGATGTCAACATTTGCATGGAAGCATGAGGATATGACAGGCATATCCAAAGACATTATCACTCACAAGCTTGGAATTGACAAATCATTCAAGCCTGTTCAGCAAAAAAGAAGAAAATTTGCTCCTGAGCGGAATAAGATTATCCAAGAGGAAGTTGAAAGATTGTTGAAGTCCAGGATGATCAGAGAAGTCAAGTTTCCAAGATGGCTAGCAAACGTAGTTGTGGTACAGAAGAAAAACAGGAAATGGAGAGTCTGTGTAGACTACACGGACTTGAACAAGGCTTGTCCTAAAGACCCATTTCCTCTCCCTCATATCGATGCAATGGTGGATGCCACTGCTGGACATGAAATGTTAACGTTCATGGAAGCATCCTCGGGATTTCAGCAGATTCAAATGGAGCCTTCGGATCAGGAGGATACTGCTTTCATGACACCAACAAGTATATATTGCTATACTGCTATGCCTTTCGGTTTGAAAAATGCAGGTGCAACATACCAGAGATTAGTAAACATGATGTTCAAAGATAAGCTGGGGGACACCATGGAGGTATATATCGATGATATGGTGGTGAAATCTAAAAAGGCTGAGGATCACCTCTAGGATATCAAGGGAGCATTTGATATCCTGGATCAGTATAACATGAAGCTGAATCCTGCTAAGTGCCATTTCGGAGTGGGGGCAGGAAAGTTTCTAGGATATATGGTGACAAAAAGGGGGATAGAGGCAAGCCCGAAGCGGATTAAAGCTATCCTAGATATAAAGTCACCCTCGAATATGAAGGACGTACAACGGTTAACAGGCCGAGTAGCAGCTTTGAATAGATTTATTTCTAGATCCTCGGAAAAATGCAAGGAATTCTATGATATCCTCAAGAAGAATAAGAAATTTGAATGGGGGGCAAAGCATGAAGCAGCCTTGCAGGATTTGAAGCGATATCTCTCAATTGCACCTCTATTGATGAAGCCTGAAAATGGTGAACCACTATCCCTATACCTCGCTGTATCAGGGAATGCTGTAAGTGCCGTTCTTATAAAAGACCATGAAGGTCAGCAATATCCTGTATATTATGTTAGTAAAAGTTTGTTAGATGCTGAAACTAGGTATTCTCATTTAGAAAAATTGATATTAGCTCTAGTCATGGCATCGACAAAGCTTAGACATTATTTTGAAACACATAGGATCCATGTTAAAACGAATTATCCTATCAAAAATGTGCATAAGAAACCAGAGATGTCAGGCAGGATGGCCAAGTGGTCAGTAAAGTTGAGTGCTTATGATTTAGTATATGAACCTAGAAATGCCATAAAGTCTCAGGCTTTAGCTGACTTTGTGGCTGATTTCAGTAGTGATATTCAGGATGAGGTAGACCTAGAAGTTCAACCGTTAGGAGAATCTTCAGGATCCTGGACATTATATACTGATGGTGCATCCAATATAAGAGTTGTAGGTTTAGGTATACTACTAAAATCGCCACAGGGGGACATATTACCCCAGGCCATTAGGTGTGAATTTCCTGCTACTAATAATGAGGCAGAATATGAAGCTTTAATTGCAGGATTAGAATTGGCTAAGAGTATGAGTATCAAGAATTTGCGAGTATATGTTGACTCCTTATTAATTACTAACCATTTTAATGGATCCTATGCAGTTAAGGGTGAGAAATTAATCAAATACCTCGATATTCTCAAAAGGTTAGCAGAGTATTTCGATGTTTTTACACTTGAACAGGTACCAAGAGAGGATAACGCCGAAGCAGATGCCTTAGCAAATCTGGGATCATCGATCAGGATACCAGAAGGAACCCAAATACCAATAATACATGTCTTGTATCCTGCAACGAATCCTCGGGGTAAAGAAGTAGCGGCTATTCAGGATCATGGAGCAGAATATCCTAAAGAGGATCCTAAATCTTGGACGGCTCCAATTGTGAGATATCTCAAAGATGGACACATCCCCGGAAATGAAAATCCTAAGGCATTTAGGATGAAGGTATCACGATTCACTATTATAAATAATGTTTTATTCAAGAAATCTCTTGCAGGACCGTATTTGAAGTGCTTGGAGGATCCTGAAGCCAAAGAAGTACTTCAGGATATACATGAAGGGGATTGTGGTAACCATACTGGGGGGCAGGTCGTTATTCTCAAAAGTGTTAAGGACAGGATATTATTGGCCAACAATGAGAAAAGATGCCGCAGAATATGCTCGAAGATGTGACGCATGTCAAAGACATAGTAACATATTGCATCTGCCTGCTGAACCATTATATCCTATTGTTTCCCCTTGGCCATTTATGAAGTGGGGTATGGATATAGTGGGAAAGCTTCCAAAGGCTCCAGGAGGGAAGGTTTTTATGTTGGCAATGACAGATTATTTCTCCAAATGGGTTGAAGCCGAGGCATTTGTTCAAGTTACGGATCAAGAAGTAGTATCCTTCATAAAGAGAAATATCCTGACCAGATTTGGAGTACCAGCCGAGATAATCTATGACAATGGTTCTCAATTTATAAGCAAAAGGACTACTGACTTTTGCAAGAGTTGGGGAATCAAAATGATAACATCTACTCCAGTACATCCTCAAGCGAATGGACAAGCAGAATCCTCAAACAAGATAATTGTCAATAACTTAAAGAAGATGCTTGGAACCAAAAAAGGAAGATGGGCAGAAGAATTACCCTTTGTTTTGTGGGCTGATAGGACAACGGTAAAGAACGCAACAGCCCAAACCCCATTTTCCTTGGTATTTGGAGCAGAAGCAATGATTCCAACGGAAATGACAATACCTACTGCAAGATCTACCCTAAGTGATCCTAAACAGAACCCTAAAGTCTTGAGTCAAGAGTTGGATACTATAGATGAAAAGAGAGATGCAGCAAGGCTAAGGATGGCAGCATATCAACAAAGAATATCCAGAGCATATAACAAGAATATCAGGACCAGAAGATTTAAGGTTGGAGATTGGATGTTAAGAAAGGCTTTTCAGAATACCACTAATCCTGCCGATGGCAAGCTGGCTCCAAAATGGGAAGGACTATATGAAGTTGAATCAGACGCAGGGAAAGGAGCATATAGACTCAAGAATATGAGAGGGGATATGCTACCGAGATCTTGGAATGCTATACACCTTAAGCTTTATTTCAAGTGAGTTTAGAATTTAATTTCTAACTCAGGATGGTATGAATTCTATCTATTTTAAATATGTTTGGTTTAATTTATTCTTTGAAACCCAATACTAACTTAAGCATTGGAGGGGTGTTAGCCAAGCTAACACCCACCTTAGTGTAAGGATGTGTTGCAGTATATGCTTCGGGATATAGCTCTAGGATGCTCACTCGAGATACTTCAGAAGATTAGAGGATTGGCCCCCTCTCTCACGTACAAGGGATCCTGATCCCTTCACAGGTTTAAAGGTATTCACCTTTCTTCCGAATTGGGTTTAAACACTCCGCCTGGAGCGCAAGTTATTCAGGGATAGTTCAAGGTGGCAGGACCAGTCCATGTAAAAGTGGCTGACAATTTCGTTACTGTTGGTTATATCCTGAATCCTAAAGGTATATGAGGATTGATCACCCTCTCTCACGAAAGGGTATTTTCATACTCTCTAAGGTTTAAAGATTTTCACCTTTCCAAGTCTTGGAGTTTATACACTCCCGCCTGTAGCGCATGAAAATTTGGGATTTTCCCCAGGATTCAAGGAATTTATCTCCAGTACATTCTTGGGATTTACCCCTGTAACATGAAACATTGTCTATACAATGGGAACTGATATCCAGAAGATTTTTAAGTGTTTGAAGACATTGTACACAGGGGACATTCCCACTAAAGCAATGATGTAAAGCTCAAAGAGTAAGGCTTGGAACTAATGCACTAAGTATCTCACACAGGGGACATCTTCATTGGAAAAGTTGCAAAGGGATTGAGGTTTGATAATAGGGTTATATCCTAGTCCTGGTATGATCTTTCCTTTGTAAACGTCGTTTGAGTTTTTGATAATACTAGGTTGGGTAAAAGGTTAAACATCCTGATTAGGATCAATTCTCGGGATATATTCTCAAAATATATTTTCAAAATACTTCTCAAAATATTTGAAACTAACACTAGTTTGAAACTTTGATCACCCAGGTATTATCAAAACAGGTTTTGGAAAGTGGACTGTTTTTCACTCTTTAAAAAGCTTTCTACAAAGTTGAAGGAATTATCTAATAACAGTTTTTATAATATATTGCTAAGCATATTGATCAGGATATTTTCATAAGATAACAATACAAAATTTTTATAAAGCTAAGAGTTACGTTAAGTAGTACAAGGCAATAACAAATAGGTCAAAAGATAGTTATATTATTAACAAGTCAAAAGATGTGCTTTTGGTTTCACCTTAAACCAAGGCCCATCCGCCAAAAGCACAATTAGTTTCTACCATACTTGTGTAACGGTTGGAGGATCTATCTCAAAACAGGACCTGTCCACCTACAACCGTTACCACATTCAAAACAGATTATACTAACTGATGACCAAGGGCTTCATCCTAAAACCTAGGACCCATCCACCTTTGGTCATCGTATTGTTCTAACGCAGGAAATATAAATTGTTCTAAGACAGGAAATGTAAATTGTTTTTCACAACCACAACCATGAAATTTAAAAAAATGGGCTCCGGCCTCAGCACGTATATCCATCATCGCCCACTCCACTGCCTAAGGGGCAACACCTTCTTGAACAGCAACCTCTTTCCCGGCGTCCGTACCAGCATTATCCTCGGGATTCTCCTCCGCATCTGCAGCAACATCCTCTCCACCAGCATTCTTTCCAGCATTTTCCCCAGCATTCTCGGAAACATCCTTTGAAGCGCTAGCATCCATTATCTTGGCGGACTCTTCCATAGCAGATTTGGCAGGAGGCTCCACAGGATTTCCCCCAAGATCTTTTATCTTCGCCTCCCAGGCCTTGATGTTCCAAGAAGGGCATTGTAAACCCAAAGCCATCGCCTCGTAAGCCATTTTCAGCCTGGCCTGAAGAAGGGAGATCACGACGGAATTCTTGAGGCTCTCTCGGTATGAAGCCATGGCCTGCTCGTGTTGAACCTGGGCCGCGTCAAATTTAGCTTGAGCCTCCTGAGTGATCTTTTGGATGGCGGCTTGGTGATCCTGAGTCATAGCCTTATACATAGCTTCATAGTGTTTCGATTTAGCGGTGGCGATTCCTGCTTGATCTGCAATGGTGGCTTTGGCCTTTTTCAGCTGGCTTTCAAGCATGACGTTGGAGCCACATGCGTCCTCGTAAAGGAAGACCAGGCGTTCAAGGCCCTACAAGGTAATAAAACAGGCATTATTCTAAATGAACATTTCTATTAAGCATATGATGCAGGATACAGGTCAGGATATTAACCTGGTTAAGGAAGCCGGTCATAAATGTGCTGGATTCTGTGAACCCGTGGTTCTCGAATGGGAATACATGAGGTGGAGCAGAGGGCTCGACTTCCTTTCTTTTCCCGGAGCTGGAGGCCCGGGTCCGGGATGCTGGGGGAGCTTTGGGAACAGTGGAGGTCTTTGAACTGGTGAGTTTTGGTGTAACGGATGATTTCGGGTTAGATTCTTGCTTGACAGGTTCAAGGCTGGAATAACTGTCCAGCTCATCGAGTTGGAAGCCTTCGAGGTTAATAACTGGCACTGCACGAGGGAAGATGTTTTAAACTTGTTATATCACTATACAATAAAATAATAATCAATATAATATGAAGATGATTCTTGAAAATATGCTTACCAGACATGTTGGAGCTTGATCTCTGACTAGAGCTTGTGAGTAACAGGTTAAAGGTTCTTTCACCCTCTGGAAGCTTGTAGATCTCTTTTACTCTTCCTTCTGATTCAGCACTAGGGGGAGCTAGTTCCTTGAAGTTTGCTGCAAGAAAGAGAATAAACACATCAGAATATTGGTTCAGGATTGAGGTTCGGGATATGATTGGGGATAGTCCTAAAACCCTAAGTCCTACCAGAAATCAACCATCTTTTAAGGAGGTCAAAACCCTTATCAATGGAGTCTCTTTTCACAAAGAAGAATTTTCTTGTCCATTTATCCTCATTCTTAGTGGCCTTAAGAATGAGAGGATCGCTGGAAATAGAAAAAAGGAGAAACCGGCTGGAACCATGTGACCTTAGACGGTAGGCCATCGAAAGGTCTTCGATGCATAGATCAGGCATATGATGAGCCTTAATCTGCTCCAGGGTGATTAACACGCACCAAACCATGGGCATGGTTTGGGCAAAACTAAGACCGGTAAGTTCAAAGAAGCGAGAAATGAAGGGAGAAAATGGATATCGAAGCCCTAATGAAAAAGGATATGCAAAAAAGCAAACCCATTCGTCGGAACAAAAATCCGATCGGACCTCTCGGTCGAATGGACGGAAGATTGTTCTGGCGGGAAAAGCACCGGAAGCTCGTAGGGCTGCGATGTCGGAATTATCAAAAGAACACACCTCTTTTGAAGGTTTCTGAAGTAAATTTTGTTTATAGAAGGGAGAATCAGAATCCGCCATTTGCGATCTAGTGCGGGTCGCCATGAAGGATAACAGTCGGAGAAAAGGAAATATAAACAATGGAAATAGATAAGAGAGAGGGAGAAAGTACCTGATATTCTCTTGAAGATAAAGATAACCATAATGTGAAGTCCCTCGGTTAATATAGGCTAAATGTAGGGGGGGTAAAGAGTAAATAATGCCTTGGAAGTTGCACATTGTCATTTCAAGGGTCTCGTCACATTGATTGCCTTAATTGATGAAATGAAACTTTTAAAATATATCCGTTGGATTGGTATACCAACCGATATATTTGGGGACAATTGTTATGGGTCATTTTCTGAGTATACAAATCCTGACTAATATCCCGCTTTTAATTGTTTATTTGTGACCAGGATACTGGACGGGGATATTGCTAACATCCTGGGCGATATCCTAAGGTTGAGTGAATTAAACACGTGCAGGTTAATGGCTGTAAGTTACTAACGGTCATCAGGACTTCTTCTCCACAAGACTCGGGCGTATTTGTTATAAGGAAGCCGTTGAACCCGAAAGACTTGGTCCTCAACGTTCAAGTGGGAATATTCGCTGGATTCCGGAAGTTTAGGATAGTTTGTTACATTATCTGTACTATAAATAGATGGGGGCGGATCAGTTTAAGGCACGCAATTTCACACTTACACTCTCGAACACTTTTACTCTCTAGCTCACCGCAAACACCACACTCAAATACTTGTATTCAAATTACATTGTAACACATAGTCGATCCGCACCGCATACTGCACTGTATCCTGATATTTGAAGCAATAAGAAGAACAAGGCAGCTGCGATTGTCAGCTCCCGAGGTTTTATGCCGGCGATCTAGATTGATCAAGGGCTTTCCTCGTACATCACGTGTCAACCTTTACTTTGTTGCTCATTGTTTGATCATTGATACAGCTCTATATCCCTGGCTGTATCCTGAAACTGTTTTCATATCTAATTTGGCCAATACATTTTTCACATATAATTTTAGCACACTACCTCACCTAACTAATTTGATCACTTAATTGCTTAGGTAATTTTTGACCAAAACAGGTGGATTGATATCAGAAACATTGTAATCGCTCTTAATACTGTAAATTATAACTACACATGATTTTTACATAAAAAGAATGATTCACTCAGTATTTCCCGTTGACAAAACCTTTTTAAAACGCGTTTCAGGTAATTACAGTAGATTGGAGTAAGGATTGGATCCAGCACTAAAGGACTTCAAGAAGTGGCTTATTTTATTAATTAAATCAACTTAAGAAATACTGTTTTTGGGTTTATCCCGTATTAAAAACTACCTTTGTAAAACATGGAATTTATTCCATCTATTTAAATAAAATCCGGTGTTTCTAAACTCTGATATTTTTCCTAACTCACGGTCCTAATGAAATTTCTGCTGCAATGTTTTTCAAAATAATCACCGGGTACCACTTGACTGCTCGCGGCTTCCGATTCCGGCCAGGATGGGGTCGGGGGACGTGATAGAAGGTGGTATCAGAGCCACTGCTTTAAGCCTATAAGTGTTGTGATAATAATACTTAAGCTTAAATAAAAAGAGTTAGGAGATTACTATTAAATGGTACCACAGCTGATAGCAGTTAGACTTGAACATAAGAAAAGATGCCTTAGTATAAGCTAAGCCACTTGTTTACGCAATTAGGTGTTATAATAATACCTAAGTTTAAACGGAGAATTAGAAACTTAATATTATCTGATAGCACTCCGGATGATATTTAGACTTGAACTTAAGAATTTTGCCTTAAAATAAACTTTAAGGTAAATTACTTATATAAGTATAATGTAATGGATATTGGTATTCCATAAGAATGACGATTAGCAGGCAATAGCACTTAATTGCTTCTTGCTTATTGATATTATTTGGTCTAGAATAAGATATGTTATGGGAATACAAATTTCCTTAATTCTGGATAAAAGCCCTAATAAAGGAGGCACTTTTAAAATCTTGAAAAGATACTATTTATGGGAAATAGAAATCTTTTCTCCGACAAGACTGGGTATGGTGTAGCAGACTCTCCAGCTTGTCCTGATATACTAAGGTTACCTCTCCGGCGCGAACCGGATAAGACGGGGTAAATGATATGTCAAATCAGTGACAAGATTTCCCTAAATAATATCATGACCTGATATCTGACTTGTTTTTGGAAATATAAATCTGTTAATTACATTGGTCTTATAGAGGGTATGTATATTACAGCATATGAAATATATAATTATATAGATATGTATATCTATAAGAAATTCCAAAAGTCACTTAAGAATAAAACACAAACATCTGTGTCAATAATAAATTTTAGATTTCTTTATCAGAAATCTCTTGCATATATCTTTAATTCCAATATCAAACATTATTTCGTTTGATTATCTACCTCGTAACTCGAGCGTCAACATAAACAGTGGAAACTCTATAAGTTGGAACACCATCAAAAATATAAGAATTTCCAATACATTACTATAAACTATTAACGCAAGTAAGAAGCATGTAAAGTTGTGCTAATGCACAAGAAAACACATGAAACTTAAATTATATGTCCACAGACGTCAAAGTTTACCGCACACGACTTCCAAGGCAAGACCTTTGAAAAATATAAATTAGGCACGATGACACCAATACTAATTCCGTCAGTAGAAGTACTAACTACTAATCAAAAAGCGGCACTTTGCCACATGATCTTACAAACGATCTAAATCTCACTGAGGTACGTTAGAACAAGAATCCAATCTGAGTCATAATTATTAGCACTGCAAAAGGAATCACATACCTTCGCAAATCCCCTATTTCATTTTATTCGACATTCCCTGGAAATGTCACTTAACAACAGTTATCACACGAAAGTCCAGATAAAGTTCTTATATTTCTTTCGTTAAAATTCTGACCTCTGTGAATAGACTTTGGCCTTGCTACTTCCCCTAATGGTCATCATACCATAAGGATTTCTTTCATGGTAGCGAATATTGATCTGTCTCATTTCTTGGTAAATCCACACGTTACACTTGCACTGTTTGTTGCGCATGTGGTTCGTTTGATTTATGAAGACCACTGGAGGGCTTCATTCTAACCTGCTGTTTTATCAAAAGTTCAAATATCATTTCGCTATACTTGATCTTTGCATTGTAAACTGCGTTTTTACAAAGCAATGACTCTTTAATATCGAATTAATGAATTTCTTGAAAAAAAAAACTCGATTTTCTTTTGATGGGTATACATGGTTTCTGTTGTGATCATGTCCGAACTTCCTTATTAAAACTCGTTTTATCCAAACCCAGTTAACTTGCTCGCAATACATATTCAATTCAAGATCCCATATAATATTTTTAAGCCATCATAATCCCAACAAGCACTTCGATTCCCGTGAACTATGACATTCTTTCTTGGCCTTCGACTTCACTAAATTATTTCTTTGATTATGACATTCTTTCTTGGCCTTCGACTTCACTAAATTATTTCTTTGATTATGATCACCTTGTGGTGACATTTTCACAATATTTGGAAATTGCGCTAATCTCGTTTAAATTTATGACTAGTTATTATTATTTATTTTTGGTAAATATTTGTAATAAAATATTAATAATAGTAGGTGTTAATATTATTTTTAGGTATTAAGGTTATTATCAAGACAGGTATTGGATAGCGTAGCCTTAATTAGGCATGGACTGGTCACCTATGCTTAAACAAGGTAGCACTAACCAATATCCAACCATGATAATAACTATTTAATGTATATAAATTAAGTCATCATACTTATTTAGTAAATTTCAATTATATATAAAAATATTTTTATATTATAGAAATATATATACTTTGTACTGTAAAGAGAAAACACATTTTCATATAACAACTAAAGGAAGCATAAAATTATCTAAATAATTGTCTAAGTATTCATGAACAAGACATATTATAAATAAATGTTCATCTTGATTAATATTTCACAACTATTAAATACTTATAGAACTATTTTTTTATAATATATATATATATATATTAAAATATCAAATGTCATTTACGCAAGCCAATATGTAAGTATGCTTGATATTAAAATAAACATTTATTATTTTACTTTTATGATTTAAAATACCCTATTATAAAATCTTATAGTTAAACATACTTGATTTTAAAAATGATAATCGTGAGTTCTAGAATATTGGGTAAACCTATTTATAAAACATATATCATTATTTTGTCAAAATTACCACGGGTTTTGATATTTTAAACCTATCTATATTTATTTATTATTCTACTTTATGATAATATAAAAGGAAAACGTATTTAATAAATCAAAATATCACCTATCTTTAATCAAACATTTTGATTAAAGTCATCAGAATACAATTATGTATTAAGACAAAAATACACTAACTTTATTGTCTTTTCATGTATTCTTACAAATCACCAATCTCAGCACATTGATTTTCTCATATCATAATTCAATATTTGACAAAACATTTTCATGTTTTCATTTCATTTTGAATCGGTCAATCTTAAGTCTTCCTTAGGTACCAATCAAGGTAAGTGTTCTTCTGCCAAAGAATTTTACTAATTCCAAAAAGTTCTTCACATTCATTTTAAAAATCTATAGATCATATATCTTTTGGCTTAAACATAATCACCTTGGAAACTATATCATTTCATCGGAATGTCTCATCTTTTTGAAATATCTAGATTCGCTTCCTTGAAACTCTCAATTAATTTCGAAAACGGTAAATTTATTATTAAGTTCTTTCAATCATAACAATACCATACAGTATCCATATACATTTGTAGCCTTTGCTAATAATAAACCCTCTTCATACGCCATTCGTTTGATTTGTTATATTCTTGGTACAATTATGTACTCAGATTACGATACACTAAATTCTATTGTCCAGTATCATTTAAATAAATGATATTAATTTTCGGATAATCATTAAACAAATCATTTTCCATACTTCCATTCACAAATAGATATTTATCAATTCAGAATCTCCCTCAAATTGATCAAAGTAAGTTCATTTCGGATATTGAATCCAATTGTTTCTATAAACCATTTTTATTTTAAAATTCATACCCCTCAAAATATCTTTTGATTCCATTCCACGATACATTGTTTCTCTTAATTAAAAGAAGAAACATAACCCAAGAAAATATCATAGTCCAAATCTCGAGGACGAGATTTTTATTAAGGTGGGGAGGATGTAATACCTCTCACTAAAATTAATATTTAGTATGATAATTATCCAATAAGGAAACCCTAATTGAGACACCCAAGTGATTCCGCATAAACCCTAAAATTTCCAGAACAATCGAAATCAGGATCAGGGCCCCTAAAACTCAAAGGGGGTAAACCCTAGTTAACGATTATCTAATAAACTCGTTGTTAAATTTTAATTTGAGAATTTTGTCAACTCAGCTAGGCTAGTCCCGAACGTGGCTACCCTATAGTAAATAGGTATCCCTTACGGACCGTAAGGGAATAGTCATACGGTCCGTAAG
The DNA here is from genome assembly GCF_002127325.2 of Helianthus annuus. Classification (NCBI taxonomy): domain Eukaryota; kingdom Viridiplantae; phylum Streptophyta; class Magnoliopsida; order Asterales; family Asteraceae; genus Helianthus; species Helianthus annuus. The sequence goes on along the minus strand of NC_035445.2, from coordinate 159,032,085 downwards.
CATGTCAATTTTTGTGTATAAATAGCCGACATTGGGACTTGAATTCTGGCCTTTGAACGACGTAAATTCTCCTTTCGTAGACTGACTTATAGCAGAAACAATCCACAAACACACACGAATCACTAATTAGTATAGCGGGGTGCTGCTGCGATACCGGGTATTAACTCAATCGCTACTGCGATTCAACGTCCGATCGATTATAACTATCCAACGATTGTTTGAGTGCTGCTCAAATTGAGTGATACTTTGTTATTCATCGTGATTTCGACTTGAATGTTTGAGTGCTGTCCGAACTCGGCTATACTCTGTCATTCGTTGTGAATCCGCTGAATTGTTAAGTATTGCACTTGTAAATCGTTGTGAGGGTTTTATCTCGTGATTGTCGTTAAAGTTGAATTGAGTTAGTACACTAATACGCGTTCCATTGTATCTAGAAATTAGAACTCGTAAGCAAGGAGCTGCTAGAATACTTAATAGCTAAGTAAACTTAACAGTTAAATAAACTTAGCAGTTAGGCTAGCTGAGTAGATTAATTAATCTGTTAATTAAGACTAGGTAAGATTAATTAAGCTAAGCAGGATTAATTAAGATTAAGCAAGATTAATTAAGCCAAGTAAGATTTATGAAAAACCTAAATATATATATATATATATATATATATATATATATATATAATAGATAATATCAAAGGAAGGTGCTAGGAAGGTGTAAGAAGATAGATATCTGTGGATAGGAAGCTTCCTAGAAATGCATAACTAACTTCCTAGAAAAGCTATAGGAAATTTCCTAGAAATACAAGGGAAACTTCCTAGAAATTTCCTATTTCCTACCTATAAATAGGAAGCTTAGGATTCATTTTTCTTTGCTCATTTCTTTTCTTCTTCTCTCTATACGTTGGTGTTCTAACCAATAATCACCGATGCGATGTTCTGTCATCGATTCAGGAACCAACTAACGGATGCCAAAGTGCTATACTTTGAGAGTTCGTTAAACGGATGCCAAAGTACTATACTTTGAGAGTTCGTTAAACGGATGCCAAAGCACTATACTTTGTGATTTCGGTAAACGGAATCCAAAGTGTTACACTTTGTGAAATTCGTTAAGGTTCGAATCTCGTGACTACCATTAAGGTTTGATTTGGGTTTTACACAAATACGTATTCCATTCTGTTAAACTATATGTTTAACTACCAAAAATACTCCCAACTACACACTCACAATCAAACAAACTATTAAATCATCAGAAGATCCAGAATAATAAAGTGCATGCTTAATTATCGGAAAAAGTAGAATCAAGAATCTTGTTAACTCAATCTTGCATGCTTATAAAGTGAGTCATTCTCTTTTTATCAACTGTTTTACAAAACTCCAAATTATTTTTCAAAGTTATAATTACAGGGATTAAGTCTTTGTAATCACCAAATTACAGCTGGTATGTGGGGTTTTGTATACATTACTTGTTAATCCATCACCATTGGACAACGAGATAGCCAAGGGGTGATATGACCATAGTCACAGACCCTATTGGACAACGAGATAGCCAATAGGTGGTCGAGTGACAAATACCATGGGTAGTTGGATTGATATCAGAAACATTGTAATCGCTCTTAATACTGTAAATTATAACTACACATGATTTTTACATAAAAAGAATGATTCACTCAGTATTTCCCGCTGACAAAACCTTTTTAAAACGCGTTTCAGGTAATTACAGTAGATTGGAGTAAGGAATGGATCCAGCAATGAAGGACTTCAAGAAGTGGCTTATTTTATTAATTAAATCAACTTAAGAAATACTGTTTTTGGGTTTATCCCGTATTAAAAACTACCTTTGTAAAACATGGAATTTATTCCATCTAGTTAAATATAATCCGGTGTTTCTAAACTCTGATATTTTTCCTAACTCGCGGTCCTGATAAAATTTCCGCTGCAATGTTTTTCAAAATAATCACCGGTACCACTTGACTGCTCGCGGCTTCCGATTCCGGCCAGGATGGGGTCGGGGGACGTGACAGTGCGGCTGCAGGTGGGACCTCTGCGGGTTCGCAGCCTGCTGATGAGAAGAAGAGAAAGTCAGAGCAGAAGGCTGCTGGTGAAGTAAAGCGTCGGAAGATTCAGATAAACCCAGTTCTTTTATTTTCCACATTCCCCACTTTAAAGCCCGGTAGACTGAGCCCACCCGAGTCAGCCCACCCAGCCCCTTTATCCTGTTCCATCTCTGGAAAAACAGACACATTAATGTCCTCCTAATTACGACGATTACAATAGGCCTCCTTAACAACTTTCTCAGGCCCCATCTCTTGTGTCTTCTCATGATGCCTTCCCATATTCACGTGCAAATCCTCTCCCTCCTCGAAAACATTCCCACCGCCAAATTCTCTTACCTCATGCATGGGGTTAGAAACTGCATGGGGAGGATCCAAATTAATACCAATAGTCTCTTCGCCTTCCCCCTTCCTACCTTCTCATGCGACTCCTCATTACCCTTACTCCCGGAACACTGCAAGTCCACCACCGACGGTGACATCGTCGGCCAGCAACCGTCAGACCCCCCGAGACATCCAAACAATCTGGCACCTCTTACTCCTCGTCAACCCAAATACGAAAATTTTTCTTATTCCACCTCAGCGAAACAGAATCATTGATCCTGCCGGAATCACCAACTAGAACTCCCACACTACAAACCGATAAATCATGGTCCTCTTCGACAAATTTAGGAGCATGCAGAACTTTACCGAACAATTCACCAATCTGGACCATAACTTCCGGCTCAAACAAGTGAAGAGGAATACCACTCAGTCTAAGCCAAGCAACCCTCACTAGAGGAAACGACTGACCGCTCCAGGAATCAAGCCTGGAAACCAAGGGCCCCAAATAACCTTGGAATCTAAGAACTTTTTAGCAGAAACTTCATCATGGAAAGAGATGAGAAGAGACAAACCACCTAGGTACTGAATGTTCGCAACTGAAATCTTAGCAATGCTCAGCAACCTATCAAAGTCCACCAACGTCTCTAAATCCATAGTCCTCCCCACTAAAGCCACCCCAACAAACTCTTGAATGCACCCGTTCTATCCGGCACCACTACATACTTTACCGACTCCCGTTTTTCTTCCATCTGTTTGACATCGTGACCCATGTTGGAACCACCCCCACCATTAGGTTTACCCACCACATCACTATAGCTCCTGACATCCCTGAGATTAAACGGTCTTCCTCCGAAAGCTTGACCGGCAGCCCTACTATTATTCGTCTTGACCTCTGGCTGACCAAACAAACCAAAGTTCTCCACCACATATTTAGCAACATTAATTTTCAGTCTATACTCTCCACCACATATTTGGCATATGTATCTGATGATGCCTATGGCCCTATACAAAAGTTTAAGTAGTTATGCACAAATCATCTCGATCATAGACGTGTGTAATTTTACTTTAACTTTTGCAAAAAAAAAATCAAATTTTATTATTAGAACCCACAAATAGTTCATTTTTTATATCATTGTATTTCAATTTTACTAACAAAAAAGTCCTAGATCCAATACTCTACATCTTGCACCAAGTTTTTTACAACATCCGATACTTTATTTAGTTATTTTGTTTTAAAAAATAATTATGGCGTGAACCGGTGTAGGATCGAAATAATCTTTCATCAAACACTAGTTTGCAGCTTCATGGTCTCACAATATAAAAGTGTGCCTCAAGATGGGGCATGGAGGAGAACGGCTAACGTGTGGCATGGCTTGAATCGCGGGGGCACATGCACTCGTAACCGCTTCTTCCTCCTCTGCGGTTTCTTCGTATGAAAAAAATCTTCTGTAAAGATCAGTGAACGAATCTTCCGATGAGGGGGACGAGCCCATTTTAGAAGTATTATTTTTGTAAGAATGTGGGATTAGAGGGTTTTTTTTTGAGATTTGGTTGTGTAAAATGTTAAAGACTAGTTGGATATGTATTTATAGTTTTTAGAAAAAAAAATTATTTTTTAACCAATATGACCGTTCAACCGTTAGAATTTTAAAAAAAATATTTTATTTAAACAATATGAACCCATACACGGACATACGCGCGTTTCTCCTTCTCCTCGGCGGTTCTGGAGGTGGCGGAGGTTGTTCCACCAATGGTGGTGGTGGCGGCGTCACTGCTTGAAAGTATGGCTCCTCAGACGGGGGTTGTTGTGGTGGAGTATTGTGGAAAGGAGTATATTCTCACTTCCACTAGCCCCACCATTCTGCATATTCATCAGGACCTTGATAAGGAGATCCTGCAAAAAAGGAACCGCTAGAGATGTCAATGGGATGCGTAGGCGTCCTAGAGGGTGGTAACATCAAGTTGATGAATCGGCCAGGCTTGGGATATTGCAAGTGTGAGGACTGTGCGTATAGTAGTGGGTTTGACAACTGGACTGAAAGTCTCACCACAATCAATGCCAATCTGTTGTGTGCTACCATCACATACTAACCGAGCTTTGTATCGTTCCAAAGTTCCATCGGATTTAAATTTGTGCCGAAAAATCCACATACTACGAATGACATTCATGTTAGACTCCAGTGGAACTAACTCCCAAGTCTTGTTTTCAATAAGGGCATTAAATTATGTGGTCATGGCGTCACGCCATTCCGTTGTGGACAAGGCATCCTTTGGGGTTTTAGGTATAGGAACAATGGTAGATGAAAAAAATTAAGAATTCTTTTAGGTTTTGAAATACCATCCATTGCTCGTGTACGAATGGTACGAGTAGGAGGGGGAGGTGGAGTGGGGATGGGTGAGGAATTAGGAGATGAGGTAGTCTGTGTTGGTGAGGAAATGTTTAGAAGTTGAGGTTGGGTGGGCGGGTTATGTTGTTGGGCTTGATTAGTGGTGACATTGGGCCTGGGCCGGCGTGAGTAAGTGTGTAAGATCGGAGAGGGGTGGACAACAGGTTGTGTAGGCTGTTGAGTAGGAGAAGGAGGTGTTGTCCGATGTGGGTTTGTAGGGGAGTGGGCTGGGCCGCCGGTGGAAGGAGAGGGCATAGCGGTCCACGGTATATTGTTTATCGGCTGAGTAAGGAAGTCGTAGGAGTGGAGGGATGGTGTTGGATGATTTGCGAATGGGAACACGGTTTCATAAAATATACATGTCGATTGATGATGATTTTGTGGGTGGCTAAGTCGAGACATTTGTAACCCCTATGGTTAGGGGGATAACCGAGAAAGACACATGGCATGGAACGATAAGCAAGTTTATGTATTGTGGTGGAAGGTAGTAAAGGATAGCAAAGGCATCCAAAAACACGAAGATGTGTGTAATGTGGAGTACGTTGGTATAATCGTTGGGTGGGAGAGTGGTTGTTTAGAAGTTTAATAGGTAAGATATTGAGAAGGTATGTGGCCACTTCGGGGCATGATGCCAATAACTGTTGGGTAATGACGAATGGGCAAGAAGTGTCCGAATAATATTATTGATAGTTCGGATTTTACGTTCGGCCTTGCCGTTTTTAGAAGATGTGTGTGGGCACGAAAATCTAAATTGCATGCTGTTTTATTTAATGTGACGTTCAAATTGAGTTTTAATAAGGTTATAGAAAGTAGTGAAGGTAGAGAAAACATCAGATTTGTTACTTAACTGATACGTCCACAGAAAATTACTAAAATCATCAAGAAATAAGATATAATAACGATGACCGCCCATGCTTAAAACAGGGGAGGTCCAAAGATCACTATGTATGATATCAAATGGCAAGGAAGTAAAATTCATAGAATCAACAAAAGGAAATCTGATATGTTTCCCAAAAACACAAGATTGGCAAACCTTATTTTTCAATGTTCCACACTTAATGAATTAAGAATTTTTAAGAGAATGCAATAAATTAAATCCCGGGTGGCCAAGACGTTGGTGCCATGTGTCTTGAGTGGTAGCGGTGAGTGCGGTAGGTGAGGTGATCTTGAGAAATTGTGTCGGATCGAATATGTAAAGATCCCCGGAGCTATTGCATTGTAGGATAGGGGTCTTGGTCTTGAGATCCTTCACCAAAAAACCATACGGATCAAATTCAATAAATAGTTTATTGTCAGTGGTGAAACGACGAACAGACAATAAATTTTTAATCAAAGAGGGGGCATATAGGACTTGGTTTAGTTTAAAAGGAGGAAGGAGAGGTGGTAGGGTAAGGTTGCCTTGTCCATAAACGGGAATGGTGTTACGGTTGCCCACAATTATATTTTTAGTAATGCTAGTATTAAAATTAGACGAAAGAGTAGTGTTAGGAGTCATGTGACCTGAAGCACCAGTGTCCATAGTCCATAATGGCCGAGTTGAGTAACATGACATGGAGAGCTTGGTCAATGTCTGTTGGAGCGTAGCTTGGTGCATAACTGGCGGCATATGACTGGGCTGGATGTGGGAGCGTACCTGAAGCACCAGTGTCCATAGTCCATAATGGCCGTCCAGACCCGCGTCCCTTGCCGCGCCCTCGTCCGCGGCCTCTTCCCCTGCCCCGCTCCGCATTATCTGTCGTCCGATCAGTTCGCTGAGAAGATTCATTGCGATCTGTAACGGTGTTAAGAGCGGTACCTGCTGCCTGTGCAGCATGTCTTGCCTGATTAATTTTCCGGGTTTTGGCCGTGCACAAACGGGACCTAGTTTCAAAGAAATCTGGTAGGGGTTTGGTTTGTTGTATGATGAGGCTGATTCCATCGTATTGTTCAGTCAACCCGGTGAGAATCTGTAAAACAAGTTGCTTGTTAGATATCGGAGATCCAACGTGTCACACCCTGGCTTTTGCGGAAGCGTGGGTTTATTTGGTGTGACTTTTTAATACCATAGCAACAATCACAACATGCTATATGATAAAATACGTGATGTTCATCCATTAAAATAGTTTAGAAATATGCATAACAACAATTGTCTTAAAACGTCAACCACAAAATGCATTACAAAACATTACTTGTTTAAAAGGGAGTTCATAAGACTCGACGAATCGCTACCAACGAAACGAGGATTTGAGACATGCAACCCGTCCAGGATGGAGTTACACTTCCCAAACCTATGACCCTGGATGACATCTTTATTAAGTACGCAGCTTGACTAACATGCAACACTTGCCAGATCCAAATTAATTCCCTGAAATACATGTAGTTTAAAAAGTCAACAAAAAGTTGAGCGAGTTCATGTGTAAGTCTGTTTGTATATACCGTTTAATATGTCTGTAAGTAAAAATAGTCCCTGGTATGTAGCAATAAGGAAAAACTGATCACCATTGGGTTGCAAAGCCAATAGTATATGTGAATGATGCAGGAAGACTCAAACCTAGCAAATTTGTCTCCGGTATGAAGACATAGTCACCACTATGGGCCGCCCCGGCCTCATGGGTGTGGGCTCGCTACACCCAAATAGATCTATCACTCATGTCCCGTGGTCCTACAATGAGGATTAATGGCCTTAAGTGTCATGCCCACCACTCACTTGATCGCGTAGTAAAAACCCCTCCTTAAGCTAACCATACCAATTATAAAATGTCTGGAATAAATTGTAACATGTATTCCACCCCCGAAGTATAAAACGGAAAACAGTAAAAGAAAAGGGGGTCATGAACTCACTGTAGTGCGTCTTGGCTCGAATCTTAACTCTTTCCGCTACACAACAACCTACAACGTACTAATGTCTATTAGACGGACGGGCCGTGCCTTGGCTTAGAGTTTAGTGTTTCAAGTTGTGTTACTTTGGTATTATTTTGTTAGAATAAAGTAATTATTTTAACTTGACTATCGTTCTTAGAAAAAATAGTTAGACAACTATTTCGTATCTATTTTTCTGGAATATTTTACTAAGTGTTCGGATTTTTGGAAAATTTCGCCATAGTCTCCTTTGTAAACGGAGGTGTCCATGCTCAATTAACATATCATTTTCTTTTACACATATCCCGTAATTCATTTTCAATAATCAAACCGACATATAAACGTACAAAGCATTACTTACTTTATTTCAGCTTTATAAATCAAAACTGGACTGTTTTCAAGGATTTTTATAAAATAGTTATCCTTTTCCAAAAATTCTCAATTTTTTACAGAAGGTTCTATATGTTCCAAAATTTATTATGTAAAAATAGCAGAGTCCAGTTCGTTACCCATATTTTATAGAAAATCATTTTCTCGACTGCAATCAGATTTGTTACTTTCTGATTGCAGTTTACGGAAATATTCACTAAAAATTAACCGTAAGTCCGTTTGACGAAATTCCAGTTGGAGGGTCATCCTGACAACGGTGACCAACTACTATAAAAATTCCACGAGTCGATTTTACTCAGGTTTCAGGTTATGACTTCGAAAACAACACACTTTTTCTGCAGTAAAAATGCAGCTTGAGCTGCTGTCCAAAAACAGTCTTTTAAAAATAGTAAACGGTCTCGAAAAATTAAAGTTCCAATGCCATTTGTTTAGTTATTCCAAAATGCATATTTTAGGCTTCAGAAAATCAGTTTTTCTATTTAAAATGGTCCCGTTACAGCCTGTTGAAGTTGGCTGGAAATCCAACTCAGCAAGCTGTTTATATTGTAGAAGTGACCAAAAATGCATAAACAAGGACCCTAACCATGGTTTATTGATGAACAAATGTTAAAACTTAAATCATGCTTTAACCAACCCTAAACCATCCAGATTTCATCTTCATACAACCTTTTTATATATGGTTTTTATGCAGAATTTTAAGTTCAACATTTTAGTGTTTTAGCTTTTGTGTGTCATGAACATTCAAACAAAACATAACAAGAACAAAATGGAACAAGGGTGTGAAGGGACTTACTACTAGCACAAGGCTAGGGTAGTAATCTTAGGGCAAAGATGATGAAGATGGTGGTGCTAGAGACTTGAACAAAGCTTCTTGGTGAACCCTTCAACTTGTAACCACTTTGAATGTTCTTCAAGCTTGGAGAGGGACTTGTATGAAGAAGATTAAGGTGTGTAAGTAATGGTGGTGGTGATTTTCGGTTATGGAGGGGGGGGGGTGTGAGCCGAAATAAGAGAGAAGGAGGAGGAAGGTTGAGTGTGGCTTTTGTAGAAATGATGAGAATCCTTGGAAATTGTAAGATTTCTTACATGGTTTGGCAAGTCCCACAAGCAACACCCAAATTTTCAGCCAATAGAACAAGGAGGCATGATGAAGATGATTAGGGTGGGTCCCCATGGCTGGAAATCGGTTGGGGGGGGGGTAAAGTGAAAGTTTTTGTTAACTAATAGGTATTAAGTTAGAAGGTTAAGGGTATTTTCAAGTATAGTGGGTGTATGTCATCTTTCTATAGTGCATGGGGATTTTTGTGACCGTTAATTAATTAAGAATGATAAAATAATATTTCTGAAAATATTTTCGTGTCTCGGTTAATGTCTGGTTGTTCGGTTACGTATCGTTCCGTTAAAGCGTTTAATTGTACCGTATAGCGTCTTCTGTGCATCTTTTAGTAACGAAATTAATTCCAACACTTAGAAAAGTGTCCAGGACCATTTAGTCAATACTCTGTATAATATGAGTGTGTTAAAAGCTGAATTGTTACTAAAAATGCGGAATTCTATAATTAAATTGCGTTTTAGGCACTTTCCGGCACTCAAACTATCACCTAGTGACATAGTCTTATGGTCCTCACTTCCCTACACTCCATATTGGTGTAGTGTTTTATCCCTGGCCCATATTGGCCTAAAAATAGTATCTGTCTAAGTGCTGGCATTGTCAGCATGTGTCTGAGTTATCCGCTCACTGTGCTAACTGTGCTTTGTGCATCAGGTTTGTCACTAAGAGTCTGTATGAAATAAAGAGTGACTATATGTAAAGGATGCACATGTATGTATGTAATATGAATCAGTAAGCAGTTTAAAGCGTCAGATGTAATCAAGCACAATCATTAAGCACATAATTAGGGTTAACTAATTTGTACAGTACCTGTAATTATGCGGGTTGTCACACAACGTTCGTTAATTGGTCGAAGATGACCTTCATGGCTTGGCAATAGGCTGACATTGAAGAAAACTGGTCAAGGCGGGTATGAGCAAACTTGTTGTTTAGATCAATGATAGGGGTAGCTTTATTATCTTGAAAAAGATTGGCAAGTGCCATCCAAGCATCACAAGCCGTAGTGTTAGGTTTGAGAATAGCGTGGAGCAAATCAGTAGAGATGGTACCATAGATCCACTGTAGAACTATAGAATCGAGCCACTCCCAAGACTCAGTTTGTGCCATGCCTTTGTCTTTGTCGAAAGAAGAGGTTGCGGGTTTCGGCTGAAGGTGATCAAAAACTTGATAAGCCTTGCACTGTATTTTGAAGAGCTCCGACCATGTTGTGTAGTGGTCGGTTTCGATGTCTAGGGTGACAGGAAACAGTTGTTTGAAGTTCAAGACTGTGACTGCAGGGTGTAGGTTAGAAGCCATTGAAGGAGAGTGAAAGGATAGAGATAGTGAGTTGTGACGGAAGAGAGGTGATGGGAGGCTAGGATCGGCGGCAGTAGGGTTTAGGTCTTGATACCATGAAAGAGTTTATATAATTGCTTGATTCTCATTGATTCATAACATCGGTATATATAATTACAAAACAATATCTCCTATTCTTTGGTAGAGATATGGTTCAAATCCTGGAATATCTATTCCTATAATAATTACAATTATATTATCTATTACCTTCACCCCGTGCATAGATTGTGGTCATTTGCAATTAAATGAGCCGAGGATATCCAGGACACGGTCGCATTAATCCCCAATGTTTATGTTATCAAACAATACGGATTAAAACGGGTTATGCGGATTTGTTAGTCACAATCCAACCAAGTGATCCCATACCCGACCAAGCGGTAATAATTTACCGTATCCCAAGCCCGTATAAGGGAAAATAAGCTAAAAGTATTTACCTGAGTTTTAACTTTAATTTTAATGCAAGAGTTAACTACTTAACCGTATGATTTACTTAGACTGGTGAAGGTAGCTTTTACTGGGGCTCCCTAGTCTGGAATGAAGGTAATATTAACCTATTAGAATGCTAAAGGGTCCTATTAATTCATAGACTTAGACCGGTTAGCTTAAAGGACGATTTACGGTATAAAACGCTAGATTAAGCAATGACTGGAATGGAATGTAATTTAGACCCTACAAGTATGGAGACTTGTATAATATGGGTAAACTAAATACATTCTGGATTTTGAGGTTTAAATGATAAGGTTAAACCCGTTTCGGTTAGTTTATCCAAACTAGTTACATAAACCGAACCGAACACATATAGGCATTAACGGGTAACCGGATGAGTCATATACAAGTTCCATATGTTATTATGCTTAAAATATGTTATGATATCAATATGTATGCCCATAAAGATTTTATAACCGAATTAAGCCTCATAAGGGCGTTTTGGTCATTTTATGATTAATAAAAGGAGTTTGCAAGCAATCTGATGTCAAGGTCATAAACACTCTGTAAAAATATTTATTTTATGATATATTAATAGTAGGATATCAAATATATGTGTGGTTTATGTTTTACAGCCAAACTATGCACCGTAGGGGCATTTTGATCATTTCACACATAGTTTTAAGGACTTATTTGGGATTCTGAGTTTATGACTTATACCTACTGTAAAAATAATTAAAATGGTTTATAAAGTCAGTAGGTAATAAGTATTGGGTGCTAAATATAGTTTCAAACCATACTATGCAACTAAATGTCGTAAAAGTCGATAAATGACGACAATTTCGATGTTTAAGAAATCCTAAGATTATGACAAGCTTTAAATAGTCAAAATACTTTATTTATCATAACATATCAGTAGCAAAAAGGTTTTAGATGTATATTATGTTTAAAACCCAATTCATATGTAAAAGGGCATTATCGTCATTTAATAACATAATATGAAAACATATGCATAAACTCAGCAAGTAATCTGACTTGAGATCCCAATTAATCCTAAATATGATATCATAACAATAGGTAATGTGTTTTATGTCAAAATTATGTGTAAAACTTAATTTTCATGCAAAAAGGGCATTTTAGTCCTTATAAAAGCATATTTTACGATTAATTATGTAAACTTAGTTTATGACCAGATTATAAATGTCAAAATATGTTAAATATGTTTACTAATCAGAATGTAATTCATTTGCATACTTGATTATGTTTAAAATCTCATTTTTTGAACAAAAGGGCATAATAGTCAACATTAAGCATAACAACGGAAACAAGTAAACGAACTCGGATTACTATGTGAACATGTAATATAACCTCAGAGGGTTATACTACCACATAATATGGTCACAAAGGAACCTTATAACATAAAGAAATTATGCTAATTCGAGTCAAAACTGAAAGTCAAAGCAAAAGTCAAGTTTTGCGACTTTCGGTTGTGAACCGAGCTTAAACTCAAAATTGTCGGGTTAAACATGTTTATACATATTCTGATAATATTTACCAAGTTATTAAAGTGATAAAACATATTTTATAACCCTTACATGTCACACCCCAGCCGATGACGGAAACATCAGGGCATGGCCCTGAGTGAAACAGATTGTCCAGGAGTTTCCATAACAACTACGATTACCAATTATTTAAGCATCACGTCCCATACCATGACATAACAAGTAGCATAGTTATTACAGACAATTCAAAGACAAATAATTATGTTCCGACAACTCAGATTCAAAATAAATAAATTGTTTTTGGTTTGTTTCTTGACTCCTCCCTACTTGATTCCACTAAAGCAGGCATTAGCAGATAGCATCCTAAACACCTGTCACATACGTTAAAATAAAGGTCAATACACATAGTGTAAAGGTGAGCATACAAGTTTGATATAGCATAATAGAGTTCGAAATCGTTTACGCATAACCAGCATGTTAACATGTATAAAGTGAAGGCAAGTAGGTTATCGACAGAGAAATGTGCACAGACGTGACTGCGAGTTGTAGAATGCGTAACACATATCCCCACTGGGATACGTGAAGTAAAGCCCTTAACAACCCCTGTCCACGACAGGTGCTGAGTCCAAACTATAGTACTATTGTTGCTAAGGTGTCAGGCAACAATCACTGTGTTAACATAACATACAAGCATTCATCGAATAACACGTAGCATGCAATAACGGTTAGCGTATAAACTGTGTTTGCGTTGTGTGATTGATGTTATTTGAATATAGATAACGTATGTAACACCCAAAAGTGCGTAAAGCAAAAAGGGATCGAGTATACTTACAGATTGTGTTTAACAAGTAAACACTCTCTTGGATTGAAGGGAGCGCTGAGAGAGATTAGAGATTAGCCTGAACAGTTAACGATAGCATAAACGGTGAGCGGTGCGTAAAACGGTGCAAAGGTGATAAGTGTCGGATGGCAATCCGATCGGATGGCAATCCGATCGGATGTCAATCCGTTCGGATGGTCATCCGATCATTCCAATAGGGGCCTTTAGTGGCACTTTTTTGGTTTTTTGTGGCACTTACTGTATGCCATTGAATGGATTTTTATTTGTAGTGTTCCCACTATTTTGCAAGAAATGAAAGGTATTTTCGACAGTCGACACCCATGAATGTAGTGCAATTAACAAGAGAATATACGAAATATATATAGGGGAAGGTTAACGTAAAATAGCTCCTTAACGTGCGACGGTACGCGACTTAATTACACATGTTCATTTGTAAATTACGCACGTAACAATTTCAAATCCTAATTACGCATGAAGAAGAAATCATGCATGACCAAAACACAAAATCACGCACAGGTTGGTTTTTACCGTAATCACGCATGGCCAAAACACAACCACCATCTTCATCAAAAATCATCATTGGTGTTAACAACCACATTTACTTTTCCCGTTAACGATCACTGCTCACACCAATGTTTTTTTCAGTTACATCAATCAATGGCTCACCGCCTTATTTGTTTACCACCATTAGAACTGGACGGTCAACCGGAGGTCATGGTCGACCTCCTTCTTCGATCTCTCTCTCTCTCTCTGCGATTCTCTCTCTCTTATATAACTCTCTCTCTCTGATATATATATATATATATATGGGAAGGTTTAAATGAGAACACTAAATATCGCGAGAACCGTGAGAACAAATGAAAAAACCACAAGAATATATATATATATATATATATATATATATATATATATATATATATATATATATATATATATATATATATATATATATAGGTAAAGGATCCTGTAAAAAGTCCATCTTTTGTAAGAAGTGTAAGAAATAATCTTGGAATGACAAGTGTCCCTCCTCTTAATTAATTCAAAAGGGTAGATTAGTAATTGTACATTTTTGTCATTTAATTGATTTACAATATAACTGAAAAAAAACTGGCCATGAGAATTTTTAGGGATTGATTGTTTCATCATCATCTTCACGTCATCTTCTCCGATTTGAACACACATGCATCTCTGACCACCGTCACCAATTTCTTTCATCTCCACAAATCATTCACCGTCATCATCTTTCATCTTCGTCATCCTCATTTCTGATCGTGACTTGAATCATGGTCATGGTGTTTTAAAATATGGGAATGTTTTGTATTTTGATTGTCCAGATGTTAAAACACCATGGATGTAATCACAATACAATGTTTTCTGGATTCTAGATAAAACACCATGACTTGAATCATAGTCAATTTATCCAGTTATTTTAAAACACCACGCCATGAATCTGATTATACAATGTCTCCATATAAAACACCATGACTTGAATCATAGATGTTTAAAACACCACACCATGAACAATGTCTACAGATAAAACACCATGACTTGAATCATAGTCATGGTGTTTTAAAATCTGGGGATGTTTTTGTATTGATAAAACACCACGCCATGAACAATGTCTCCTGATAAAACACCATGACTTGAATCATAGTTGTTTTAAAACACCACGCCATGAACAATGTCTCTAGATAAAACACCATGACTTGAATCATAGTCATGGTGTTTTAAAATCTGTGAACGTTTTCTATTGATAAAACACTACGCCATGAACAATGTCTCCAGATAAAACACCATGACTTGAATCATAAGCATATAAAACACCACGACATGAACAATGTCTCCAGATAAAACACCATGACCTGAATCATAGTCAATTTATCCAGTTTTTTAAAACACCATGCCATGAATCTGATTATAGATCTATTTATGATAAAGTATGAAGAAATTCGTTGATTTTTTGAAGATTGATGACGGTTACCATATAATTCGCTGGTTACCATATAATTCGCTGATCTTTAGGAAGGTTGATGGGGGTTGTGAAAAGTTACCATATTTTGAAACGTTGGAAAAGTCACTATTGCCCTTCAATTTTTACATAAGGTCCTTCTAATTAAAACACAATTTACATTTTATACCCTATTGATCTCAACCATTAGATCAAATATCCAATGGTTTAAAACACTTCTTACCCTTCTTACATTTTAGACACTTTTTACCATATCCCTACCCTATATATATATATATATATGGGAAGGTTTAAATGAGAACACTAAATATCGCGAGAACCGTGAGAACAAATGAAAAAACCACAAGAACTTGGTCAAAAACAATTCAAATTAAAAATTTCTTTTTACACTTATCATTATTGTTCGAATACAATGTTAGAGATTAAATTTACACGTTTAAATTTACGTGAATTCGTAAATAAAGAAAAGTTACACATGTGTAAATTAGTCATTTACACATGTGTAAATTTGTTACATTTACACATGCGTGAAAAATCTAGTAACAATGATTTTGAGAGGAGAAATGAATTATTTGATGTTTTATATTCTTTTTTGATGTTGTATTTTAATTACAATGAGGTTTGTATTAAAAAAAAATTGGTTTTGATTGGTTTTTTATTTGTTCTCACGGTTCTCGCAATATTTAGCGTTCTCAAGATAACCCTCCCCTATATATATATATATATATATATATATATATATATATATATATATATAATATAATATATATATATATATGTGTGTGTATGTGTGTGTGAGTGTATGTGTTTTTCACTTTCTCTATCTACATCTTTCTTAATATAGTTTCTCGCTCTAGTTTATGCAACTGGAAAGTGAGTGTGTGTGTTGTGTGTCTGGCTTTATTTGAGAATTGAGAATAAGAAAAAGAGGGATATGGAAGGGTGTGGTATATACTAATGTGTGTGTGTGTGTGAGAGAGAGAGAGAGAGAGGGAGAAAGAGTGTGTGTGTCTTTAGAGAGATAAAGGATGGGATTTTGGTCAAATGGAGTTATAAAGGGGTTTTTAGTCAATGACATGTGAATGGATCAATTTTACCTAAGTTAAAATTAAGGATAACTGGCTTTACTAATTGGGTTTATATTAAAGGATACAACATGTTAGTAAACCTAGAGTTTGGACACAGTTTGTAATTATGTTTTTAGGTTATACATAAAGGACACAAAGTATAATTTACTCTTTAGTATATTATGATTATTGGTACCGTGATGACCATAGAGAGATGAGGTTATAAGATGCAGCTACATGTGTATATTCATTAGCCATGTGATACGTTTACAATTAAAAGCTACACATATATACATGGGATGCCCTAAGTTTTAGCCATGTTATGTTCCAAATAAGAAGGCATTCAAAGAAAGTTTTAAAGTTTCTTTTACAAACAGGCACGTCTCATGGCATTTTATTGAACAACTAGTGTGCTTTACACTTACAACTTTCTACCTGCCACAATAACAAAACAAAGAGCCTCACCAAATAACCAACCTCACATATACGATCTTTTCATCTCCTGTTAACAAGAAGTGTCTCGTCAAACATCTACTCTTTCAGAGATTCTAGTTAAATATCATATTTATGTTTGTTTTATTTTAAAACAAGTTTACATCATAGATTATGGTCTTGCAAAAAAAAAAAAAAAAGTATAGCGATGCAGGGTGCCCGAACACACAAGCATGTAATATACTGTTTACAAGTATTATTATGGTATAAATAGAGATAAAAGGGTTTAATTGTCATTATTTAAAGTAAAAGGTTGATGGGTTGGTAATAGTCCAAGTCTTAATCGGTCTAATCTTATTGAATTGTGTGAACATACTCTTAAATGGCACGATGTTGTTGTGGTTTGTGTTTTGTAGGCCTTGACAGGTTTAAGGTGCGTCTGGGAGGCTTTCTGGAGTATTATAATCGAAGACGGATCAATCCGGGATACGAAATGAGTCAGATAAAGCAAAACCAACATTTAAGGCAGGAGAGGGTGTCATTGACGCTCCTCCACGCCTCGGAGATGCCCTTTTGCATCGTTAACCACCAGAACTCACGTCAGGTAG
Source organism: Helianthus annuus (assembly GCF_002127325.2). Taxonomy (NCBI): domain Eukaryota; kingdom Viridiplantae; phylum Streptophyta; class Magnoliopsida; order Asterales; family Asteraceae; genus Helianthus; species Helianthus annuus. The sequence continues at coordinate 159,014,811 of NC_035445.2, read as the reverse complement.
CATCCTTACGCGTCGAAAAGAACCGAAGGGCGTCAGGGACACCCCTTGACGAGGTGGCGATGCCTTACCTAACGAGTTCCAGAGATTTTTTTTGGCCATTTAATTTTGATATTAATAGTGAATTACACATATTTTTTATTATCTTTGACCTAGGACTGATTCCCACTCATTCTCCATAAGCTGGGACCATATCTAAACACTCTTAATCATCCTATTGAGGAAACAACATCGAGAATTAAAGATGTAAACATGATTTCTGAAAACATACGTATATGTTTTGGATAAATGAATTGTTCCCCTTGATTGAATATTCACAAAGTAGTACAAGATTATATAGGGGTCCAATGGCTAAACTAATGGACCGATGAATACTCTCTATCAAAATTATAATCCCTATAATTGAGCATTCCTAATATACATGATTTCACATTAATATTGATATTATTTCCTCTAATACTCCCCCTCAGTTTGAGCGGGGTCTTGAACAAACGGTCAAACTGGAGCGAAAATTTTCAAATAGCTGTTGAGACAAGCCTTTGGTGAAAATATCAGCATACTGGTAGGATGACGGTACGTGCAATACACGAACCTGACCCAGACGAACCTTTTCTCTGACAAAATGTATATCCAACTCCACATGTTTAGTTCGCTGATGCTGAAATGGATTTTCAGAAAGATATATGGCAGAAACATTGTCATAGTAAATAATAGTAGCTTGTTGTATGGGAACATGTAGCTCGAGTAGGAGATTGCGTAACCAAGTGGTTTCGGTGACAACATTAGCGACCCCTCAGTATTCGACTTCAGCACTTGATCTTGAGACTGTGGGTTGGCGTTTAGAAGACCAGGAGAGAAGATTGTTGCCCATATAAACACAGTACCCGGAGGTGGAGTGTCTGGAGTCTGGACATCCCCCCAGTCAACATCAGAGTAGGCAGTGAGTGAAGCACTGGGGGCACCAGAGAGGCGTAATCCCAAGTCAAGAGTGCCTTTGATGTATCGCAGAATTCTTTTGAGAAAAGCAAAATGTGGCTCACGTGGAGAATGCATGAATAGATATATTTGTTGCATAGCATAAGTGATATTAGGGCGGGTGAATGTTAAATACTGTAGTGCGCCTGCAAGACTGCGATACAAAGTGCCATCGGGAAGTGGTTCACCATCAGATGCACTAAGATTGGACGAGGTATCTACCAGGGTTGCATAAGGTTTGCAGTCGGTCATGTTGGCTCGAGGAAGAATGTCACGGGCATACTGTGACTGAGACTTAAATAAACCATTGGAGTCTCGCTGCACGGTGATACCCAAGAAGTGATGTAAGGCACCGAGGTCGGTCATAGCGAATTCTTTAGAGAGGAGATTGATAATGGACTGTATTAATTCTTTGCAGGATGCTGTCAAAATGATGTCGTCCACATACAATAATAAATAAGCAATCTTATCACGGTGGCGATAAATAAAAAGAGATGTGTCACATAAACTCCCCCTGAAACCATGTGAAAGTATAAAGTTAGAAAACCGACTGTACCAAGCTCGCGGAGTCTGTTTGAGTCCATATAAGGACTTCCGAAGCCGACAGACAAAGCCGGGTTTTGTGTCATCCGCAAAGCCGGGTGGTTGGTGCATGAAAACTGTTTCCTGCAAATCACTATGTAAGAAAGCATTTTTAACGTCTAGCTGATTAATATGCCACCCTCGAGTAATAGCAATGGACAGAATGATCTTGATTGTGGCTGGTTTAACAACCGGGCTGAAGGTATCGGTGCAATCAATTCCAACCGTTTGCGACTTTCCATTCACAACAAGTCGCGCTTTATATCTATCTAGTGTACCATCAGCTTTTAGCTTGTGACAGAAAAGCCACATACACCGGATGGCGGGGTGGGATGATGGGCGAGGAACTAGTTCCCATGTACCATTTCCTATTAATGCGTTATACTCGGATAGCATCGCGTCTCGCCAGTTTGGGTCGGCCAAGGCTTTCACATGTGAAGTGGGTAAAGGTGAGATAAGGGAAGGGGTCGATGTGTAAAGGGTGTATTTCGGGTTTGGTTTCGAAATACCATGTTTTGATCTAGTGGACATCAGATGAGAGTTATGGGTGGGGATGGTTTTGGTGTTCTCGGTCGTTGGTGGTTGGGCCATGGGTAGGGGGTGTGGGAGCCGATGGTGGATGTGGGGAGGTTGATTTGGTGGGGGTGGTGGTGGTTGAGTGGGAGGTAGGTTCGAAGGTGTAGTCGGTGGTATGGGAAAGATAAAGTTTAGAGGTGGAATAGGTTCCTCGTCAAGAAAGTGGTATGCCTCGGCAGGGATATGTTTCGTAAAGGGGAAGTGGTCTTCGTTGAAGTCCACGTGTCTAGAGATATGGACCTTTCCTGTTGAAGGATCAAGACATCGGTAACTTCTAAAATCTGGGGGATAGCCAAGAAATATGCACCGGTGAGAACGTGGGAGGAGTTTGTTGGATTGGGTGGCAGAGTCATTTGGGTAACAAGCACAGCCAAACACCCGTAGGTGTTCGTAAGTGGGGTGACATAGGTATAAGGCAAAGGTTGGGTTGTTGTAGTTAAGACGAGTGATGGGTAGGATATTGTTTAGGTAGGCGGCCGTGTGAAGGGCCTCGACCCAAAAGGTCGGGGGAATGTGAGCATGTGTTGGGAGAACACGTACAATGTCATTAAGACGACGTATCATACGCTCTGAGCGACCATTTTGGGAAGAGGTTTGTGGGCAAGAAAAACGAAAGGTGAGTCCGGTGGAGTTAGCAAAGCTTTTGAACGCATGATTATCAAACTCGCCACCTAGGTCACATTGAAAAGTTTTTATATTTTTATGAAATTGAGTTTGAATAAACTTGTGAAATTTTGCAAAAGTGGCAAAGGTGTCGGACTTGAATTTTCAAGGGTAAATGTCACGGCCCTAGCCCCGTTTTAACCCGGTCAAGAGCGGCGGGACAGGAACCCCGTGGTATTTAATTTAGGCGACAGCGGAAGTCTTTAATACAGGATCTTTTAATACTAAAAATGTCCGTTTACTTTATTACATAATTTAGGGATAAAACCCTGTAATTTACAATAAAGTGATTTCACTGGGAAATCCTTATTTCACAAAACATGTTTCTTTATTTATTTATATTGAGCCACTTTCTTAAGCTTGTAGTGCTTCACGACACTTTTCTTGGATCACAACAGATCACCTGAAACATGTTTGAAAAAGGTTTTGTCAGCGGGAAATACTGAGTGAATCATTCTTTTGTTAAAACGACATTTTGTTATAATTTACAGTATTAAGAGCGATTACAATGTTTCTGTTTATCAACCATATACCCACAGTATTTGTCACTCGACCATCCATTGGTAACCTCGGAGTCCAATGGTGTCTGTGACTATGGTCATATCACCCCTTGGCTAACTCGTTGTCCAATGGAGACGGTTATCAAGTAATGTATACAAAACCCCACATACCGACTGTAACTTGGTGATTACAAAGACTTAATCCCTGTAATTATAACTTTGAAATAAATAGAGTTTTAGAAATAATTTGATAAAAAGAGAATGACTCACCTTGCAGATTTATACGGGCAGAGTTTCATCTACTGATTAGCCTGTTTAACCTAATTTAAATAACAATGCACACGAACTGGGTTAGTAACTAATACAACATTTACGACAATTCACGAGATTAAACCCTCACAACAAATGACAAAGTGCGATACTTAAACATCCATCGAATTAACGACGAATGACAGAGTATAAACCCAATTTGAGCAGCACTTAAACATTCGTTGGATAGTTTCAATCGAAAATCGGACATTGAATCGTAATAGCGATCGAGTTAATACCCGGTATCGTAGCAGCACCTCACTATATGAAATTACAATTTTAGACAGTATATCTTCGTTTTTGGAAAGTTTTGTCGACACAGAGTGAAAGCCCCTGAGCTAGGCTATTTATAGCCTGAATTTAGGTTTTACGCGGCCCGCGTAAACCTAAGGGTATCACTTACGCGGCCCGCGAGGCCGCCTAGTCTAGGCGTAGGGTTGATGGGTCATGGGCTTAGGTTGGACAGGTGGGTTATACGTGGCCCGGATACTTATCCGGTTGAATTTCAAGTTGACGAGGCCTGCGTAAGCATCCTTTAAGTTTTACGCGGCCCGCCTAGAACCCTAAAACTTATCCGGTTTGATCACTAAGTTGTAGCGGCCCGCGTAACGTTAAGCTATCCCTTACGTGGCCCGTCTGAAACCCAATTTTCTTGTTTTCTTGGTTTTTCATGCACAGTAGGGTTTTAGGGGTCCGGGTTTACATCTATAGGTTGGTTAGGGACATTTTTTTTGAAGGTCCTTACATCCTCCCCACCTTAATTAAAATCTCGTCCTCTAGATTTATTGAAATAAGTGTGGATATTTGCGCTTCATCTCTGATTCCAGCTCCCAGGTGTATTCGGGTCCTCTTTTCGAATTCCACTTGACTTTGACCAACACCAGCCGTTTATGTTTAAGAAAATTGATCTTTCTATCTTCTATCTGCAGAGGTTTCTCTACAAATTTTAACTTTTCATTTACCTCTACATCTTGAAGAGGTACTACCAGGGATTCATCTGATAGACATTTCTTGAGATTGGATACATGAAACACATCATGTACTCCAGCTAGTTCTTCTGGTAGTTGTAAACGATAAGAAACTGGTCCTATTCGTTGAATTACTGGAAATGGTCCTACGTACCTTGGACTCAGCTTTCCTTTCTTACCGAATCGTACGACTCCTTTCCAAGGAGAAACTTTTAAAAGTACCTTGTCTCTGACTCGAAACTCGTGCGGCTTGCGGTGATTGTCTGCATAGCTTTTCTGACGATCTCGAGCCGTTTTCAGTCTTTCTTTGATTTGAATTATCTTGTCAGTGGTTTCTTGCACAATTTCAGGAGCTGATAATTGACTTTCTCCTATTTCTGCCCAACACACTGGAGTTCTACATTTACGTCCATATAGTGCTTCAAATGGGGCAGCTTCGATGCTTGAATGATAACTATTGTTATAGGAGAATTCAATTAGGGGTAGGTGATCATCCCAGTTTCCACCGAAATCTATCACACATGCCCGGAGCATGTCTTCCAAAGTTTGTATCGTTCTTTCACTTTGTCCATCTGTTTGTGGATGATATGCAGTACTTAAATTTAGTCGGGTTCCCATTGCTTTCTGAAAACTAGTCCAGAAATGAGAAGTGAAACGACTATCTCGATCCGATACAATGGAGATCGGAATTCCATGTAGAAATACTACTTTGTCTACATATAACTTGGCTAACCTTTCCATGCTAAAGGTTTCTTTCATGGGTAGAAAATGAGCTGATTTGGTTAATCGATCCACAATTACCCAAATCGCATCATTTCCTTTTTTGGTTTTGGGTAACTTAGTAACAAAATCCATTGTTATGAGTTCCCACTTCCATACAGGCATTTCTAACCGCTGTAGGAGTCCTGAAGGTTTCTGATGTTCGGCTTTTTCTTGCGAACAAGTAAGACACTTAGATACATATTTAGCTATGTCCTTTTTCATTCCTATCCACCAGAAATTATTTCTTAAATCTTGGTACATCTTATTGTTTCCTGGATGCATGGTATATCTAGATTTATGAGCTTCTTCTAAAATCTGATCCCTTAATTCTCCTTGCTTAGGTACCCAAATTCTTTTCTTATGGAATGTCCAAATTCCATCCTTTCCTTGCTCTAGTTCTTTTATATATCCTTTCATTCCTTCAGCATCATCTTTGATTGTTGTTTCTTGAACTTCCTTCTATTGTTCCATTAAATCTAACTGCAGATTTAATCTAAGAGCACGGACTTGCTTTTGTTTTTCATGATACTTACGACTTAAAGCATCTGCGACTACATTTGCTTTCCCTTCGTGATATTGAATATCACAGTCGTAGTCACTTAGGATTTCCATCCATCTTCTTTGCCTCATGTTCAATTCTTTTTGCCCAAATATGTACTTTAAACTTTTATGATCTGTATAAAGAGTAAACTTACTTCCATACAGATAATGTCTCCAAATTTTAAGGGCAAATATTACGGCTCCTAACTCTAGATCATGAGTTGTATAGTTTTCCTCGTGCTTCTTCAATTGTCTTGAAGCATACACAATTACCCTTTTGCGTTGCATTAGCACACATCCTAATCCAAACTTTAAAGCATCACAATATACTTCAAAATCTTCGGTTCCTTCTAGTAAGGCTAAAATTGGAGCATTTGTCAATCTTTGCTTTAAAATCTTAAAAGCTTCTTCTTGCCTAGGTCCCCATTCAAACTTAACTGCTTTACAGGTTAGTTTAGTCAAGGGTACAGCTATCTTAGAAAAATCCTTAATAAATCGTCTATAGTATCCAGCTAAACCTAGAAAGCTTCTAATTTCCATAGCTGTTTGCGGAACCTTCCATTTGGTGATTGCTTCTATTTTAGATGGATCTACATGAATACCTTCGTGATTCACCATATGACCTAAAAATTGCACTTCTTGTAGCCAGAATTCACACTTTGAGAATTTGGCGTAAAGCTTTTCCTTTCTTAACAAAGTTAAGAGTGCATGCAAGTGCTCACCATGTTCTTCCTGACTTTTGGAATAAATAAGTATATCGTCAATAAAGACAATTACGAATTTATCCAAGTATGGTTTACAGATTCTATTCATCATGTCCATGAATGCTGTAGGTGCATTCGTTAATCCGAAGGGCATAACTGTAAACTTGTAATGACCATACCTAGTTCTGAAAGCAGTTTTAGGTATGTCTTCTTTTTGTACTTTCAATTGGTGATATCCGGATCGTAAGTTTATCTTAGAAAAATACCTAGCTCCCTGGAGTTGATCAAAAAGATCCTCAATCCTAGGTAATGGATATCGATTCTTAATTGTAACCTTATTCAGTTCCCTATAATCGATACACATTCTCATCGATCCATCTTTCTTTTTCACAAACAACACTGGTGCTCCCCAAGGGGATGAACTAGGTTGTATGAATCTTTTACTTAGTAATTCATCTAATTGCTTTTTCAATTCTAGCATTTCTGTGGGTGCTAACCGGTAAGGTGCTTTAGCAATCGGTGTAGTTCCAGGAATTAGATGAATCCTAAATTCTACTTCCCTGTCGGGTGGTAATCCAGGTAATTCTTCTGGGAATACATCGAGGTATTCTAAGACTACTGGGATTTCCTGAAGTTCCTTACTCTTAGTGTTAATGATTAAGGAAATCATATACACCATTCCTTGTTTTCTTGAATAACTAGCCAACTTCATTACTGAAATGAATTTCAGTGGCTTTCGAGGTCTATCTCCTGTAATTAAAATTACTTTTCCTATGGGGGTACGAATTTCTACGGAATTCTTATCACAAAGGATTCGAGCATGGTTGGCTACTAACCAATCCTTCCTAATACTACATCGAATCCGGCTAATTTCATAGGTAACAGGTTTGTAGAAAATTTATGGCCTAAAAGTTCTATCTTTCCTTCTTGCAAAACTTTATCTATGTTAACCGAATTTCCATCTGCCGTTTCGACTGTAAAAATCTACCTACGATTGGTCAATGGTAAATTAAGAGCTTGGCAGAATGAAGTATTGATAAAACTTTGGTTTGCACCAGAGTCAAATAATACTTTTGCATACACATTGTGAACCAGGAACGTACCAGCTATCACATCTGGAATGAGTTCTGCTTCTTGAGTAGTCAGCTGGAATGCTCTGGCATTCTTTTTAGTAGCTCCGTCTGTCGTCTTGGCTTTATTGTCTGCTGGTTTGGCTAACTTAGGGCATTCTGATTTGAAATGTCCAGTTTCTCCACAGTTATAGCAGATCCTTGTTTTCTTTCTGCAGTCTTCTTCACGATGTCCTACAACTTTGAAAAAGTTGCAGGTTACATTGCATCTTCCAAAATGTTTCTTTCTGCAATTCCTGCAAAAAGGCGGATTTGAGGATTGCCCCGTTCCTATTTTCCTAGAATTTCTATTATTACCCATACGAAATCCTTGGGTAATTTTATGAGCTAACTCTTTCTTCCGGTTTTCTTCTCTTGTACGTACCAGTTCGTCAGTTAGGGTGTTAGCTAATTCTACCGCATCGTCAATAGTGCGTGGTCTCGCAGCTGTTAGTGTGTTAGCTAATTCTACCGCATCATCAATAGTGCGTGGTCTCGCAGCTTTAACGATATTACGGATCTCTCCAATTAATCCCCAAATATAACGGGAAATGAGTACCGGTTCTGGCGAAGCCAGGGTTGGTACCACTCTCGCATATTCGAAGAATGTTGAAGTATATCCTCGACAATCTACACCCACCATACGATGGCTCAGGAACTTATTTGCCATTTGTTCCTTTTCATATTCGGGACAGAATTTTCTTTCCATTAGCTGCTTAAATTCTTCCCAATTCATGGCGTAGGCCATATTTCTTCCTTTGGACTGAAGTACCGTATTCCACCATTCTAGTGCCCCTTCTTTGAAAAGATGCGAAGCATACATAACTTTGTCATCTTCAGCACATTTACTTATCATAATTACTGCTTCGGTTTTCTCCAACCAACGCAGTGTCGCAGTTGCCCCTTCATTGCCTGCAAATTCAGCTGGCTTACAAGCAACAAATTCCTTGTAAGTGCAACCAAGCGTTGCAGCTTTCATTTTCTTAAGAAGTGGGGCTTGCCGTGGATCATTGTTATGATTATCATGATTGCCGCCTCTGTTTACGCTATTACTGAAATTATCTTCCTAAGTACGTTTACTAGGAATGATTTGTTGAGGTTCAACAGGTTTCGGGGCAGCAGCCAGAATTGCTGGAATAGCATTGGCTATCCCTTGAGCAACGATATTCTCGATATTTTGTCTAGTCATAAATTGATTTTCCTGATTTTGCTCAGATTGATTTACTTCATTAACTGGTTCATTACCAGTTTTTTCCATCTGGTAATTATTATAGGTATTATTAGTGTCAGATAATCGATAATTGAATATAACAAAATAATTGCACATAAGCACACAATTCTTTTTTACAACACACGTATAGCCAAAATTGTCGATTTCTCGACTTTCATTTTTATAGATTGTATTAGGCATCCGTACACACTGTTATTTTACAACGTTTTATTTCTATTTTTTTACAGAGTTATATTTTTGTTACTACTGTTATTATACAAACACAGCCTCCCATCCCCATTATTCTTTTGTCAGCTGGCATTTTAGTAGCGACGTTCCCTCTTGTCGTATTTCCAGGAGATTTGTTCTCCCATTTCCCGGATCCTATTCCCTGTACCTATCAGCTCCTCGCCAAAATGGCGGAGTTCAGCTAAGTTTTCATAACTCATCGGTGGGTTTGGTATAGGTTCTGGGTCGAACTGAGGGAAAAAGTCATAAGGGTTATTGAGAAGGTTTTGCAACTGCCAGTCGTTAGTCCACCACTCGTCCATTTCTCCTAAAGGTTGGATGTGGATTAGAGGGTCTGGAATAGCTGGTTCCGAGTTCATTGGAAGTTGGGTTTTAGCAGGATAAGGGTAGAGATTGTTGGTGATAGGTCTAATGATATCACAGTGTTAGGATCGGAGGCTGTCATGATTGTGTTTGTTTGTATAATTTGAACAAACCAATAGTAATGAACAGAGTTTAAGTGCAGCGGAAATGAACAACAAACTTTGTTAACACAATCAAAGGAGAAAATAGATTTGAGAAACACATGATTTGCTTCAGTTGAAAGATTACAAAGTAAATCAAATGATTACAAAGCATGCTTACAATACTAAACTCCCCCTCAGCCTGATACCCCAAGGTTGGTTGCACTAGATGAAAGGATTGAAATGAGGAGAAGAACTCACCCAAAACGATCAAACGTAACAGTACACAGTACTGCTCCATTTATAGGCAAACCAAACCACTGAGGCATCTTAGCTGATGTCACCATGATAGTGACATCTAACAACCTAACAACCTATAAACACTGTTCTATACAAACTACTGATGTTTAACCACTGATTATAAGTACAATACAAAACAAGAGAAAACTACTGCTTTACGTTCCACTGTTGCAGCCTGAGCACTGATGTTGAGCATCAGTGCTTTCTTCAAAGGTGATCAGTCTTTTGAATGGGCAGTACTTGTGTCTTCAGCAGTACTTAGGAAACGACAGTAGATAGAGCGATAGTGTTTGTCTTCAGCAGTCTTTGGAGTTTCATCAGTGTTTGGTTCATCAGTTGTTCTAGTGAGTAGTACTTAAGATCCATCAGCTGTTAGATTACCACTGTCAAGGGGAAGGCCTAGTGTAAACAGCTGCTTATTTTGAGTCCACTGTTGTGATCCGGTTTTGGCTTTCATTATCTGTTCCTCTGGTAGGGTTCAATCCCAACAATCTCCCCCTGGAACAGATAATGCCAAAACCCTTCATTATTCTGGACCTTTATTCCTCATCAGAAGTTCCTTAGCTTGCCTTTTAAACTCTTCTTCAAAATCCTTGGAACTTGTGTCATCTTCCTCCCTACACAGTGTAAGTTTAAGGAGATCCTGCAAATCTTCAACACTAAGGCCTAGTGCTTCTTTCCTTGATATGTACTTCACTTCACCATTGGATCTGACCAAAGTCAATACGTGGGTCTTTTGATCAGACATCCACTTTAGTACTTTTAATCCTAATGGGTTTCTTGGGAGAGATTTATTTCCTGATGAGTTTGGAGATGTTGGCCTTGTGAAAAGTTGTAAGCTATCAGACATTTGTTTGAGGGCCTTCTCAATGACATCATTTGCTGCAGCTATGTCTTCTGCAGTTTCTTTTTCAATTTGCTCTTGTCTCTTTTGTTGATCTGGCTCCATGTTTGATACTTCTGAAGTGTTTGGTGATGTAGGCTTGGTTAACACCTTCTTAAATAAGTTTTGAAGTTTTGCCGAGCTTTCTTCTTTTAGACCCATTTTCATGATGGTTTCTTTGAAGTACTCAGCTTCCTTTTCCTTTACCTCTTCACCAGACAGTTGTTTTCCTTCTTCTTGGTTTGACACAAGAATAGGAATATCTGCTGATTTGAACAGTGTTTTGAGGTTTTCAATCTGTTGTTCAAGCTTCATCATTTGTTCACGCTTCTTTGAAGTGCCTGAAACAGTTATCTTTCTTTTCTTCAGCCTTTCATAGGCTTCATCAGTATGCTGCTTTGACCATTTTGATATGGCTTTGGCATTGTCCACATTTGCATGCACCAGCTCCTGTTTCTTTCCCTGGTACTCAGATGTTAGGTCAGTAATGAGCTTTTTGTACTTGCTCCAATTTGGAGCAGTCTTCTTCTTTCTAGGATTGTTTTTGATTCTATCAATCCTATCTGCCTCATGCTTTAGAGCAACTATTGGCCATTCTTCAAACTGTTTTTCTTCAGCAGGATAGAATTTCTCTTTCATGATATAGGCTAGATATTTTTTTCTTAATTTATTTCGTTGATCAGCCTTTTCTTTGTTCAGTTCTTGTGCAAACTCTTCCATCTGCTTCACTTTTGAGAGTAAGAATTCCAGTTTTTCAGCAATGGCCTCGTCACTTAGACCTTCACTTTCAACTTTAGCTCTTATTTTAGCTTGCCTTGCCTTGAGCTTGAGATATTCATCCATGTCCTCTGGTGCTATAAAGCCTATGAGTGAGGGGAATCTTCTTTTTGAAGGATCTTCCTCTGCGTAGAATTGTCTCATCTCATTTTTTACAGCTTCTAGTTCCAATGGATATTTTGCAGCATTAGGATCATGTATGTCCTCATCGGCAGAGATTGGTTTTCTTTTTCTGGTGTAGAGCTTTGGTTGTGATGTAGGAATGGTGAGAGCAGTGGTGGATAGTTGACTAACAGTGGTTGAAACAACTGGTGTTCCAACAGTTGTTGTCATTACAACTACTGATGTATCAACAGATGTCTTCTGCTTTTGAGCAGGGGTTGTGATGGCAGTGGTTTGAGTGGTGATGAGTGATTGACTAATAGCAGTTGAAACAACTGGTATTTCAACCACTGTTGTCATTACAGCAGATGTTGTAACATCTGCTGTCTTCTGCTTTTTGGCAGGAGGTGATGATGGGGTGGCTGTTTTTGATGGTGAATTTGTTGTTGGTGATGTGATCACAGATGATGGTGGAGCAGTGGTTGTGGTGGTGTGTAGGTACCCTTTATTCGTATGGATCTTTCACAGAATTGTATATCTAACCTAGAGTGCGGAATCCTCTAGATCAGATTTGTTACAGAAACGAGTAGAAACATAGAATTTCAATCAAACGGTCTTCTATTGATTATCCAACTTGCAGTTTACAATCAATTCAAGACCTTCACAACCTCACAGCCTATCTCTGTGATATTGCCTCACTCAAAAACGTTTTTCTCTCTCTTTCTACGTTTTCTCTCTCTAAAACTCTCTAACTCCTCTAACCCTAATCACAAAAACATGTTTATATACCACATGTTTGTGAACTGGGCTTCCTACATGGACTAGGCCATTTTCCAAGCCCATTACAACAAATAACTCCCTAACCAATCAGCTAAGCCCATTACAAAATATCCAAAGACTAAATAATCAAACTATTAAGCTGTTGTCACCGAATATGCACCAACAAACTCCCCCTTGACAATAGCTTCATAGTGTAACTTCGTCTTCAAACATCTTGTGGTCTTTTGGTCTTTGGATAACGTCAGCTACACAGCTTCTGACATCAACAGACTCCCCCTTAGCTGATGCTTCCAATCTCCAAAACTTTCATTCTTTTGTAGATCAGTTAGCTAGCAATCCTTGGTTAAGCAAGTAAGCTCCAACTCTTCATATCACTTTCTTTTTCTGCAATGTAGTAGAAGGATCCTACCATGCATCTTCACACATTCTTCACTTTAATCTCAATCTGCACTTTACTTGTATTCTGTACTTCATTTTGATAACTGCATCAATCTGTTTAGAAACACAAGCAAGTATCTCGAAAAACCATTAGTCTTTTTCACATTTAAAGATAAACCAATATTTTATCTTAGTTTGCAAAAACGACAATCTGTCAGCTCAAAATGGAAGTCTTTTTAAAAATAATATTTTTGGTATTTTTGATGTTTTAAGAAAGCAGTAAACTATTTACAAAAGCAATAAACACTCTATTTTTTTGTGAGAATCACCGGTAAGAAGATCATATCAGCACAATCAAACTGTTTTACACTATTAGATAATTCTTTAATTAATTTTCCATGAAAAGCAGTTCAAGACGATTACCAGTATGTTTGTCCTCTTAAACAAAATGCATGAACATTTCAAGTACCATTACCATATGATACGTTAAGGTAATTTTATTACTGATATACTAGTGTGTCCCACTTCAGGATATACCCCCGCGATCAAGGTATGCACAAAGATTCATCATAGTAGGTGAGTATACTGATGTCATCCTTTAAGATATCCTGACTGTGTCTAGGTCTGCATATAATCTGTTTTATCATGTTTTGATTGCTTAACTATGAATACCCAAATAAATACTAATCAAATCCTGGAAATATAAACAACACACTCTATCATGCAAGTATCCTTCCCTACCACATATTTCACAAGTCCAATCCAGAGTTCTGAAATCTTAACTAGGAATAGGTTGAGAAGAGAACAGAATAGATCTTTAGCAGAGATGGTATAATATATAGATCAAATGAGTTTTTCTCAGTTTGATATAGGTTTTTGGGTTTCTTTTGGGCACTTGAGGGCCTCTTTCGGGTGTATTAGATCTATAGCGCGACAACGTATAGCTAGGTCAGCATGTATCTGGATGCAGCAGAAGCTGTCGTTGCCTAGCACCTCTAGGTCAGCATATATCTGGATGCAGCAGAGGAGGTACACGACTTTTTTCAGAGAAGATTTCAGAATCAGATCAAAATTGTGTGTATCGGGACAACATACAGACATTCAAATAGAAATGAGTTAATTCCAAGTGACTCTCTTTCCTGGGGTCATGTACAATTTTAGTTCGGAACAGAAGGACAGCCAAGATATACCCAGATAAAATAATAGTATAAAGACACAAAACTTCAGATTTTGGCAATCTATCAACGTAAGAATTAAGGTCATTAAACCATACACCACTGATGTGTTCCCCACTCATATTCAGTTCGTTTAGGTTTATATCACATTGGTAAGTTGATTATTTCATGCTTTTGCCTACTGGTACATCATATGATGAAGCTGCTATCACACTTAAGCAATTTATGGTTCAATTTCAGTGTGTTAGTCTAACTTGCTGATATACTATCATTTCTTCTTTTTCACACAGTGATAACTCATTTTTGATTTTTCTATTTTTTTATGTTTTCGATTTTTCAATTTTTTTTTTTTGTATTTTTGATTTTTATTAATTTATAACTTACTCCCCCAAAACACACGCACTAACTAAACTCTTTTTGGCTTAGGGAAATTTCTCCCCCTAAATTTTTGTTTTTATGGAGCAAGTTTTGAAAACACAAATTTAAACACAAACAGACTCCTACTTCAATCTGACAATATGGTTTTCACTTTTGAAATTTAGAAAAATCATATCCTTTACTGATGTAAATAGTTCGTTACCCATGTTAACCTACTATTCACCTCAAATGCTTTACAGGAACAACCACTGTCGAACACATCAACAGTCCTTCTTGGTCATCCTGCACATTCTCAACAACTTAGTTAGACTTAACAACCCAAACCTGACCGGTTTTGGGTTGACCATGTAAATCCACATAAGATGCTTCTAACCAATATCCATCACACCTTACTGGTGTCTTGGATGTTGTACTCGTTGTTGAATAAGATTTATAACTTTCACTAGCTCTTTGATCGCGAGAATTCCAATAAAATCTCAGATTTTCCGACCTTTGAAAATTATTATCTTGATACCTACTTCTCCCACGGAAAAATTTTGGATGTTGTTGAACATTTGAGTTACAAAAATCCCTATGTTCGTTTCTTCTTTGAAAATATCGATTACCAGAAGACTGATATCGATTTTGATATCCAAAATTTCTACTTTGATTTTGAAACCGATTTTATTTACCATTAAAATGACTAAATTGTGTAGAATTGCTTCTTGAACTATCAAATCGTCTTGCTGTTGAAGTTTTAGATTGAAATCTTTGTTGATTACGTTGACAATGTTGTTGAACATTATTATTCAAACCAACCCTGTTCCCATCCTTAACTTCATCAACTTTTTGCTTATTTTTCTTCAAAGGACAACAACTCGCCACATGTCCTTTGACGTGACATCTAAAACAAGATTTTGTCTTGTAATTTCTCTTTTTCTTAAATCTCTTTTTAAATATTTTCTTCTTTTCGTCTTCAGTATCCTCATCCGATTTATGAGATGTACTGTTAGACTCAACAAATTCTTTCAAAGATTCTGGACTACTTGGCAAGTCCACAGCTATCGGATCCACTACAGCTGGTGTAGTAGGCACAAAATCAATTAGTTCACTTTCATCAGGTAAAAACGAGTAATCTTGATTTTCAGAAGATGAGGCTTTACTAAACCCCAAACCCTTTTTATCATTACTCTTTTTCAAACTTTTTTGAATGTGAGTCCTAACTAATGAAGAATTTACAAATTTGTCTAACTTTCCTTTAAGTTCAACAATTTGGTCTTGTGCAACGGCCAATTCCCTGCACTTATCAGAAAATTCATTAGTTTTATCTTTCACAGTTTCACGAGCCAAATCAATGACCTGTAACAGTTCATTGACTTTGCTTGTTAAACTGCTAATTTCCTGTTCATTTGACTCGAGTTTGTTTAAACAATTTGACTCTCGTTTAATCAAAAGAACATTTGACTCTTTCAGTTTTTCCAATTCAGCTAACAAAATTTTGTTCTGCTCCGATAGTCTGTTAACTTTACCTTGAAGTTCAGTGCAATTATGACATGTATGACTTACAGGTTCTGATGTTACCTTCACCTCTGTTGTAAGTTCATTCACACCATTCATGCACTTTGAAACTTCTGCCTCCTTCTTCTCAATAGCTTTCTTCTTCTCTTCTACCACAACATCTGCATTTCCCTGATATCGCTTTTCTAATGCATCCCACATATCCTTTGAATTAGTGTACTTCGTAAAGGTATGCTTGATGCTATCAGGTAAGGACACTTTTATTGCAGCTAAAGCTTTCTTCTCAGCATCAACCACCTGTCTCTCAGATTCATCCATTTTCTCATAAGAAATCACCTTAACCCTTCCTTCAACACGACGTGTAGGTGCAATGTATCCATCAATCATACAACACCACATTCTGAAATCCTCACTTTTCACAACCGATTCAAATTCCTCCTTCTAGTCAGAATACTCTTTGATGTTTCTCAGCTTTGGCCAATTCTTAACAGCCTCATTGACCTTATCCATTTTAACCATCTTAAAACAAGTTTTATCATAACCGTACTGATAAAACCGTACAATATTTTTCCGAAAACTGTTTTTACCAAATTATAGAGTTAGAATCGTCTCAAAAAAACGAATCCAATGATATATAATGTCGAAAACCAAATTCGGGATTTTCCAGAGTTTTTTTTTTTTTTTTGGTCCTAAAAATCAACCGAGTCCAACCGTGCAAACGGTTTGTCGAGATGAGCTACGGATCACTTTCTATTTTCAGTTAAATCCTCTATAGGTATCTAAATAAATACTCCACCTTTTAATTTTGCTAGCAAACCAACTTAATTTCACCAGGTGACACTAATTATGCTGGCAAGCCAAGTTAAGTATGCTGATAGAGTAATTATAATTTTGCTGATAGAGTAGATATAATTATGCTGACTTTTTAAATTCGCTGGAACAGATTCGCTGGTTAATTATGCTAGCTGATCACTTAAATTCGCTGGGTAATTCCTCTGATCACTTAAATTCGCTGGGTAATTATGCTAGCTGATCAAATTCGCTGTAAATAATTTCGCTAGCATGACGTCTAGTAACTTCGCCGATCACCGTAATAATGTCACTGAGGACAATTAAAACGGTCACCAAAGTCGCCTTTGGATTTAATTTCACTGGTCACCGAAGTTAAATTCGCTGGATCAGATAATTGGGAAATTTAATTTCACCGGTCACCGAGGTTAAATTTGCTAGATCAGATAATTCCTCTGATTTGTCAGCGGAATTGTTAATTTTGCTAGAAAACTTTGGAAACTCAATCTGATCGAATCTTCTTCAGATTTTCAAGATCCTTCTAACAGTTTCCTGCAAATCAACACAGCAAATTATCAGTAATTTTCTGCAAATTATGATGAACACCACGAAGAACAGTTCTTCAAATCTTCAAGTTTCCTTCAAGCAAAAACACCAAATATGCAGAATTAAATTCGCTGAACACCAACAACAGCCTATTTTCAACAAAAAAAACCCTAATAATTTCGAAAATTTTCCTCCAAAATTTCGAAACCCTAGGTCTACCACCTTCAAAATTTTCGAAAAAAATCCAAAAGAACCCGAAAATCCACCCTTTTCTGCAGCAACAAATTCTGAACCGAGCCTTCAAGAGCCTAAGGCTCTGATACCAATTGTAGGTCCCCTTTATTCGTATGGATCTTTCACAGAATTGTATATCTAACCTAGAGTGCGGAATCCTCTAGATCAGATTTGTTACAGAAACGAGTAGAAACACAGAATTTCAATCAAACGGTCTTCTATTGGTTATCCAACTTGCAGTTTACAATCAATTCAAGACCTTCACAACCTCACAGCCTATCTCTGTGATATTGCCTCACTCAAAAACGTTTTTTTTTTCGTTTTCTCTCTCTAAAACTCTCTAACTCCTCTAACCCTAATCATAAAAACATGTTTATATACCACATGTTTGTGAACTGGGCTTCCTACATGGACTAGGCCATTTTCCAAGCCCATTACAACAAATAACTCCCTAACCAATAAACTAAGCCCATTACAAAATATCCAAAGACTAAATAATCAAACTATTAAGCTGTTGTCACCGAATATGCACCAACATGGTGTGTGGTGATGTGGTGTGTGTTGATACAGCAGCTTTGGTTTGGCTATTTTCTGGCTCAATATAGATGCCATTATCAATTCCTTTCTTCTTCCACTTGATCTTCTCCCCCTTTTTGGCATTATCTGGGAAGGGTTCATTCATGAAGAGGACAGTGGGAGGAACTTTTCCAGAGGCACTTTGGATATGAGACTTGATAGCTTTAATATCTGCCTGGGTATCTTTAAATCTTGACTCCACCATGTTTGTCAGCTTTTATACATGTATAGCATGCTGCTGATCAGCCATCTGCTTTTGTCTTTCCAGCAGTGGTTGGAACATGTTCCATAACTGATTTGCAGCAGGTGCTGGTTGTGCAGGTGCTTGAGTTGGAGCAGCAGTGGATTGGGCTTTCTGAGCTTTTAACAGCTGCTGCACCATATCCTTTATTTCAGCAACTGAGGTTTCCAGATTTTCAACTCTGCCCGTCAAGTCCTGATATTTTGAATCATCACCCGAGTTAACGGGATCATCTGAATCCCCACCAGCAGTGGTTTTACCAATGTATGACTTAGGAACTGAATCCCAAAATTCATTCATTGATGCCCCTTGTTCTTGGTACTGGGGACTTCTTCCTTCAGCACTTGTTAACCTTGTAAAGGTACCAATGGGCATAACAAACTCACTGGTGGTTCTCAGAGGTGCTATTGAAGAAATTGCCTTCAAGGGAGTCTTATGAATGTAACCACTGTCCAAATGTAAACCAGTGGGTTCAACATTTGTAGTGGCTGATCCACTTGAACTACTGACAGGAATTACTTGTAACTCCTGCAGTGTAACCTCCTCAGTTGTTGCTGGGATAACAGAGATATCAGCATCAGACCCAGTCACTTGTGGGAGTATACTCTCATTGATAGGTGATTGAGAGGAACTGGTTTGTGTCTGAGTAATATCATTGCATGCAACAAAGGTTTTATGGATGGTGGTAATGTGGGGGTGAAGGTAAGGGAGTTGAAAGAGACATGTCCTTGGGATCAAGACTGTGGAAGATGGATCCGAGTGGTCCAGAGCTTCATATTGTGGGGTCCCTGTGTTTACAACCTGATCCTTTTGTGAGGATGCATGAGGAGTTTGAGGCAAGGGTGGAGATCTTTCTTCCAACTGCTGTGAGGAAGTAGCAGCAGTGGTTATTGGTGACATTTGTGTTGTCACAGGCATTTGCTCTGGGATCTCATCTTCCAGAGGTGCCTTTGTTTTGGGTTTGGGGGGCTTTCTGGATATTTTCTTTTTGTTCTTTTTGGTGGTAGCAGGTGTGGGTTTCAAAACAGTGGGTGTGCTGCTTTGATCACCTGGAGCAGTGGGCTCATCAGCTGATACCTGAGGAGCAGTTTCATCTGCTAAATTCTACTCAGGTACCTCTGCTTTTGTTTTTATAGGTGCCAACATTCTAGAGAATGTTTCAGGCGTTAAACAGTGTATTTTAAAATGAGCACCTTGTTTGGGCAATTCTGCATCTTCTTTTACAAATTTTTGTTCGAAATAATAGCTTAAAAACCTTGGAAAGAGCAGAAATGCTTTGCTATCAACATTTTTTACCAGATCATCAAAAATTTCCTGGGAATAATTAAAATTTTCATTGTTTAAAATTGCATATCCCATGCATTGAATTTTTGATGGTATTTCGTTAAAAGCAGTTGTTTTATTCGAAACACACATCAACAGAGTGTGAAATAAAAAGCTTGGTGAAGAAGGGAAAAAAAACCCTTTTGTAAGGTATCCCTTTTTGGTTGCTCTGCATAACCCCTATTCATGAAATCCTTTTTCAACTCGGTTTTAGAAAATGAGGTTTTACCTTTCAAATCATCGAGTTTGAAGACTTCTTAAATGGATTGTGGAGAGATTTGGATCTTTTTAACCTGTATTGAGGAGTTGATGGCTGTGACAGTTTCTCCTTGTTTTTCAAGGGTAGCCTTGTTCCAGAACTCTCTCTGGGTTTGTAGATAAATGGGAGCGTCTGTTGTTATCAAAGTTTTGTACTTTGATGCAGATAAGATGTCGATGATGGAGTCGAAGGAGTTGTTGGTTGTGGGTTTTGTGAGTATACCCACATAGTTGTGAGGGGATTTGTAACGAATTTCTGTTGTTTCAGTGGCCATTTGAGTGGCGTCAGTGGGAGCAGAGGAAGAAGATGATTTTGATTTCGATTTTGATTTCGTCATTTTTGATGAGAAGATCGAAGAATGTTTTGGAGTTATGAGTGGGAAACTGCTTTATGAAGAGAATGTTTGGAATTCAATTCGACAGTGAAACCCTGTTTGGGGTTTTGATCAGGGTTTTATTTAGGGAAAAAGTGAATACTGACGTGGCAGCGGTTATAATGACCTGACAACTAAAAAGCTGACCACGTGTCAACCCCTGATGGAAAAGTAAATAATGGAGGACAGTTGTTTTGGGAGCCACTGATGAAACAAATATCAGTGGTTACAATGGTAATAAATGAAGCAGTGGGTGATTTTTACCATCAGTGAATGCTTTTACTACATCAGTGGATAGCATATCAGTGGATAAAACACTGATTTTGAACAACAGTGCATATCATGAAAGTGAGAGAACAGAGGTTGACTTTCAGCAGTGGACAGACTTTAGAGAGCAGATGTTTGAGGCACCACAGCAGTTTTAAGGTAAAACAGTGGTTGATAACAAAATGAAAGACCATTATCATAACAACTGTTAGTGCAGCAGTTTTTCTAGGAAATTTTGTTCAAGGTTTACCACACGTTCACTATTTTCTGACAGTGGTTTAGCATTCCAGATGATGAGAATTTCTTTACTAAGGCAACTCATTTTGTGTCTAGTTATTTAAACTAGAACATGATTGTCTCAGTAGTTTAAAATCAATTTGCAATCAATTTTTGATCTGTGATAAACGAACTTGAGCTTAGTATGACCTTGACATGTGCACCATTTCCTTTTGATCAGTTTTAGGAATAGTAGTTTCACACAAAAATAAGGAAATTACATCCTAACCAGAGATGAACTTTTTACCATCAAAAATGAGTAAAAGTTCAAAATATATTATATAGAAGACAAAAATAATATATCTGGTTTTATCTGAGAAAAACACCTTTTAAAAGAAGTAAAGGTTATTTTGAAAATAACATCAAAAGGATCTGGTGACATTACAAATAAGCTCATAATCACATTAATCTCATGTTATTATGACCATTGTTTAGGATCATTTTCTTGTCAATTGATTGCAAATTCTTCTTTTAAGGTCAATCACTGGAGATCCCATGGTTACCTGAACTATTCCTGCATTAATGAATGCACACAGTTGCATGATGACCATTGTTTACCCAACTTTGGACTCATAAGTGTTTTATGTTTATACTCTTTTTCTTTTGGCTTCAAAAGTTTTGAGATAAACACACTTTTGAGTTTTGTTCATTTTCTTCTTCCCTTTTTATCCTTCTCATTCATAAGTACAAAAATACTTACTAGGAGATTTTATTTTGGAAATACTTAATCCTGAATCATTTTCCAGTAATGTTTTGAGAGATTTGGACATTTTTGCACATGCTTATGCCAAAATTTCACATTACTCATGATCTGGATTATTTTGACAGCTGATTTTCTTAATGTATTCTTAACATAATTGATTTTGGTTCTTTTAGAGAAACCTCAACCTGTTTTTCAATACATAAGATTCAATTAACTAAAGTTTGGTTTTCCTCTTCTTAGGTTAACAAAAGCACCCATATCTATATGAACATAGGTTTCATTAATCTGAGGTCCATACTTTAGTACAAAATATGATGAAATCATCACCAATTTCATAACAACAATTGAAATCAATTTTGACTGAAGATTATCATACCATAGTTACCAGACATGTTTCCAGATCTGAAAACTATGGGTGATTTGTGCATGACATCACTTTGTTGTTTGAAATTTGTGAATCTTATAACATCTTGGTTGTTTTACAGAGCTTTTAGAATAGTCACTTTGAACATGATTTCTCATTGCTCTGTTTTTCAACTAAATACACCCAACCTTAGTATCAATGAATTGTGAGCTGAACTGTTACGTCAAATTGATTGTTAGATTGAATTTGACTGTCCGGGCTCTGATACCAATTGTTAGGATCGGAGGCTGTCATGATTGTGTTTGTTTGTATAATTTGAACAAATCAATAGTAATGAACAGAGTTTAAGTGCAGCGGAAATGAACAACAAACTTTGTTAACACAATCAAAGGAGAAAATAGATTTGGGAAACACATGATTTGCTTTAGTTGAAAGATTACAAAGTAAATCAAATGATTACAAAGCATGCTTACAATACTAAACTCTCCCTCAGCCTGATACCCCAAGGTTGGTTGCACAAGATGAAAGGATTGAATTGAGGAGAAGAACTCACCCAAAACGATCAAATGTAACAGTACACAGTACTGCTCCATTTATAGGCAAACCAAACCACTGAGGCATCTCAGCTGAAGTCACCATGATAGTGACATCTAACAACCTATAAACACTGTTCTATACAAACTACTGATGTTTAACCACTGATTATAAGTACAATAAAAAACAAGAGAAAACTACTGCTTTACGTTCCACTGTTGTAGCCAGAGCACTGATGTTGAACATCAGTGCTTTCTTCAAAGGTGATTGTTGGTGCATATTCTGTGACAACAGCTTAGATTTGGTCTTTGGATATCTTGTAATTAGTTTAACGATAAACAGTTAGCGGGTTTAGCTTTGTAATAGTTAGTTGTAATCTTTGGGCTAACTAAACCCAAAGAATTGGGTGTATGGGGGCGAATTGGGCCTGTCCAATTCGCAGCCCAAGAGTGTTTGACCTAGCCCAGTTGTGAACCTTGTGTTATATAAACAAGGTTAGACATTAGGGTTTAGGTTAATCAGCCAAAATAGTTTGTGTGAGGAATTTCGTGAGAGAGGCTGGTCTTGGACGAAATTGTGTGTGGTAGGGTTTAGATTGATTGTAACACTTCAGTTTTATAATCAATAGAAACCCGGTTTAAATTGGAATTCTGTTCTTCTACTCGTTTCTGTGATATTCTGATCAAGAGGATTCCGCACTCTTGATTAGATTGACAATTCTGTGAAAGATCCATACACATCAAGGGGACCTACAATTGGTATCAGAGCGATAGGCTCTTGAAGGCTCGGTTCAGAATTGTTGCTGCATAAACAGGAAGAATTTTCGAAATCTTGAAACCTGAAAAATTAGGGTTTCGAAATTTTTGGTTGATTTGATAAAAAAATTTCGAATTTTTGGGCTGTTTTGATATTCTGGTTTGTTTGTTTGGTATTTTGCAGGTTTTCTGGAAAGATTTTGTTGATTCTGGAAATTATTGTTGGCTGAAAGACTTGAAGATTTGAAGACTGTTCTTCGTGTTCTTCGTGTTTTTAGATCAGTTCTTGATAATTTTCGAAATTATTGTGCTGATTTGGTGTTTTGATTTTGCAGATTCGTGTGAGAATCAGAAAAATCTTCAGAATTTCAATCAGATCAAGTTTCTAAACTTAATTGGCGAATTTGATTAATTTTGCTGACTGACCAGCGAAATTAACACACCAGCGAATTTGTGACTAAATTACTCGGTGACCGGCGAAGTTAAATCCAAAGGCGACTTTGGTAACCGTATAATTTTCCACAGCGAAATTGTTACGGTTTTCGGCAACTTTACTGGTAGTCGTAATAGCGAAATTACACAACAAATTTGGGCGAAATTGATCAGCGAACTTGGCAGCAAATTTATCAGCGAACTTGAACTTGACAGCGAAATAGACCAGCAAATTTAACTGACCGACCAGCGAATTTCATCGCCTCCCAGCGAAATTAACAAAACCAGCAAATTTAAAAGGGTGGAATTTTAGTTGGCAAGCGTCGAAAAAATTTCAGTGTTTTGAAAATAGAAATTGATCCCGTAGCTCGTTTGACAAAACCGTCTGCACCGTTGAATTCGTGTGATTTTTAGGAGAAAAAAAACTCTCTGGAAAATCCCGAAATCGGTTTTTGACATTATATATCATTGGACTCGTTTTTTTCGAGACGATTCTAACGGTGTAATTTGGTAACCACTGTTTTCGGAAAATTTTGTACGGTTTTATCAGTCTGTTACGTTAAAAATGTCGAACATGTCTAGTTTGAATGAGTTGTTGAGAATGGAGCATGAGGTAGGCACTACCAACAAACCGCCTAAGATGATGAAGGTGGAAAATTATTTGACATGGAAGGATCATTTCCAATCCTTCATTGAATATCAAGACATGCGCATGTGGATATGTATTGAAGATGGGTACACAAACCCTACTCACGACTTTGAAGGCAGACCGCATAGAACAGCCTATGTGAACATGGAAGAGAATGATAAAAAGATGTATGAGGCTGAAAAGAGAGCATTGGCTGCAATTAAAATGTTGTTACCTGATAGCATCAAGCATACATTCACAAAGTACACAAATTCAAAAGATATGTGGGATGCATTAGAAAAACGATATGCAGGAAATGCAGATGTTAAGAAAAACAAGATTGATCTACTGAAGAAGCAGTTTGTTATTTTCAAGCACATGAAGCATGAGTCACTTGAGGACATCATCCCTCGTTACTATCATCTGATGTCAGAAATGGAGAACTATAAGATTGATTGCTACACTGACATAGAGAAGAATGACAAGCTGCTCGATGCCTTACCTACCAAGTGGGATATATACACTCTCATGATCAAGGGAGAAGCTGATTATGAGACAAAAGAGTTAGAAGAAGTCATTGGCAAGCTGAGAGCTTATGAGCTCAGCATGAAGAAGAAAGACACTGGATACGATCAGGTTCAAGATCCAGGGGTTTACAATGGGCTTACATCTTCTTCATCTCACAACGCTTCTAGCGACTCCGCTACTGCGTTTCTTTCATGTGATAATGAGCAAGTTACAGTGAATGAGGATGGTGACGTGTGTTTTGTGGCTGCTTCAGGAGGATCAACAGGAGCAAAGAAAACATCAGCTTCAAAGCAAGGTAGTAGTGCAAAGTCAATGCCTATGAGTGTGAAGTCTGCTGAAGAACACCTCGCACTACTTGCTTCGTTTGTTGCTTCGTATGAGAATTACATTCAGGGGAAGATATCCGATCCTGCTACTCTGGATGAAGATTACGATCAGATTGACCCTGATGATCTAGAAGAGATGGATTTGCAATGGCAAATGGCCATGATCTCTAGGCGAGTGAAGAGGTTCATGAACAAAACAGGCAGGAAGTTTGTGGGAAGGTCTGTTGGTTTTGACAAGACCAAGGTGAGGTGCTTTAACTGTCAAAGTTATGGGCATTTTGCTAGGGAAGGTCAGAAACAAAAACAAGAGAATTTGAGTCAGAGTTCAAACAACAGGAATGCATCAAACAGCTCTAGCTCAAAGGCTTTAATCTCTACAGCACGAGAGGGTTCTTATGATTGGAGTGTACATCTAGAAAATGATGAGAATATCAATGTCACTCAAGCATTCATGGCAGAGATTACCCCAGTCAATGATGGTGAAGCTAAAGTAGATGATGCTGAGGTGAAGGTAGAGAATAAAGCTGCAGAAGAGAAGGATGATCAGACAACTGTTGCTGAAGATGAAAAGCAAAAGTCTGAACATGAAAAGGAAGCTGAAGAAAAGGATGCAAAATACAAGAGAATGGAAGCTCAACTTGCGGCTCTAATGGCCAACCTTGATAAACAAACAGGAGAGGTAAAGTCCAATTCTGTGTGTTTAAAATGTCGTGAACTACAGGGTGAGGTTGACAGGTTGTCCACACAAAACAAAAGTTTGGTAAGTGAGATGTCTAACATTAAAGAATCAAACTTTTTTGCTAAAAGAAATGAAACATCATACTTGAAGAAAATAAAAGGTTATGAAAGTGAAATTGAAGCCGTAACCTGCAAATTAAATGAAAAAATTCAAGTCATAGACTTAGCTCATGACTATTCTTTCCTGCCTGATGAAGACATGGTTGCAAAAGTCGCTAGGCGCTCCCTAGTCGGATTCAGGGAGTACTCGGGAAGTACTCGGCTTAGGCGGAGATTACTCGGGGAGTAATTGGCCTGGGAGAAGAGTACTCGTGCCTCGGCAGCCTACCTTGTAGCGAGTACTCGGGGAGTACTCGGAGCCTAGGCGGGACTTTTACAACCATGGATGAAGATGAGCTAGCAGACTTTATGTCAACCGCACCAAGAAGAACAATAACAGGGAACCTTTGAAAAAGAAAAATTCACCTACTAAGAGCAAAAATCAAACTTTTGTTAAAAAGATTAATTTTGTTCAAGGTAGTGATATGAAAAATGAAACCACTGTTATTGAAAATGAATCAAATGTAGAGTTTGCTAAAAATAAAAACAAAGGAACATCTGAATCCAAGCAAACTGAACAAAATTCTTCGAAGGCATCATCACCTTCTGATAAGGGATCTTCCTCAGAGACTCCAGCAAAGAGGTCTTTGAAAATGCGATCGTGCTTCAGGTGTCATATAAAGGGACATGTAGCTAGTTGCTGTCCTAACAAAAATAGTGAAGCACAAATGAGTGACAAACAGAGAGGGAAATTACCAGAGAAGAGTGGTGATAGTGAGGAGAAAGGTTCAAATTCTCCAAAGAAATTTGCTCCTAAGCAACCACAGAATGTTGCTGTTGGTGTAGATAAGGCTGAAAATGGAACTCCACAAGTTCCACGTTTTCAAAGAAATCAACCTAGATTTCAGCCTAGATCTCCACCAGGCATATATCAGAGACCTAGAAGCAGTTCACCTAGAATGAACAATTATAATTCAAATAATTTCAGAAGTCAAGGTCAATATCAAAATCGATACCAGAATAATGGTGGTCGAACTTTTTATTAAATGGCTTTAGAAATTACAACAATAATGCTTCTTGGAATCAAAATTCAAGGTTTCAAAACCAAAATTTTCAAAGGTCAAATAGTCCAAATGTATATAGGAACCCTCAGGACCTGAGACCTTATGGAAATCAAAATCAAATTCCATCAACAGGTCTGAGATCCAAGACTCCTGTCAGGAGTAATGGATATTGGATGGATGTTCCAATTGTTGGTGAATTTGGACGACCCAAGACCATTAAGGCTTGGGTCCCCCAATCTAACTAATTTCTTAGTTGGTGTGTGCAGGAGCTGCTAAGGAGGATTATCAACTTATGTTGATAGTGGCTGCTTCAGGCATATGAAAGGGGATGTGAGATTGTTGATATATATGTATATTAAATGATTTAAATTGAAGTTCAAAGTGCTGAGTCGACACAGAAGATAACCTGGCAGATCTTTATACTAAAGCATTTGACAGGGCTCGCTTTGAACACTTAGTCGAACTCAACGGGATGAGGAATCCTGAATAACTGGTTTTTCATAAGAATTTTGTAAATAGTTTACTGCTTTTCTTCAAAATCAAAAATACAAAAACTTTAAAAAATCAAAAACATAAAAAAATAGAAAATCAAAAATGAGTTATCACTGTGTGAAAAAGGAGAAATGATAGTACATCAGCAAGTTAGACTGTCACACTGAAATTGAACCTAAATTGCTTAAGTGTGATAGCAGCTTCATCATATGATGTACCAGTAGGCAAAAAGCATGAAATAATCAACTTACCAATGTGATATAAACCTAAATAAACTGTGTATGAGTGGGGAACACATCAGTGGTGTATGGTTTAATGACCTTAATTCTTGCGTTGATAGATTGCCAAAATCTGAAGTTTTGGGTCTTTATACTGTTATTTCATCTGGGGATATCAGGGGTGTCCTTCTGCTGCATCCAGATACATGCTGACCTAGACACACCCAGGATATCTTAAAAGAGGTAAAAATGCCAAAACCTTGAAAATGAAGAAGCTCTCATTGAGAGTCATTCAAAAATGCAAAATGCATAATTCGTACCAAAAATGCTATCTGTCTTAGCCCTCGATAAGATATTTTGGTCTCTCTGCTGTACGAAAGTACTGACCTGTTCACCAATTATCTATCGTTGAAAAATAAAATGGATGAATTCAGTATACTCACCTACTACGATGAATCTTTGTGCATACCTTGATCGCGGGGGTATATCCTAAAGTGGGACACGCTCGTATTTCAGTATAATAAAATTACCTTAACGTATCATACGGTAATGGTACTTGAAATGTTCATGCATTTTGTTTAAGAGGACAAACATACTGGTAATCGTCTTGGACTACTTTTCATGAAAAATTAAATAAAGAATTATCCAATTGTGTGAAACAGTTTGATTGTGCTTATATGATCTTCTTACCAGTGATTCTCACAAAAATAGAGTGTTTATTGCTTTTGTATTTACTTGCTTTCAGAAAATACAAAATCCAAAAATAGTGTCTTTTTCTGTTTAAAATTCTTAACGTACGGAAAACTGTTATTCTTGGAGGAATTGTTACTGATAGGGGGAGACGGTGTTAGAAAGTGAGTTCAAAATTTTTAAATGATGCAGGTTCTTGTGTGTTGAACAAAAGTTTTGCTTGTTGGTGATGGAACTGAAAATGCTTAATCTGAATACAGTTTAACTATCTCTTGAACAATAATAATTTATTTAACTTTGCTGAAAAAATCTTATGGTTTCTTGAGATGTTTGTTTTATAGTATACAGATTGAAGCAGTTTGTTGCTGAGAAGTTGCTGAGAAGATGAGAGTTTGATTGGATGCATGGTAGAACCTCCTTTCTATATTGCAGATAAGATTGAAGAGTTTGAAGATTGCTTTGCAAATGCTAAACTGGAGTTTACTCAAACGCTAACGTGTTGAAGATTTAGTGATTGGATGCATCAGCTTAGGGGGAGTCTGTTGCTGACAGAAGCTATTAAAGCTGAAGCTATCCAAAGACCAAAGACAGTGCAAGACTACATGAAGATTGCAAGAAGACCGAAGACAAAGTTTTGACTGAAGACAAAGTTTTTATGAAGCTATTGTCAAGGGGGAGTTTGTTGGTGCATATTCTGTGACAACAGCTTAGATTTAGTCTTTGGATATCTTGTAATTAGTTTAACGATAAACAGTTAGCGGGTTTAGCTTTGTAATAGTTAGTTGTAATGTTTGGGCTAACTAAACCCAAAGAATTGGGTGTATGGGGGCGAATTGGGCCTGTCCAATTCGCAGCCCAAGAGTGTTTGACCTAGCCCAGTTGTGAACCTTGTGTTATATAAACAAGGTTAGACATTAGGGTTTAGGTTAATCAGCCAAAATAGTTTGTGTGAGGAATTTCGTGAGAGAGACTGGTCTTGGACGAAATTGTGTGTGGTAGGGTTTAGGTTGATTGTAATACTTCAGTTTGATAATCAATAGAAACCCGGTTTAAATTGGAATTATGTTCTTCTACTCATTTCTGTGATATTCTGATCAAGAGGATTCCGCACTCTTGATTAGATTGAAAATTTTGTGAAAGATCCATACACATCAAGGGGACCTACAGTGATCAGTCTTTTGAATGGGCAATGCTTGTGTCTTCAGCAGTACTTAGGAAATGACAGTAGATAGAGCGACAGTGTTTGTCTTCAGCAGTCTTTGGAGTTTCATCAGTGTTTGGGGGTTCATCAGTTGTTCTAGTGAGCAGTACTTAAGATCCATCAGCTCTTAGATTACCACTGTCAAGGGGAATGCCTAGTGTAAACAACTGCTTATTTTGAGTCCACTGTTGTGATCCGGTTTTGGCTTTCATTATCTGTTCCTCTGGTAGGGTTCAATCCCAACACACAGCTTGCCAGTAGATGATCTAATTCCACCTGAAATGGAAATTCTTCAGTTTGCTTAGAACTTTCCCCGATTTCTATTTTTGTTTGCCTAACATTTTCCCTGATTTCTATCTCTGCTGGCCTAGAACTATCTCCGATCTCGATCCCTTTTCCTTTATCCATAGGATTTCCTATTTTGGGAATTTTCCTAGTTGCTGGTTTCCTTCTGCGCACTTTCCTCCATCCTACATATCTTCTTCTTTTCTTAGGCTTTACTTTCTCCGGAGGTGGAGCTTGAAATTCCATAGGTTCCTCCAAATCATCAATGTAACTAGTGAAGTCGTTGGAAACTTCTATTGGTACAAGATAGAGATTGAGATTCTGAAGGGCTTCAGATAACTCATTCATGCTGTTTAGCATATATGCAAAATGCACAAAAATGCTAAGTTAAAATTTTATAACAAAATTTCACAAATAAACATTTAAGTATTATTGCATACCAGGTGATTAATTTAATACAAAGGACAACTGAAATTTGAAACACACTAGGGTTTATCGTGATTTATTTATTTACGGGATAACTTTTCTTTAGAGCTTCTGGCTTGTAGGTAATATAGGTGCTAATACTGATTCAGGGTCCTAATAATTTTAAAGGTTGGTATTTACCGCTACCGTTGCTAACATATAAAGATCTGCCCATTTTTTCATCTAATTTGTCTTCCCAATGTGGATTATTGCCTAATTCCTGGGTTTCCGGATTAATCCTTACTTCCTTTAGTTGTGATTTCTTTCCTTTCTCCTGACTTTTCCTAATAATCAAACTTCTTTTATTGGGAGAAAGTGGCTTTTCAAACTGGGCTTTACGGACAAATATTCCTTCCTCCATATCTGCTGCGTATTTTGAGGAAGTTCCTTTTTCTTTAGGTGAAGTATCTAATTTATGATAGATAGCCGAAAGTCTTTGTTTACCCATACTGTAACTAACAAATAGTCAGTTAATAAAACACATAATCACAGAATGGCAATTAGTAAAATTAAGTATTTTGCTGAATACTTAATTAGCTTAAATCAGTGGCTCTGATACCACCTTTTCCTGTCACGGCCCTAGCCCCGGTTTGACCCGATCAAGAGCCGCGGGACAGGAACCCCGTGGTATTTAATTTAGGCGACAGCGGAAGTCTTTAATACAGGATCTTTTAATACTAAAAATGCCCGTTTACTTTATTACATAATTTAGGGATAAAACCCTGTAATTTACAATAAAGTGATTTCACTGGGAAATCCTTATTTCACAAAACATGTTTCTTTATTTATTTATATTGAGCCACTTCCTTAAGCTTGTAGTGCTTCACGGCACTTTTCTTGGATCACAACAGATAACCTGAAACATGTTTGAAAAAGGTTTTGTCAGCGGGAAATACTGAGTGAATCATTCTTTTGTTAAAACGGCATTTTGTTATAATTTACAGTATTAAGAGCGATTACAATGTTTCTGTTTATCAACTATATACCCACAGTATTTGTCACTCGACCATCCATTGGTAACCTCGGAGTCCAATGGTGTCTGTGACTATGGTCATATCACCCCTTGGCTAACTCGTTGTCCAATGGTGACGGTTATCAAGTAATGTATACAAAACCCCACATAGCGTCTGTAACTTGGTGATTACAAAGACTTAATCCCTGTAATTATAACTTTGAAATAAATAGAGTTTTGGAAATAATTTGATAAAAAGAGAATGACTCACCTTGCAGATTTATACGGGCGGAGTTTAATCTACTGATAAGCCTGTTTAACCTAATTTAAATAACAATGCACACGAACTGGGTTAGTAACTAATAGATCATTTACGACAGTTCACGAGATTAAACCCTCACAACAAATGACAAAGTGCGATACTTAAACATCCATCGAATTAACGACGAATGACAAAGTATAAACCCAATTTGAGCAGCACTTAAACATTCGTTGGATAGTTTCAATCGATCGGACGTTGAATCGTAATAGCGATCGAGTTAATACCCGGTATCGTAGCAGCACCTCACTATATGAAATTATAATTTTAGACAGTATATCTTCATTTTTGGAAAGTTTTGTCGACACAGAATGAAAGCCCCTGAGCTAGGCTATTTATAGCCTGAATTTAGGTTTTACGCAGCCCGCGTAAACCTAAGGGTATCACTTACGCGGCCCGCGAGGCCGCCTAGTCTAGGCGTAGGGTTGATGGGTCATGGGCTTAGGTTGGACAGATGGGTTATACGTGGCCCAGATACTTATCTGGTTGAATTTCAAGTTGATGCGGCCCGCGTAAGCATCCTTTAAGTGTTACGCGGCCCGCCTAGAACCCTAAAACTTATCCGGTTTGATCATTAAGTTGTAGCGGCCCGCGTAAGGTTAAGTTATCCCTTACGCGGCCCGTCTGAAACCCAATTTTCTTGTTTTCTTGGTTTTTCATGCACAATAGGGTTTTAGGGGTCTGGGTTTACATCTATAGGTTGGTTAGGGACTTTTTTTTTGAAGGTCCTTACAGTAAACCCACACATAATTGGAATAATTATCAACAAGAACCATGTAGTATTTGTAAGAATTATTGCTAGGAATGGGAGAAGTCCATAAATCACAGTGGACTATATCAAAAGTTGCAAATGTAAATGAACTAGAACCATGAAAAGGCAATCGTTTGCTGTTGGATAAATGACATGAGTCACAAAATCAAAAAGTTGTCTTATTACATGAAATATTAAAATTACTGGAAAGAAATTTTAAAACTTGAGGGCCTGGGTGGCCAAGGCGATCATGCCATTTATTGGAAGAAAATGTCAAAAGTACTTGAGTTGGTGGAGTGAATGGGTAAAGGTCGTCGGTGCTGTCATGGCGTGAAAGAGGATGACCAGTCTTGAAATCCTTCAAAGTAAAGCCATTAGGGTCAAATTCAACAGAAACAAGATTATCACGAGTAAATTTTCTAACAGAAATAAGGTTTTTCACAACGGTTGGGGCATATAAAATATTTTTAAGCAAATAAGATTGGTTATCGGTTTGGTGAAAGCCATCGCCCGAGCCCAAAATCTGTAAAGATTGACCATTGCCAACAAGTATATTAGTGTTAATAGAATTTGATAATGGAGAACTAATTTTACCCTGATCTGCAGCGACATGAGACGATGCACCCGTATCCATGTTCCAAATAAGGTTCGGTTGATTCATCGTGAGTGTAGCCAATGTCGCGCCAAGCTCAGTGGGCTGAAGAGGGTCCACGGGTGTAGATGGTTGGTTAGTGGGTAGGCCGTAGGTGCTGAAATGGTTTGGACTTGGTTGCTGTTGGGCTAAGAGGCCATACCCATCGAAGGGTTGTTGGGCCGCAAGCCCGTAGGCATTAGCAGGTTGTTGGGCAGGGGATTGTAGTGTGTTATTTAGGTGTTGGGGTGGTGCAGGTCTGGTCCATGATGAAGTCCATAGGGACTGGGCTGGGTGGGGACATGGGGGTGGGCTTGGGTACCAGGAAGGTTGCGAGTAGTTTGGTGGGTATGTGGTTTGGTTCGGGTAGGATGGGTAGAATGGGTAAGAGGTTGGACGGCCTCGGCCACGACCACGGAATGATCCACGACCACGGCCTCGGCCACGAGAGGCGGAATGGTTTTGGTACGAGTCAAAGTGTTGGGCCGGATTGTAGGATGGTGGTGTGGTGTTCTGTGTGTTCGAGGTGGGGGTGGCGGGTTGAGTTGGTTGGTTTTGGGAGGTGCCACGAGGGATGGTTTAGGCGGATTGTTGGCAAGCAAGTTGGCGGCGTTGTTCCCGTTCAACCATGTCACGAGCATCATCCCAAGAGGTGTTGGATTGGTAGGTGAATGACGCTGTGGTGTCGTATTCCGCAGGAAGGCCTTGAACCATTTGGAGGACCAATCTTGATTCGGTGACCGGTTGGTCCACGTCCGCGAGTTGGTTGGCAATATCTTTCAATCGTTGAAAATAGTCATTCAATGAGGAGCAAGAGGCAAGGGTCGTATTGGTGAAGGCGCAAAGCAAAGAAGAGGCCCGAGAGTTTTTGTTGTTGTGAAAAATGGACTGAAGTTTGTTCCACGCTCGTTGAGCGGTTGTTTCATCTTCCAGAATTCGAACAAGGAGACTGTCCGATAGGGTAGCATAAATCCACTGAAGTACAATGGAATCAATTTTGGCCCATTCGTCGAAACGCGGGTCAGAAACGGCTGGTGGTTCGGTACCATCGATGTGTGGCAGAACGTCATATCCTTTGGCATGGAGCTTAGAAAGCTTGACCCATGCCGAGTACGTGACCTTCTCACCATCGAGGGTACGAATCTTATTTTGTATGTTTGTAACCGAGGAAACTGGGTGGAGATGTTTGTGATCGGAGTTAACAGAGGCAGGAGGTGTTTGATGTTGTTGGTCAGCCATGGTATCGAAGGGAAAAGAAAAAAAAATTGTAATAGAAGGTGAAAGAAGAATAAAAAAGAAGAAGAGGGGCTTAGGAGGTTAGGTGGAAGAAGCTCTAATACCATGAAAACATACGTATATGTTTTGGATAAATGAATTGTTCCCCTTGATTGAATATTCACAAAGTAGTACAAGATTATATAGGGGTCCAATGGCTAAACTAATGGACCGAGGAATACTCTCTATCAAAATTATAATCCCTATAATTGAGCATTCCTAATATACATGATTTCACATTAATATAATGCAAGGCTAATTCCTCATAATCATCCCGGGTGAAGATTGTAAGTAGTCTAGGGTTTTGTTTGCATGTTTGTTTTGATAGAAACGTTTAGATAGTCTTTTGATTGTAAGAACGATACAAATCACTTGTTAGTTTTCTTATGAATTCATGATTGTTACTGGTTTTCTTGAATCATATACATTGTGAAAGGACAATGGCTATTGATTTTGGTTTGTATTAGGGTTTGTTTTGAATTAAACTTGATTAATGAAACATACTTTTGTCCATTATTTGATAATTGTTGATGTTTTGGCTATTCCGGTTTCGATCGTAGCTTCAGAGTTTGCTTTCCATATGGACGAATGTGTAGTTGAGTCATATAGAAGTTCATTATTCTCTATCATTGTTGAGGCGTTAATTTGCACGCATGATTGGATTCGAACCGGGAGGAAACATATATACGAAGAAGGAATCTGAGATTTCATGAGTTCACAAAAGGTAATATTATTATTTTGGTAATTCTGTTCTTTTCCTTTTTTTTAATTGTTAACACTTCATTTTATTTAGATGTTTATGAGAAGATCGAGAGATTGAAGATCAAACGAAGTTTGAAGATAATTTAGACGTTCATTTTAATTGTTAACACTATGGGTGGAATGGTTTTGTAACGCCCGTAAATTCTCGGGACGTGAAGACTCACCGTGTATAGTTTGCACATTGTTAAAAATCTTATGTTCCTCAAAGTTGAAGGGCCTAGTTGTCATTGTTAAAACTCACTCCCCCTTCTTTTCACAATTTTGACCACCTCAAGGGAAATCAAGGCTGCAGAACTTCAATTCCAGGTTGGTAATAGTGATTTGATTCGGTTCTTGGTCGGTTGAAAGGGGTTAGGGTTAGTTTTGATGCACCTTTTACGGTTCAGGGTGAAGTTCGTATGTGACGAATTGAAGGAGTTGTGGAGATTGGATTTTGGGGCTTTTGCTTCGAATCACCTCTAAGGTATGTTATTATCACCCTACTGTGATATCATGGCCATTGGAATTGATTTGGTTGGTCAATTGAAAGAAACATGAAGTTAGGGTTTCAGTAACGTTAAATTTGGGGATTTTGTAATTCGCGTGTTGTATGATCAAATTAACAACCAATTCAGGTTATACACCTCTAAGATGACCCAATGTAATGTATTTTAAGACTTTTTATTGATTTGGGTGGCCAATTGAAAGAAACGCGAATTTAGGGTTTTTGGTATTCTAAAATTTAGGGATTTTGTAATTCGTAAGGTATTGATCCTAATTGCAACTAAGTTTTTCTTCGATTGATCACAATTGATGTTACACACAAGGTTTATTATGATGTTGAGAATTTAGGGTTTTAGGTAATGTAAATATGATAGTATTATCAAAAATATCTTAGCACGTTCTTATGTCTTATCTTCCTTCAAATTCTTTAGAGTAAACTGCAATTTTAACCCCTGGGGTTAGAACCCATTGGCACTCTGACCCCTTACCATACTCTGCAATATTACCCCCTGCTGTCAAATGCTGCTTAAAGTCAACATAAGTTTTTAACGGTCAAAGGATATAATCGTCTTTTCCACTTTAGTAATATATCTTCCTCAACACTACGCCCTACACATATCACCCTCACTGCAACCTTACCCCCCCCCCCCCCCACACACCTTTTCTTCTCTCCTCTGTTTCTTCTCCGGCGACACCAACAGCTTCTTCTCCGGCGATCCAACAACGACTTTTCTCCGGCTCCGTAGACACGACTGTATATTAAGGCACTGTGTTATCGGTTTGTAATCACGTAAGGGACCATAAATGATTATAACCCATAAGTGTATATTTTGAGAGCATATTCCCTATTATATATGTATGTATAATGTCATCTCTCGCAAATTGACAACCAAATTGTAATCCTCTTGGTTGCGCTATCTTATTCGGTTCAGATATTAGAAGATGGTGTGATACCTCTCACCCCAAGTGATGTTTCCATAGATGCTCTAGTATCACCATCGGGTTTCATCCCTATTACCTCAGCGGCCCAGGAAATTATTCCTTGAGGTTGAGACATTTTTGTTGGAATTCTTGTAAAACAATGTAGTTTTTCCATCATCAAACCAGATTTGTATGTCACAACATGTGGGATAGTTGATAAGGACCTAACGTCAGTTTTGAGTCAAAACTTTTGACTATAAAATTCAACATATGTTCTTGCACATTATGAGGAAGTTTTGCTTCATTTCAGTTCTTAATTTAATTGCTATAAAATTCTGTTAGTCGAAGGGAAGACTTTTCAAATTCAATATTAGAAAGAATTGAAATGATGTTTGAGGTTAAACTTAAGGCTCTCATTAATCATGTTAAATACCAAGTTTAACCCTGAAACTGAAATTATGGCACCGATTGTTGAGTGATGTGGAAACATGCATGCTATAATCCATTCAGAGGCATAAAATACAACTATTGAAGCATCAGATACAATTGGCTACAACAAAAATTGTACAGTTTTTTTTTTTTTTTTTTCTATTAAGCAAGTTATTTTTTCATCATCAGTGTGCTCTTTGAACAGCAGTCTTGAACAGAAGAACATAAATCTTCTGATCCATGGTCTCTAAAGCAGCATTGTCTCTGAACAGAGAAAACACGACTCCGGCTCTGTAGACACTAACGATTCAGATCTGCGACACTTGAACAGAGAAAGGGAGACATCAGCGGCAACGACGGTTGCGATGGTGAAGGTGTAGGTTTGGTGGTGACCTGAGTTCTTGGCTGGTCGGTTCAGAAGGTCGCCGGAGAAGGGTTGGAGGATGATGGGTGATGGCTTGAAGAAGAAGAGGGGATGAGGGGTGTAATACGTTTTCTTACAACAAAGCATTGGGGGTAATAAGAAAGGGTAATATAGTCATTTAACACCGGGGGTAATATGTTTGCTTACAACAAAGCATAGGGGGTAATATGAAAGGGTAATATAGTCATTTAACATACCATTTAACAGAACTGTTAAGTTATTTGACAGCAGGGGGTAATATTGCAGAGTTTTTCATTAGTTGGGGGGTCATACAACAAAATTTTCCTGGTAGGGGTTAGAGTGCCAATGGGCTCTAATCCCAGGGGTAAAATTGCAGTTTACTCAATTCTTTAACTTAGAGGTGGCAATCTTGACCCAAAGGCTTTCAAGTGGGTTAATTTGGGTTGCTTTTAAAATTATATGAGTTAGTTTGGGTAAGATATTTTAACTAAATGGGTCACAACGGGTCAATTGAAATTCCATCTTGTTATTTTCGGGTCAAAGCAGGTCGACAACTTTAAAGAAATGGGTCGATGTGGGTTAGCACCTTAAAAAAACGGGACAGGTTTCGGATCAGAATGGGTTTCGGGCCGGCACAAGAATCCGCACAAGACGGGTTATGGCAAGAAACAACTTTTGGATCGGAACGGTTTCAGTTCGAATTGAGTTTCGGACCAAGAAGGG
This sequence comes from Helianthus annuus, assembly GCF_002127325.2. Taxonomy (NCBI): domain Eukaryota; kingdom Viridiplantae; phylum Streptophyta; class Magnoliopsida; order Asterales; family Asteraceae; genus Helianthus; species Helianthus annuus. The sequence continues at coordinate 158,976,977 of NC_035445.2, read as the reverse complement.
TTTTGGCACGGGGCGGGTTTTGGATCGGAACGGGTCGGCTCCGATCGGGTTCGGGCCGACACGGGTTCCACACGGGATGGGTTTCGGATCGCAACGGGTTTTAGGCCGACACGAATTTCCGCAAGGGACGGGTTTCGGATCACAACGGGTTTTAGGCGAACACGAGTTTCCGCACGGGACAAGTTTCGGGTTGGGACGGGTTTCGGTTTGATTTCGGTTTTTGTTTCGGTTTGGTCGGTTTTTTCGGTTTCGTTTCGGTTGAGTTTTGATTTTTAGTTTCGTTTTAATCAGTTTTTTTTTGTCTCATTTCGGATCGGTTTTGATCTTTTCGGTTTTTTGTTTCGCTTCAGTTCGGTTCTTTTGTCTCGTTTTGGTCGGTTTTGATTTTTTATTTCGTTTTGATCCATTTTTTTTGGTTTCGTTTAGGATTGCTTTCAATTTTGTCATTATTTTTGTTTCATTTCGAATCGGTTTCGATCTTTTCAGTTTTTTTTTGTGTTTCGTTTCGGTTTCGGTTTTTTTTGTTTCTGTTTGGTCATTTATTCGGTTTTGTTTCGGTTCGGTTTTGATCTTTTGTTTCGTTTTGATGGTCTTTCCGGTTTCGTTCGGATCGGTTTCAATCCTTTCGGTTTTTTGTTTCGTTCTGGTTTTTTTTTAAAGAAAGCAATTTTTAACCAACCCGACCCGAAACCCGTTTTGACCCGGACCCGTTTCAACCCGAACCAAAACAACCCTTTTTTGTAATTGACCCGTTTTGACCCGAACCCATTTTGACCCATGACCCGAACCGACCCGTTTGCCAGGTCTAACTATGGTGAGTTGTATTGTATGATCACTGACAACACATCCAATCGATGAAATAATCACAAAGATATGTATATATTTATATTTGTATACAATCTAATATTTCTTATGCTGTGTGTTGACTTTTGAGGTCAAGACTTTAATCTCCCAGATTGAGAAAGAATACATATTTATCAAGAGTATTAAAACTAGAGCTCTTATTTTAGTTGTAATTCGTTTAGATTAAGCACATGGTATTGAAAGTTCTGTGAAAAGATTTTGGCAAATGTATACTTTTTAAACTGAACACCACTCTGTTTGACTTCATAAGTCAAATGAATGTTTATGCAAAGATATGTGATATTGAATCTGGATATTTAGGCGCCATTCGAAAATACTATTATCGCCATTATTTGATACTATGGGACACATTATCATATATTTGTTTTTGTTTGTACCATATAAACAAGACCAACATATTAAATGTTTTTTTCTTCAGGAAAGGAAGTCATTACACAGAGAAAGATGTTGCAATCGTTGTGAGGCAGATACCGAGAGCTGCAGCAGAATGTCATTTACATGGTTTGGTATAAACAAGAATGTCATTTTGATAATGGTATTTTTTGTAAATAGAGTTAATTACTGTTTTCGTCCCTTGGTTTGTCAAAAATCACTATTTCAGTCCATTAGTTCAAAATTTGCGATTTCAGTCCCTGTGGTTTCACTTTCGTAACCATTTCAATCCATTTATTCTGTTAGTACAGGGACCGAAATGGTTTCGAGGTGGACTGAAATGGTTATGAAAGTGAAACCACGGGGACTGAAATCACAATTTTTAAACTAATGGACTAAAATAGTGATTTTTGACAAACCACGGGGATGAAAACAGTAACTAACTCTTGTAAATACATGTATTGGTTTCTATATGGCAATCTTATTAGTGGATCATGTTTCAGATCAATATTTGTGATTGTGGATGTAGATGACTGTGATTGTGAGAAGGACGGTGTTTGTGTGTCTAACCGCGAGAAGCTGGAGCTGGAACGGCACATCGAACAGATATTGTGTTTGCCAATGGACATTTGGATAATCCTTTGTACTCTTCAAACATTGGATTTGGTGATGCCACTAGGCGTAACATCGACCATACTATTGCATCCGACACATAAACCAAATAATCAAATAGAACGTAAAGTTCTAATTGGTTAATTTGTTTACTGCATATGAAGAAACGTCAATTGGTGCATAAAAAGTTGGGTCAGTAGATTCCCAGGTATTACCTATTAGTAATTTCTCAAAAAAAAAAAAAAAAAAAAACAAATTTGATTTATAGTAATTTCTCAAAAAAAAAAAAAAACAAATTTGATTTATAGTAATTTCTCAAAAAAAAAAAAAAACAAATTTGATTTATTTTTGTGATTATTGCCAGGTTGATTCGGAGCAATTTGATAAGATATTAGATAAAGGGTTGATAGTGGTGCTACTCTTGAAACTGGAGGCCAAAGATTTGGCTCAAATGAATATTATATCCAACCAACTGTTTTCTCAAATGTTCAGGTAACATTTTCAACCACACTGGAACAAAAACGCGTCATTTTTATTAAATTTTAATCAAATGTAGATAATCTTATTCTTTATATACTAAGCTGGATGACATGCTAACAGCAAAAGATGAAATCTTTGGACCAGTACAGACAGACAATTATAAAGCATTTGTGTTGAATTTCTTTGATCATTTGTTGACATTTATTAATTGATTTATTATTTCCAATAAAAAGAATATTATTCCCAATAAAAAGAATATTATTCCAATAGGTTATTATATTTTTTTTTGTTACTAACAATTATATTTTTTTAAACATTGTGCAGATATTCTCTTACCGATAACTTTTTTTTTTCTATTTGTAATGTTTTTTTAATAACTCAACCATTTGTTGAGAATTAAGAAGAGATGGATCTTGTCATTTATACAGGAGAGGTGAACACCGATGAGGGCACAATTCCCACATCGGCTGGTGA